>NC_084793.1:180403695-180706820 GCF_963169125.1 Humulus lupulus
CTGAACCATGCCATCCAAGGCTTGGTTTCAGGACTCAAGGTTTGCCACCTTCTCCCGTTCCTGGCAAAGTTAGGCCTCAGCTACCTCCAGAAGGGCCTCGATCGATGCCTCGGAGCCACGAACACGATGCAGCTTTGCCTCCAAGTTGTCCACCAACTTCTTATGATCGGCATCCTTCCTGGACATAGCCTCCTCATGCTGGGCTTGAACCCGGGTAGCCTCCTCGCGCTCAGCCTTAGTCCGGGCAACTTCCTTAGCCAGGGCCTCCTTAGCAGCTTCCCGCTGATTCACGGCCCCCTCCAGCTCCATCTGAGCCGTCTCCAACTTCATCGCCATTTCAGCCACCAGATCTGCGTTCCTATGGGCCAATAGGGAGTCCTGGAACAAACCAATGTTAGAGAATATACAGGCAATAAGTGTGGTAAAATAAAATATTATACGGGCATATGACTTACTATGATAGCCTGGTGATGAATGGCCTGGGATACGAACAGGGAATCCTGGTTGGCCAAGGTGGCATACCACTTCATTTGGAGAGTGGACATGGTAGTTCCCACTTAGGCCAACAAGTCTGCAGCAAGCGGAGTCGTATCCTCCCCCAACTTAGGTCGGAACCCAATCTCAGCAACAAGCCGGTCCACGATCTGTCAGGGAGCGTTGAAGGCCTCCGGACGTTCGACAAACTCCACTTTCTGTCGGATAGTCAAGGCCCGGTACACCTCATCCTATTTGTCCCAACCATCTTCCAAAGCCCAGGACACCATTTTTGTCCTCTCCTCCCAGAGGACCAGGTCCCCTTCCTGGGGAAGGGCTGGGTTAACGAGAAGCCTTAGAGCCTCCGGGACCTCCTGGGCAACAATGAGGCTTTCCCTGGAGGAATGCTCCTCAGCCAAGGCAAGTTCCTTGGTCCTGGCCCGCTTCGTGGACTCGCCAATGACCGGGTCTGCTGCCCTCTTCTTCGCCCTTCCACCTTAAGAGGGCTATTGTTCTAATTTAATGACCTGGAGAGAAGCATATTGGGGCGGGATCGTTTTGGCGCGCATCACCAGGAGAGAACTTGCTACCGGAGCCCCTTTAGAAACTTCTCGAAATGGCCTTGAATCCTTGAGAATCAACTCTATCACCTTTTTCTTGGCCGGGCCCTTGGTGGCCCTCTTCGCCTAAGCCTTGGTCATTGCCGCCCTAGCCTCGACCATCTCCTTCATCTTGGCCACGGGGTTAGACATCTTTGGATCACCTGAAATAGACAAACAAAGAAATTGATCAGCCAAATATACGAATGAGGATAGAGATAAAAAAATAAGGGAAATATCAGTCTAAAGTCCTCCGAGACGAACCCTTATCTAAAGAACAAGCACGAATCAACTCCCCTAGGGCGAAAGAATGAATTCGGTCCCCTATGTCATCCAGGTCCAAAAAGTTACCGTATTGTAAGAACCTGGATGAGTACATGAGGGTCAGTGTATCTATGAAAATGGGGCAAGGAAGCCCCACTTTATTGATGGTCTCGGCCAGATAATCCTGGTACTGTTGCCTATTCCTAACTAAGTCCTCAAAATGAGGAGCATAAGTTAAAATCGAAGGCGAGTTATCTTGCCCCGAAATGCTAGCTCTGGGAGTTCCAATGTTTGGCTGCCTCCCCTCGAGAATGGTGTCTAGCTCTTCGGACACGAGCCTCTCCGCTTGTCGGGCCTGCTCTTTCTTCTTCTTCTTCTTCATGTCCGCCTTGGCTGCAGCCTCCACAGCCTCGATGTGAACCGAGGTCAGCTTCTCCCTCATGGTGGGATCCCTCCACATTGTAGCCCTCAGAAGCTAAGAGCATCAATTGACTGGTTGACGGCAAACATCCCGACCATTCAAAGATTGTCCATGGTCACGAAGCCTCCTACGTCCAATTCCTAGGCGCTAAGGGTGGCGTAGTATTTCTTGCGGTCCAGGATGGACTTGGTGAGTAGAGTCTAGGCGTACGGACCTGATTTCTAGGAACGTGAGTGGGGAGTAGATAAAACTAAAAAACTATGTAAACAAGGAAGAAAAATGACTTACCCAGGCACTGAAAGTCCAGCACCAATGTTGGGTTCTTTTCCAGGAGGAACCCAGATGTCATAAACCAATAATGTCCGACATCCGGGGGTGCTTCCAGGTGCTGAATGGAGCCAGATAGTTACCACGAGATTTCAATCGATAAAATCCATCCCAGGTCTTGTCCTTAGAGTTAAGTTGTGGCTCCATCTTGTAAAAATATAGCACCTCCGTAGGGTAGGCATCGAGATCTCCTTCGACGCACAGAAGATGTGTCATCCCACGAGCAGCTTGTACGCTTGGGGCAGAATTTGGAACGGCGCGATCCCTATGAACTAAAGGAATTGTGTGAAGTAATTATGGAGTGAGAGAGTAGCTCCAGCTCTGATGTGGCCTATACTCCAGCCCTGAATTCACCCACGCCGGTATGGGCCTTCTCCTCCTTTTGGGCCAGTCGATTGTAGAAGAGCCCTGGAGTCGACTCCACCCCCAAATGTTTCTCCAGAGCGTCCAACATTCGATAGTTTCGAAATTTGTTCCTCTCCCCATCCATTTCCCATGTATTGCCTGTGGGAAGTTTGTGCCCTTCTAGGTCTATGGGAATCGATTGAACGAAGTCCTCCAGATGAAGAGTGACACCACCACTAATGATTAGGGACCTGGAAGTGACAAAGAAATCAAAAACTGAGCAGTTAGCACCAAAACCCAAAAAGTTAGTTAAGGTACAGGGGTTCTCCTAAAACTGCTCGGAGAAGTCCCCTCTGAACCCAGATCTAGGATCAATGATGATCTCAAGATTCTGGGTCAGGAACCAAAAATTGGAGGTTTTCTCTACTTCTCCCAAGTCAACCTTGGGATGTCCGAATTGATCCGGGACAACTAGACGAGAATTATCGCTTAGAAATTCTACAATTCAGACCTACACTATCCTACCAAGGACCACCCTATATGGTGGTTGTAACGCCCCACGTCACTATGGCTGCTTCCTGGAATGATGACTGGCCCTACAAACCAACACGAGTCTTTCCAGCGTGCTTTGTCCTCACTCACACGCTTCTTGGGAAAACTTCCCAGGAGGTCACCCATCATCAGATTGCTCCAGGTCAAGCACGTTTAACTTTGGAGTTCTCAAGTGATGGGCTAGTGAAAAGAAGATGCATCTTATTGATATAGGTAGTACCCATCAATCCATTTAATCCATCTTCAACTGTGTAGTCCCATACCTACACAGTCTTAGAATCATCACACTTGACCTTCCCCATGCAGTGTGGGATTGCACAACTTTAACCAGTCTTCCCCTTACGAATCACGGGATTCTGACTGTCATAATCATCCCCCCTACTGGCCCGACGTCCCCGTCAGTTACACTTTCGGCTGGGTCAAGGCTCTGATACCATTTGTAATGCCCCACGTCACTATGGCTGCTTCCTGGAATGACGACTGGCCCTACAAACCAACACGAGTCTTTTCATGTGTGCTTTGTCCTCACTCGCACGCTTCCTGGGAAAACTTCCCAGGAGGTCACCCATCATCAGATTGCTCCAGGTCAAGCACGCTTAACTTTAGAGTTCTCAAGTGATGGGCTAACGAAAAGAAGATGCATCTTGTTGATATAGGTAGTACCCATCAATCCATTTAAGCCATATTCAATTGTGTAGTCCCATACCTACACAGTCTTAGAATCATCACACTTGACCTTCCCCAGGCGGTGTGGGATTGCACAATTTTAATCGGTCTTTCCCCTTACAGATCACGGGATTCTGACTGTCATAGTGGTCACGACCCTAACAGTTTTATGGTCACAAGAAAACCATTACAGTAAAAAAAAGAATAAACAGAGAAAGAATAATGAACATAAAACTTACTAAGAGGTGCTGGGTTTGAAATTTGTGAAATCTCAGGCGAAAAAGTCGGCAGAATCTCAGCCTTAAATCTGAGAAGATGATACAAAAACTCATCTGCTGGCTGTATCAGAACTAAATGGTCTGATAGTTGAACGGAAAGAGGCCTGGTTAGAAACAAACAGCTACAGAAATGGACTAATGGCCGGAAAAGCTCGTCGGCAAGTTGGGACATAAAAAACTTTATTTTTTGCTCCGAATATGTAGAATGTGTAAATTTGGAAATGAAATTGTCAAGGTATTTATAGGGCAGGAATCCACTGTGGGATCCAATGGTTCAAAATGGGGATCTCAAGATTATCCCCATCCAACGGTCCCAGATGACGCAGAGCCTTTAATTAGCCCAATCGAGCACCAGATCGTGGATTCGTCAATCCACGATCCACACCTACCTGATCCAACAATCTACATTGAAAATTTCAAAGTTATCCCCATCCAATGGTCCTAGATGGTGCAGAGACATTAAACTGCCCAGCGTAATTTTCGAGGCGTCTCATCTGGAAATAATCTTTTGATTGTCCCTATCAACTTTGCTTGTACAGATGAGATGCCTCGAAAATTACGCTGACATCCATCGATCACTGGGACAATCAAAAGATTCTTTCCAGATCTGTAAGGTATGAGTGGTACAGAAGCACCATCAACTTGAAGACACGTGTGCGAAACATTGTGAATTTGAAGGGACAGGGATCGCCCAATTGGGCCCCAAGTAAATGAACCTAACTTCTGGGAAATGAACCAGGATGTTTGGATTTGATCTAGGAGAGTAAGGCAAGTCTCCACCATGAAAACACGGATGAAGACTTGGGGGGTAAATGTTATCACTGTTTTCCTCTCGGGACGTGTGGCATGACGCGATGGGTCCATGGGCTCCCTCGAAGAGATCCAAGCCCACCCTGAGGCAATGAACAGGGAAGAAGAAAGTCCTAACGGCCCAATAGTCAATGAGCCCAACAATATTCGATGGGCGCGACCATAATAAGGGAACAAGGACCAAGATGCAGACCCAACTCATCTTCCTGGTCCCAACCTATCCGTATCCTTCGAGATACCAATAGAGGTAGCAAGCTTGCTAGTATGAGAATAGACCTTGTCAAGAATGAATTCGTCCTCGTTAGCGAACCAGAACTCTAGTAAATGAACCAGGACATTAGTAAAGGAACTTGGACCAGACTTCCAGATAGGGCAAGTTTGATCTTCCCTGACACTGACATGTCCCCAAGAAACACGGAAGTTGATCTCCTCAACTAACCTATAGAAGAGGTTACGCACGGAACATACATTGTTCCTAGGAAACAGTATTGCCACTACTCTGGCAGTTCCTATCCCCAGGATCCCCTTAGAAGCCCACGCAGACCAGTCTGAGGTTACGTACTATTGGCAACTGTAAGGCTTGGCTATGCCCAAGCCGGCCCAATGGGCCCTGATTAATATGTTTTATTAAGCAACACTCTTTGTATTATGGCTCCATTAGCGAGCAAACTATGATTACATCACTATTGGGCCCAGATTAGTCCGGCCCAAGCCCATTGCACCTAACTAACTATAAATAGGGCCAGTTGCACTGTAGCGGGGATCCCTGATTTTCTCTGGTAAGCAATTAATCTGCTAAAACTTGCAGAAACCTCCATTGTCAAAAGCTCTCTAAAACAGTAGACTAGTGGACTAAGGCTCATTAACGCCCCAACCACGTAAAAGCTCTGTTTGTTTCTCTTTGATCCTTTCTTCCTAACTCTTATTTCTTAAGCTATTTCTAGTTTCCAAAAAACTCGGTAAACATAACCATATTTATATTCCACTCTGATTACATCACTATAAATACGATTAGATATATGCTCGGGATTTAATAGAAGTTTATATTAAACAAATAGTCATTAAAATAAAACATGTGAGCAAAGTGATTGACCAAGTCAAAAAATGATTTCTATTCTTTTATTGATAATAAAATGATATTACAAAGAAATTAGGTTTTAATTAGGACATAAAACCCCAACAAAAAGCTCGCCTGTACCTGTTCTGCGAGCATCGGGAGGTACCACCCATGTGGGGCCCTCTTGAAATGGTTCCTACTCGTCCATCCGTCAGAGGAGGTCCTCGGACCACTAGACGTTGCAGGGCCAAAGGAGCGGCTGCTGGGGCCACATAAGCAACAGGCGATGCGGGCACTCCAGCTGCAGGGAGTTGTGCTTGACGCGCTCCACCCTTAGCATATTGGTGGAGATGTCCCAACTTGATGAGGTTTTCGATCTTATCCTTGCGTTGGCGACATTCATTGGTGTGGTGCCCTATGTCGTTGTGAAAATGACAAAACTTGGCCTTGATTAATATGTTTTATTAAGCAACACTCTTTGTATTATGGCTCCATTAGCAAGACATTTGGTCCATATCAGGACGTCTAGTCCGGGAATAGTTTCATTGGTGTGCCGCCCCATATCCTGTAGGGGCCATACTGAAACCAAGAGTCAGCATGGCACTAAAACCTGTGGGCGGGACGCTCAGGCTCGGCTGGACTCCTTCCAAGCCTGGTTGGACAGGAGCATAAAGGGAATACTGGATCCCCGAAGCCACGGGGCTAGGTGGGGTCTGAGCGGGGAAGGTGACGAGTCCTCCGAATGCTCCAATATAGGCATCTTCCCAATTGATGTACTCTTGTACCTAATGAATGAAGTTGTCGATCCATCGACATCCCCTCCGCTGGAGGTCATCCCAAAGTGAGGACCCCACATGGATGCCAGCTTGCAAGGCCATCAACAGCTGGCAATCATCAACCTTTTTGGTTCTCGCCGCCTCTTCCTTGAAACATTTGATGTATGCCTTGAGGGTCTCGAAGGGCCTTTGTTTAATGTTGGCCAAAGCATTGACTTTGAAGCTCACCTTCCGAGCTCCTATGAATTATCTTCGGAAGGCAGATGACAGTTGATGCCATAAGTGACTGGATCTTGGTCGGTGCTTCTTGAACCACTCGTCTGCTGGTCCCGTTAGAGTGACCGGGAACACGTGACATTTAGCGTCGTCGAAGACACGGTCCACTGACATCAATTTGTTGAACTTAGAAAGGTGGTCGGTGGGGTCCCAGCCGCCATCATAGGGCGGGATGGATGACATCTTGAAGCCCTGCGGCAATGGGGCTTCCACAATGTGGGGAGCGCATGGCTCCACTTCTTCATCATCCGAGTTTGAGTCATGGCCTTTCCGTCAAACCATTCTTAGCATGATCTTCTTTAAACTCTCTAATTCCACGCAAAGCGAGTTGCGGTCTCGGTTAACGCTCTGCGCTGGGTTATCTCTTCTTCGGGCGTTGAGGTTGTCCCGTAGGTCAGATAGACCTCTGTTGGCGAGCTCGCGCCACTTGGCCTTATTGCACCTTCGAGCATTAAGGTTGTCTCGTAGGTCAACCTGACCTCAGAATGCGACGTTATCCTCAAGACGAGCCACCTCGGTTTCTCTGTCAGACTCAATATTCTCATCATTTACTGAGATACTGATGCAACGTTCTCTGTTCTGTGAGATTTTTCTTGGGCAGATCCTTGGACCGTTGTTCCTACAGGGTTTGCAAGGTCCCGAGGGGACACCACCTCTAGGCCTCGTACGCTCCGTATGGGCGCATTGCGGCAGAACGCCCCAAGCTCCACAGGCGCTGACAACCTAGCAATGTCCTTGGGCCCCTGGGCCATTACCCACACCAGCCTTATTGGGAATCTAGTGGCCCCTGGGATCTTGACAAGGCTTCTTTTTCTTTGGAGCAGGATTATCGTCTACTTTTCCTTTGCCACAATCCTGTGGTGGCACTGGGGTTCCAACTCCAGTTGGATGCTTGGTGGGCACTCCAACTGGCGGATCTCGCGGCTCTTCTGCCGGGTGCTCGAGTGCACACCAGTTGTATTGACAGGTGGTACTCCAACAGGGTGCGCAGGTGGCACGCCAATTGGGTTCCTAGCTGGTACATTACCATTGGGGTCCACTCATAGCCCTTGGGCTACAAGAGTGGCCTTCATGGCAAGTACCATCTCCTATAGGGCGGCGATGTTACCCTGTTAGGCATTAATCTATTGATGTTGGATGGCCACCTGTTCACGTAGCACCACCACCTCTGGTGTTTCCTCTGCGTCCATGGGTTGAGGGTATTCTTCCTCATAATACTCCTGGTCGCCACCGTTATCTTCATCGTCCTACTCGGTGTCTTCCTCATAATCCTCCATCATTCCAGGCATGTCCTGAGGTGGTTGTCGACTGGTTTCCCCTCCTTCAACTCCAGTAGGAGGGACTACGTCATCTGTGACATTGCTTCGAGTGGTTACCATGGCTGTAAATGTTCTGAATGCTTTCTTCAAGCTCTCAATGAAAGCACCAAAATGTTGACTGCCTTTTTCATTATCAACCTAAATATGAGAGATTAAAGAAATGAACAATAAGAACACAAATTTTTTTTACGTGGTTTAGGCTATAAAAGAGCCCTAGTCCACGAATCTCTGGTATTAAGGAGATTGGAAGCTTGCTAAGACAATCTCCAATGAGATTTTCTCAGGTAGCGTTTCTATTTCTCTAACTACAAGGTTATCTTTCTCTAAAAATTCTAAACCCTTTACAAATAGACTCCCAACCCTATTTATAGAGGCTGGGGTCATTAATGCTAATTATATGTAATTAAAGACGAAGACAGTCGAAAATCGACATCTGGGTCAGTGTTCACTCTTGGTGGAGGAGTTGTTGTTTGGAGAAGCATTAAGCAATCCAGCATAGATGATTCAACCATGGAAGTCAAATACATAGCAGCTTGTGAAGCAACTAAGGAGGCAGTTTGGTTGAGGAAGTTATACAATGATCTGGAAGTTGTTCCGGATACGGATAAGCCATTAATCTTGTACTGTGACAATAGTGGAGCAGTAGCTAATTCCAAAGAACCGAGAAGCCACAAGAGAGGGAAGCATATAGAAAGGAAATACCATCTGGTAAGAAAGATTGTACACCGAGGTAATGTGATTGTTATGAAGATAGCGTCAAAACAGAACCTGGCTGACCCGTTAACCAAGACACTTCCTACAAAGTCGTTCATGGGTCACGTGCACAATATGGGATTAAGGGAGATGCCTCAATTGTTATGAGGGCAAGTGGGAGATTTTTAGGATTAATGCCCTAAAAGCATGTAAAGACATTATATTGATTTTAAATAAAAGTACAATTTTAATATATTTTAATGTTATAATTATTATTTGAATTAATTATTTAATAATATCAAGAAAATTCCCTATTCATTCATGAGAATATGATTTTTTAGTAGCACGAGAGAATTAAGATCATATATAATGAATAAAATAGTCAGTAACATATTAAAGTAAGGAATCTTTAATGAATGGTTACTAGTATGGTTTGCTAAGCATACGAGATGCAAGTAATCTAGATTCAGATTACTAATGTGGATAGATATCTTAGTAAATGTGTTGTGTATAATAGAGATTATATATGATAGGACCGATGAGAATTAATTATCTTTATAAACTTGCCGTTTGACATAAAGAATTAATTCTTGTCATAATAGATGATCATTTGTAGATCAGTCTAAATCCTAAGCATTCATGAACTCCTGTTTATGTTTATTGGATCTTTTGATTCACTCATTAAGGTCTCTTAGAATAATGAGGCTAATGACTTTTGTTTTGGAGATTCAATATCATGGATGGCTTGGAACATGAATTACAATAATGGAATTCATGCTTTCCTAAATGGATCGAATATTGGTTCCCTTAAGGGTTGATTTTTGAACTGAATAGTTATTGAGCTCAAATCTATAATTAGATCATAGATTAATTATTCGTTAGTGAATTAATGGTACTTAAGGATCAAGAGGTAATTAGAAGGGTAAAACAATAATGTTGACCACCTCTAATTAACGAACCAATAATGGAGGACATAACTACATATATTGATTATATCAATGGACTACTAGAGAAAACTCTGTAAATATAATTCTATAAATACTTAGAGTGCAATTCTATATTTATAGTGGAGTAATCATGGAATTAATAAATAAGATTATTAGATGAAAGAGTTTAATTAATAATCTGGTTTATTGGAGTTTCGTATTATAGGTCCATGGCCCCCAGATCTCATCTGTCCTACACTGTCAAGGTTAAGGATGTCAAAAGAAATGTTTGTAAATAGAAATGATTAAATTGCAAAGGAATTAATTTTTCAAGGCAAGAAAATAATTATTTGATAATTATGGGTAATTAATTAATTGTGAATTAATTAATTAATTAACTATATAGTTTTTATTTTGAAAAACTATAAGTTAAAATTAATATTAATCTTGTTTGGATTAATATAAAGAGAGAATAATAAATATCTTATTTATAATATGATATTTATTTATTTAATTTAAAACTGATATTTTAAGATAAAGTTAATTTTGAATTAACTGATATTTATGTTGGGATAAATATTATGTCTTAAAAGTTGATTAAATAAACAAATGAGAAAATTAGGGCAACCCTAATAGGGTTGGGCGACACACACTGTACAGTACAGTGTGTGGCGCCTAGCATCAGGGATTTTTATCCATGGGATTTGAATTTTGAATTTCAAATAAGTTTGTGTAATCAGTTATTTAATTATTCTTTTTAAATATGATTTAAATAATTAATTAAATGAAAATATCTAATTTGCTTTTAATTTGAATTATATTTTAATTAAATAAAGATTATTTAATTAAATTAAATATATTTATAAGTCTGATAGTACGTAACTTTCAGCAGAATGAAGAATTATTATTTTGAATAATAAAAATACAGACTATCACTCTAAAGCAATAGTTTTCTCTAAACTTGAAAACTATTCTAAACATTTTCTCTGTCAAAACTCTCTAGATCTCATGTGTTGAGTACATCTAGGGAGTCACATAAATCAACCTTTTGAATCCTATGTGCCCACACACGTCCTTGTGTGTTTGATGATTGGTCTGGAAGATCAGAGTGTGAGATCTTAGAATACTGGATAGGAAGATCGTTGATCTATACAAAAAGACCCAATGACACTTGATAGGCAATAAAATGTAATCTCTGATCTATTTGTATGTGATTTAATATTTATATATGTATATGATCCTGGCTGGTATTAATATTTATTAAAATGAGTCCATATATTCCGCTGCGTACCTTTGATTTGATCATTTAATGCCAATATATTATTGTTTACATTGTATGATAACTTCATAAATATGCGAATATGTTATTGATCAGTGACATTATTCATACTTGTTAGTTTTAGAAGTTGGCAGGCGTGATAAGTTATTATATACTATTGCTACTAAAAGATATTACAATACATATACATATATTAAATTTTCCATGTGGCAACATATTTTGATGGGATGGTAAATATATATTTTTTTATTTTATTTACTCGTATGTCTTTCGAAAAAAAGGAATGATTATTGAGAGAGATTATAGGCTTTTATATCATAATTATAAAAATTCAATTCACATTGTACCAAAACTTCACATATAATAATAATAATATCAATCGAGAATAATATTTAATTAATTTAAAAATTGATTATTTAAATTTATATTCATAGATATTTTATAAAATATCTTTAATTTAAAAAAAAAAAGTCTACAAAAATAGATATGAACATATTATTATAAGTAAAAAAATGAATATCTTATTTAAATTTAATATAATAATAGTAAACTAATTAACCACAAATAAGTAGATAAAAAATAAGATGGTTATATCAATTTTTTTTTTCTATTTTTTATTCATTTTAAATAATAATGGTGATTAAATAAAATATAAATATATTAGAACTCGCAATAGCTTTCACACCATTAGAGATGGTGGAAAATCTTTCGACTAATGATGCTACAGAATCTATTTGAAGATTTATCGATTAACTTATATTTACTATTTTGTTAAAACTTTGGTGTCTCTTTTTTCCCAACCACATCTAACAATCTTAATATCACTCACACAACATAAACATTTGATAGCATCTAAAACATGATAGAAAAATAAGATAAAGATGTTAGAATATCAAGATCAATAATTTAAAATAAAAACTTTAAAGATTAACAAACATTAATAATTGAATAAATATCAAACTTTAAAGATGAACAAACATTAATAATTGAATAAATACCCGAGAGGATTGTGTTATCATTAACATGTAAATCAATCAAATTTAGAGATATGAATTGGAATTCATTGAAAATTGAAATTGAAAGGATTTAGAGAGAATAATTGAAAAAAAAAATTAGAGTTGAGGAAAATATGAGATTAATAAAGAATGTTTAGAATATATATAAATTGTCAAAGAGATATTTATCTATATTTAAATAATAACATCTTATAAATATCTCGATTAAATTTAAAAAATTATATTTATCATTATTATAATCTATAAAATGAATAAAAAAATTAGATTAAAGGAGAAAATAGATAGAGTAGCTTTAAGAGTTTTTAGAGTGCCACATCATTTCATTGGTGCCCTCCTTTATATATATATAGATTTGTAAAAGAAAAAACATGAATTTAAAATATATATATATAAATACTCATTTGTTACCTTATGTTTTATTGAAATACATACTTAATATCATATATTTATAATAATGATCATTTGGTACTGTCTATTTACAATTCATACTAGTTTAGTATCATTCGTTGGAATTTAGTCAACCAAAATTTCAAATATGACAAATTTGCCCCTCCTTTTGATGATTTATTTGGTCTTCTTTTGTTTTTGTTAATTTAAAATAATTTTAAAATATTTTATGAATTAATAAAAAAATGTTTTATATTATAATCAATGAAAAAGTAATTAAAAAAATAAAAATAAAAATAATATAAATTAATTTTAAAATAAAAATATTTAATAAAACTATTCTAATTAATTAAATAAACATAAATATTTTTAATTCCAAATAAAAGTTAAAAAAAACCAATATTTTTAAATTAATTAAAGTAAACTAAAAACCTAATAGTTTTTTAAAGTTGTAATTAAACTATTTTGTTTGAATTCAATTTAAATTTCAACTTTTAAGTTTAGGGTGTTGATTTTAATTTTTGTGTTTAAGTTTAGGGGTTAGATTTAATTTTGTATTTTTGTTTACTTTTAATTGATTAATTTATAAAATTATATTTTTTCTTTTTGTTTTATTAATTCAAAAAATATTTTAAAATCATTTTAAAATAACAAAAACAAAATAAAATCAAATAAGTCATTAAAATAAGGGGCAATATGGTCATATTTAAAATTTGGGTTGACCAAATTTCTGCAAAAAAATACCAAACTGGTACCTAATGTGTATTTCGATAAAACATAGGATATTAAATGAGTATTCACAAAACAAAAAAAATATTTGTGCCGTATTATTTGTAGTGGAAGCACCTTAATACTTTATTATTTAATTAATATTATTTTAACACTTTGGAGCTTCTTTAGTAAAGTGAAAGTTTTATAATGCAATGTTTTATTACAACATTTAAAAAATTCTCCAATATTGTACAAAAAATTGTGTTAAATTTAACATATGCTAAAAGTTATATCAAACAAATTTTGTACAACAATAAATATATTTTAATTAAAATATTACTATTAATCATCAATGAGAGTCTTTTCGATACACTTTTTTTTAATTATTATATTGTTATTAATTATTTTTGAACTTATTAATTATGTTATAAATATTATAATATAAAAATAGATATCCATAATAATATAGAATCTTCAAAGACCATTATCAAAATAACGAAGAATCACCAAATCACCTAAGTCAAATATTATCAT
Organism: Humulus lupulus; assembly: GCF_963169125.1. Taxonomy (NCBI): domain Eukaryota; kingdom Viridiplantae; phylum Streptophyta; class Magnoliopsida; order Rosales; family Cannabaceae; genus Humulus; species Humulus lupulus. The sequence goes on from NC_084793.1 coordinate 180,417,406, forward strand.
ATATTCTTAATTGTACATGCTCCTAATTTATTGATTTTCCTACAATTAGATTATCATAATGAGATCATATTTCTATGGATAAATAGGATTCATCCCATTGGAATGATACATAAGATTTTACTATCTCACACTTTTTATCTATTTCTTTTTCTGTTTTTTAATTTATTTTTAATAATTTTATAACACGTTATCAGATACTCTAACAAAGAAGTAAAGATTGTTTGTTAAAATTCTTAAATTGTTTTGATTAATTTTTATTTAAAATTTGGATATGCTCTTTATTATAAAGTTTTGATAATATATGTTTCATTCATATCATATTAGTTACTTGATTATAATATCATAACACGTTTTTTTTTTTTTGTTAATATATAGTATATAATATTAGGGAATTGATTTGGTCTCATCCGTTAAAGAACAGATTGGATTCTGTTAATTGATAACAGTCGTTGGATTTAAAAACGTGACTAATCAAATTGTTGGGGTTAGTTTAGGGTACATTGTTAGGATCAGTAAGGGTACCTAGGAATATTGGTTTTACAGAAAATAAGCAACCGGTTCAGTCAGATTATTAAATATATGGTTTCTTATTAATTTAGGGAAATTTTAATATGTATGCTTGATAAAAGTTATAATTACAAAAAAATACTAGGCATATTAAAATTTACAAAATAATGCTAATTTTTTGCACATTACCCAAAATGCCCTTTTCACTTCTTCCTCATTCTCATTTCTCTCTTCTCTCTTCTCTCTTCCCTCTCTCTCTCTCTTATTTCACTCTCTCTCACCTCACAACACCACCACCACACTAAATATTATATTTCGAACAGATTTGGACATGATTTTTGGGTTTTTTTTGCGATTTTTTTCAGATCTGAAACTCTGAAATCTGCAAAAAATCGACATTGCTCGATGGTGGTTCGATGGTGCTAGATGCCAGCTCGATGAGACCTTCAAAATCATGATTTTTCATGAAAAAATGACTTTGCTCGATGGTGGTTCGATAGTGGCTCGATGGTGCTCGATGCCAGCTCGATGAGACCTTCAAAATCATGATTTTTCATGAAAAAATGACTTAGCTCGATGGTGGTTCGATGGTAGCTCGATAGTGGTTCGATAGTGCTCGATGTAATTCTTGTAAGAGACATAATTTTTCACTCGGGTGTCCGTTTGGGGTGATTTTTTTTTTGATTTTGGGTATTTTTTCAAGATCTACACGTTTGACATGTTAATATGCACATTTGTGAAGTGTAACACTTGTAAAAAATACAAAAGTGCAAACATACCTCATGGTTAAGACATCTTTTGGTATATTTTTATGTTTTAAACTTCCTAAATGTGCATATTAACATGTCAAACGTGTAGATCTTGAAAAAATACCCAAAATAAAAAAAAAATCACCCCAAACGGATACCCGAGTGAAAAATTATGTCTCTTACAAGAATTGCATCGAGCACCATCGAGCACTATCGAGCCACTATCGAGCTACCATCGAACCATCATCGAGCTAAGTCATTTTTTCATGAAAAATCATGATTTTGAAGGTCTCATCGAGCTGGCATCGAGCACCATCGAGCCACCATTCGCTGGGGCCTTCAAGATCAAGATTTTCATGAAAAAATGACTTAGCTCGATGGTGGTTCGATGGTAGCTCGATAGTGGTTCGATAGTGCTCGATGGTGCTCGATGCAATTCTTGTAAGAGACATAATTTTTCACTCGGGTGTCCGTTTGGGGTGATTTTTTTTTTTGATTTTGGGTATTTTTTCAAGATCTACACGTTTGACATGTTAATATGCACATTTGTGAAGTGTAACACTTGTAAAAAATACAAAAGTGCAAACATACCTCATGGTTAAGACATCTTTTGGTATATTTTTATGTTTTAAACTTCCTAAATGTGCATATTAACATGTCAAACGTGTAGATATTGAAAAAATACCCAAAATCAAAAAAAAAATCACCCCAAACGGATACCCGAGTGAAAAATTATGTCTCTTACAAAAATTGCATCGAGCACCATCGAGCACTATCGAGCCACTATCGAGCTACCATTGAACCATCATCGAGCTAAGTCATTTTTTCATGAAAAATCATGATTTTGAAGGTCTCATCGAGCTGGCATCGAGCACCATCGAGCCACCATTCGCTGGGGCCTTCAAGATCAAGATTTTCATGAAAAAATGACTTAGCTCGATGGTGGTTCGATGGTAGCTCGATAATGACTCGATGGTGCTCAATGCAATTTTTGTAAGAGACATAATTTTTCACTCGGGTGTCCGTTTGGGGTGATTTTTTTTTTATTTTGGGTATTTTTTCAAGATCTACACGTTTGACATGTTAATATGCACATTTGGTAAGTTTAAAACTTAAAAATATACCAAAAGATGTCTTAAACATGAGGTATGTTTGCACTTTTCTATTTTTTACAAGTGTTACACTTCCAAAATGTTCATATTAACATGTCAAACGTGTAGATCTTGAAAAAATACCCAAAATCAAAAAAAAAATCACCCCAAACGGACACCCGAGTGAAAAATTATGTCTCTTACAAGAATTGCATCGAGCACCATCGAGCACTATCGAACCACTATCGAGCTATCATCGAACCACCATCGAGCTAAGTCATTTTTTCATGAAAAATCATGATTTTGAAGGTCTCATCGAGCTGGCATCGAGCACCATCGAGCCACTATCGAACTACTATCGAACCACCATCGAGCTAAGTCATTTTTTCATGAAAAATCATGATTTTGAAGGTCTCATCGAGCTGGCATCGAGCACCATCGAACCACCATCGAGCAGTGTCGATTTTTTACAGATTTCAGAGTTTCAGATCTGAAAAAAATCGCAAAAAAAACCCAAAAATCATGTCCAAATCTGTTCGAAATATAATATTTAGTGTGGTGGTGGTGTTGTGAGGTGAGAGAGAGTGAAATAAGAGAGAGAGAGAGAGGGAAGAGAGAAGAGAGAAGAGAGAAGAGAGAAATGAGAATGAGGAAGAAGTGAAAAGGGCATTTTGGGTAATGTACAAAAAATTAGCATTATTTTGTAAATTTTAATATGCCTAGTATTTATTTGTAATTATAACTTTTATCAAGCCTACATATTAAAATTTCCCTTAATTTATTAGTAAAGTAAAAAGATGTTTTTTTTTAAAAAGTGCAATGATTGATTTGACAGTTATTTATGGGGAGTAACTCTCATTAATCTAAAGTGTGTTTGGTCTAACCCACTCTTTTCTCTACATTCTCCATTTTTCTGTAAATAGTCGATCTTCGAAGGAAATCCAAGCGAGAAGAAAGGCTTCCACCAGAGTACTTACGATTTGGCAGCCAGCATTGTAAAGCTAGAGCTTGAAGAGTGTAACGCCCTACTACCCAGGAATCGTTACGTAATGGATTTCAAATAGTACTAAACTCGCTAGACGAGTTATTTGACCATAATCGTGTAACTAAATGTGATTAGCAGTCTAAGGTTAAAAATTTTGGTCAAAGATATAACATTTCACTAAAACGTTTACTATATACATTGAGATCCAAAAATATATTTTAAAGGTTAATTATAATAAAAGATTTATAACTAGCCGACCTAAGCAGCAAAATAGGGTTTAACCCTAGTTCCTCTTTAAACCATCGACCGTGGTGGTCGAGCAACCGCATATGTACACATTATCACCTAAGCTCTCTAACTCAAGGATGGTCCAACTTTCTTTTGCCTTTACCTACACCACATAGCACCCGTGAGCCGAAGTTCAGCAAAAAAACTCAAACACATGCTTATAAGCAGATAATAACATGTCCTCAAATCATAATAAGCATGCCTAGTAGTAATAACCATATTCATGCAGGCAGGCAGGTAAAAATCAATAATTGTGAAGTCCTGCGCTCGGAGTAGATGACTAATAAGTCTCTCTCTGTGAGGTAGATGACTGATAAGTCTCTCTCAGGTAGACGACTAATAAGTCTCTCTTTGAATAATTGACTAATAAGTCACTCTCTAAATAGATGACTGATAAGTCCATCTCTGTGTAGATGATTGATAAGTCTATCTCTGGAGATCCACACCCTAAGCCATGTGACGTTTCAGTCACTTGAGCCTTTTGACCCTAGCTCTATGTAACTAGCATTTAGACTAGACAAACGCTTTAGTTTTTCTTCGACATTGGGGTCGGTCAAGCATTTTATGCTTAGGTTGATTAGATCTAATCATTTCGACTTGCGTTAAACACGATAATACCATTCTTGACTCATAAGCCAATACCATACGACCAGTGCTCAGTACTACTGTCGATCTTGACTGATAAGTCACAGCTTCACAATCAATAATGATACCATTGTCGTTCCCTGACTAATAAGTCAGTGCTTCCTCAATGAAGCAATGCAAACAGACATGTATCATATGTCAAATATTCAGATATAAGGCATTTAGCATGCTTAATCAATAATCAAAAGCATAATTATAATCATTCACAATTACAGAGACTCAAGCTCTGGCAAATTCCATTCCTCACCTTCATGACATGCCATAATCACATGTATTGCATGCATCACATACTGGGTGCATTTTTCTTACCTTTGGTCCAAGCACAGGTTACCAATAAACGACCCTCAAGCACGATCTTGTTTCCAAGCCCCTAGAGATAACCTAGTCACAACCATAATATAAAACCTCATCAAAAAATGAGTAAATAAATACTTCCAGACCCAAAACTAGCCTCCAAGATGTCGAATCCTACTCAACTGGGTAGTAGGATCAATCCCAGGCCCTTAGAATTAAGTTTCCACGACTAAAAACCAAATCTGGGCAAAAATGCACAAGCTAGTCGCGACTTGGCCCTGAGGGTCACAACTTGCCCCCAAGTCAGAGAGCAATTTCCTGGGCTTCAGGGTGCGGGCCGCGACTTGGCCCTTCTTGGGTTGCGGCGCGCCCCCCAGGCAGAGCCTCCTTGGCTCCTGGTTCATCCCAATCGCGACTTGCTAGAATAAGGTTGCAACTTGACCACAAAACCAGTCATTTTCTACGGTTTTTCCCACTTAAAATCCTCCAAAAACCTATCCAAACATATCCAAATCCCAAAATCAAAGTTCCCAAACATCCCAATTATCCAAAACCAATAATACTCAAGGCTTAAACCATCCAAAAACTCATCAAAACATAAAATCCAATCAAAGATTAAAAACTTAGAACTTAAAACTTGGATTACCTTCGATTAAGTCGTTTCCCAACTAAATCCTCTGGCTAATAAGCTTCTAATCTTCCCTAGAATCGCTATGCCTCAATCCTTGCTTGAATCCGAATCCTAAAACTTGAGTTTCCTTCGAAAGTGCGAACGAGTGTCGAAAAGGTAGAGGGAGAGAGAGAGAACGTTCTGAACATTCCTTTATAATTCTAACAGGTTACTTCAAGCTTAAGTAACCTCAAGCAAATCCTAATGCTCAGGGTCCCAAAAACGCCCATCGGGATAAAATAGTCAAAATTCCCATAATTTTCCCCTGATCTCACTAACTTCCAATTTATCATCAAATATTTATTCTCATTACCAAATATCCCGGTAATGTGCTAAATACCCCTTGACTCACTCCGAGTCAAGTATGGATCTCGTTGTAACTTTTCCACTGGCTTGCCTCCTAGGATCGTCTCGTGCTGAGTAACCCAAGCATAACCAAATAATAATGAAGTACCACACACATACCACATATATGCCAAATATACTCATAACGGGCCAAATTATGAAAATGACCCAATTAAACAGAAATGGGCCCACATGCATATTTAATACACCTAAATATGCATATCAAGTCATATTATAATATAACTCACATAATCACATAATGATACACATAAATATCATATAATCACATAATTCCAAAATTTGCCATCCTGCCCCCCCCCCTAATCAAGGCCCTAAGACTTATTAGGAATTTTGGGTCGTTACAATTATCCCTTCCTTACAGAAATTTCATCCTCGAAATTTTATCTGAGTAGCCCGAAATATCAATCTCGCATAACTGATTCCAGTTTCTAGGTCGGTCCATCAACCTCACTGTTACTGTATAATACCTTAACCCAAAGTACAACTTTGTTCTTAAGAACCTTGTTCTTTCTGTCTCATATATAAACTGACTAGCTTCTCACGGGATAACTTAGCCTCTAATTCCAGATTCTCATAACTCAACACATGAGTCTAATTGTAACGTCCTGGATAGCCAAAATTGTTGCACTGTGTGTTTAAAATAGTGCAGGACATCATTTAAATTAAAATGTGATCCTAAAGTCATAAACAAGTTAGGTTTAAAATATTTTGGTCATAAACAGATAATTTTCATTAAAACAAATATTTAGTACATGGGATCCCAAAAACAAGGTTTAAAGGACAGATTTACAAAACTTCCAAAAGTTATATACAATCAAGGCCACTCTAATGGAAAAATACACATTTTAGGTTTTCGTCCCTGTACAATCCCTCGACCGTTGCGGATGAGCAGCTAACAATATACACCTCGCCCCCAGAGCTTTCCAACTCATAGTTGAACCATCTTACCCTTGCCTTTACCTACACCACATAGCACCCGTGAGCCAATGCCCAACAAGAAAACTCAACACAAAACAAATAACATATGCTTATACATCAACAACATATAACAAAACAACCAATATGATAAACACATAGCGGCCATGCCGTCCCAGGCGCTTTACTAGGCCTTGGATTCGCGGTCTTCACCGAGAGGATGACTCTTGCATCCTAGGTGGGTCTCTGTAATGCCCCCAAATTTCCTAATAAGGTTTAGGACCTTGATTAGGAGGCCGGGAGGACCATAATTGATTTATTATGATATTTAATGATTATATGCATGTTTATGTGAATTATATTATTATATGATGATAAATACATGCATATGGGTCCACATTTAATTGTAAGGGCATTTTGGTAATTTGGCCCGTTGAGGGCGTGATTGTGTATTTTCATGCATGTAGGTGAATTACAAATAATACCACGTTATATGTGGATTTGTTCGAGCCATTCGGCATAAGACGATCATGGAATGCAAGTTATCGGTCTAGTCATAACGGGGTTAGTTTCGGGGCTCGGGGTGAGTTTCGGGGCTCGGGGTGAGTCTCGGGGTAATTTGGTGATTAGAACGTTACCGGGAATTAAAGGGTAATGAGATATGAATTATTGGTATTTGAGAATATTGAGGATAACGAGAATTGGAGGGTGTTAATTATAATTAACGAGAAAGGCAGGAAATGATGATTTTACCCTTGGGAGTCTTTAGTTATTTGACCTAGGGGTATTTTAGTCTTTTCACCCCTAGGATTGATATAAGCCATTAGAAGGTTGTGGAATTGTAAAAACAGAGCATCATTATCATCCTCATCTCTCCCTCCTGTACCTATTCTTCTCTCCTTCTTCCTTTCAATTTTTGAGAGCTAATTTGAGGATCCAAGCTAGGAGAGCAAGGCTTGAGGGCTTAGGACCTTGGTTCAACCATTGAAGGGGATCTAAATCAAGCTTGAGGTAAGAAATTCAGCCATGAAAATCTTTGGTTTATACCTTGTTTTTATGTTAGTTTTAGTCAAGAGATTTTGAGGTGTTAGTTGTGAGAATTCATGGAAGTTTTTGAGTTTGGTTGCTTGCGTTTTGATGAGAGTGTGATGTAGATGAAGTTTAGGGATTGAATTTGATGTTTGGGTGATGTTTGGTGTAATGCCCCGAATTCTCCGATGTGGTTTAATGGCGGGAATAGTAGGCCGGGAGGGCCATACTTGCTTAATTATGCCATTAAATGATAATAATTATATTATAATATGATGTTAAATGCATGCATGTGGGTCCACATTATAATTACATGGGTGTGATGGTAATTTGGCCCGTTGAGGGTATAATTGTATATTTGTATGCATGTCGATGATATATGTTGAGACCACATTATAATGTGGGTTTGTTCGAGCTATTCGGCATGAGACGATCTTGTAATATTGATTAGCGGTCTAGTCACAACAGGTTTAAGTTCGGGGCTCGGGATGAGTCATGGGGTGATTTTAATGATTAAAGCGTTACTGGGGGTTAAAGGGGTAATGGGATATGAATTATTGGTGTTTGAGATTATCGAGAATAGCGGGAATTGGAGAGCGTTAACTATGATTAACGAGATAGGTGGAAAATACCAATTTTGCCCTTGGGAGCCTTTAGAAACTATTAATTGACCTAGGGGTAAAATGTTCATTTCACCCCTAGTATAGATATAACCATTTTTTAGCTGAAAGAAAAGAAGAAAACAGAGTATACTTGAAGCTTCTCCCGTACCTATCTTCCCTTCAGTTTTCTTTGTGATTTTTGAACCATTCTTGAGGATTCAAGCTTGGGAAGTAAGCCTTGGGAGTTTGGGAATGTGTTCCTCCATTGAAGAGCATCATAAGCTGAGCTTTGGGTAAGTTTCTAACCATTGGAATCCCTGGTTTGCCCTGTTTTAGTTCTGTTTTACAGCTGTGATTTCTAGGTTGAGATCTTGGTTCTGTTGGGAGTTTTGGATAGGGTTCTTATGGTTGTGATGTTTGGGGTGTGTTAGGATGGTTTTTGGGTTCATTTGGCATCAAAAATGGGATTTGGAAGCATTGGAAACAGGTTGGAATCAAAGGAGATGAAGAAGGAGGTTTCAGGGGCATTAGGTCTGGAGGTAGTGCTATAGCGCCCACCCTAGGGCGCTACAGCGCTACACAGGGGTCTTTTGGGCGTGTTGGGGGTTCCGAGATTAGCGCTAGGGTGCTAGGGGTCAGCGCTGTAGCGCTATTCTGTTCCTTCAAAGTCCCGTTTTGAGTGTTTTTAAGGGTTTTTGACTTGGGGTTTCAATCCTTAAGGCTCGGGATCGAATATACTCACTGTGTGGGCATGTTTCGAGGTCCCGAGAGTGGTGCTTAGGTTAAGACCCTATCCATGTTGATTTTCATTAATGGAGGTTATAATTGGTTGTGATTAGGTAACCGCTAAGGAATCAAAGGTCGATCGTTCTCAGGAGTCGTTCTTATTATTATTTCTCGCTCGAACTAGATGTAAGAAAACTGCACCCCATACGTGACATGCATGGTTGTTCATGAGGCATGTTGATTGTGTAAATGTGGACGTGGATTAATTGTTGAATGCTTAGAAAATCTTGCTCACTTGTGCATGGTACTGACTAATTAGTCAGATTTGGCAAAGGTGTCAGTATCAACTGTGAAGCTGTGACTCATTAGTCAAGTTCGGCAGTGGTACTGGGCACTGGTCACACGGTGCTGACTCATAAGTCAGGACGACCTTAGTGTGTTCAACGCAAGCTGTTTACCGAGTTTTTCGGAAACGAATACAAACAAAATAATAAAAAGATAAGAACTGTAGAAGTGCAGAAATATAAATAGACAAATAGGTTTTTTACGTGGTTCAGGCGTTAACGAGCCCTAGTCCACGAGTCGATGTTATTATACTTGTAGAGAATTACAGTAAAGTGGCTGGTGTACAAGAACCTCACAAACTCACAATATTTCTCTCGGGTTCTCTTGAAGAAGATGAAGCTAGAGAGATTTTGGCAGAGTTCTTGCTCTTTTATCTGTTGGCCCCCCTCCTATTGTAAAATGAGGAGATCTTTATAGCTAGAGTTTTGGATTAGGGTTTTACTCTGCCCCTCTGAGTCTTAATTACACCAGCCATAAATAGGGGATACAATTACCGTAGTCGCATGGCTACCAGGCTCTATGTGGGTATATTTACGTGAAAATATGGGGAATGTAAAAAGGCAGCTGTCTTTTCCAGGCTGTCAGTGGAACAGTAGGCGAAATGGTACTTTTAGGCGTGCTAGGATGTGTGCGGCCTCGACCTGTCGGGCGGGTCAGGCGGGATCCTGTGTCAGGTGAGTATCATTCCAACTATGCCTCCTCCATGACTCGACCGCTTGGTCTTCTTCCGTGCGAGGCACGGAACTGTATCCGCGAAGGTAACCTGAAGAGCTTCTCCTGGAAGGACCTTCCCCGAAGGATATCCCTTCGGGAGTCCGGGAGAAGTGACGAGCTTCCGGGTCGCGGTTGCTTGAAAGAGTATGCTGGACACTAAACGGGAGAGGCGAAGCCTTTCTGTCCATCCGCGAGCTCTGGTCACCTTTCGTGAAAGACTTTGATAATTCTGCTTCCCCGAGGCTATCCATCTAGACACTATCCGGAAATCTGGATAACATTTACCCCCCAAGGTCACGGGGCTCGAGAGGTCCGGGAGCTTGTACAGTCCTCCGGGTGTTCTGGTCTCTAGATTAGGCGAGGGGTCACCTCCTGTGTTCCTGGAAGGGTTCCTTTTTCCCGCTTGAGTGTCAGTACGAAAAAAAAAAAAGGAAATTTCTTCTGTTTGAACTCAAGTACTCAAGTGTGGCAAGGGCCACGCGTCATGCAGGGAATGGCTCTGTGACCAAGACGTGTGTGTGAGGCGATTGGCTGAGTGTGCGTGCGTCAGGCGTCTGAGTAGTGATTTGACGGTATTTAATGGTGCGCTGGGCCCGAGATGGTATAATGATGGGAAATAAATACTTTATTCCCATCTGAGGAGTCTTAAATGGGACCGGCACTTCATCCTCAACCGTTGGATTTGATGCATGCGGTATGGGAAGATCGGGACCGTCCATTTGTGGAATTCGAAACGATTTCGTTCCTGCTATAAAAATGAGGGAACGGACCTTTCTTCCTCTTTACGCTTTCAAATTCTCGAGCTTTCAGATTCTCAGAATCCCAAATCTTCGAACTCTCAAGCTTCCTTTCCTTCGAATTCGCCACTTCTCTTGGTAAGGAATCCATAAAATTTTCTTTCGATTAGGCAGTAGGTTTGATCGCCGAAGTTCTAGGTTTGAATCGTTGCTTGTCTTTGCAGCCTTTACTTCACGTGTTCGTGCAGTGCAGTGACTCGGTTACTCCCTCAATCTTCAACTACTTGAATACCAGTAAGTATTTTTACTTTGCTTTTTCCTTCTAAACCTCAGATTGTTGGTAGTTGTTAGGGTTGAGTTTTCTGCCGGTGTCATCTTTATGCATGCGCGAATAGGGCTTTGATAGGCATGTGACTGATGTGAGTCAATAAGTCATTTCTTTGCATGCTTTGACGATTTGCTTTTGGAAAGTTGTTTCTCGTCTGCTTGTGCTGTTCTGGTTTGTTGTTTTAGGGCATAAGCGTGAACGCCTTTAGGGTGTCTTCCCCTGGGAAAACACTTCTCTCGGCAGGCTTAGGCTCGAAGTTTGAATCTGGTTCCTTGCTATCCTCCGGGTGGCATGGTGCCAGCCCCTCGGCAAGCTCGGTGGGAGCCTCTCCAAGCAGTTTTCGGGGAGGGTCTCCCCGACGCCTTTAATACCGTTAGGGTATGGCAAGGGTTCTGACTGCTTGGAGTGTTTTCTTCTTTGTTTCTTTTGCTCAGTGACGAGCACCTCAAAGGAACAAGTCATCGCTGCGGTAGAGGCTGAATCTGCCCAGGAGCAAGGTTCCCCTGTTGCCGGCGCAAAGGGGAAAGCAAAAACTAAGGTGGCCTCGGCTAGCCCACCGTCTATCAACAGTTCCATCTGGGAGATGGACCAGAAGCCGAACCTGCTCAGGAACTACGGCATGCTGGAGCTGTATTCCTCAGAGGCAGGTCTGAAGAACATCCCAGGCCTGATGTGGCACCGCCTGTCGGTGCTGGGTGAGTCTGCCAGTCAGAGTCACGAGGGTTTTGGTGCCTGGAGCTGGGCACACATAGTGTGCGGGGCACACCTGCCCCTAAGAAGTTATTTTGCCAACTTTTGCGTGAAGGCGGGGATTGCTCCCTTCCAGTTGATTCCCCCCAGTTACAAGCTTCTAGCGGGGTGGTATATCTTTTGCAAGTCCAGGAACCTGGAGGCCCCTACCCCGGAGGAGGTGCTATACTTCTATGGGCTGAAGTCTCAGCCCATGAGAGGTCATGCAGACAAGGTGGGGTTTTATAGGCTGGAGAGGTATCCGGATGTGATGTGCCCCACATGTCATACCGCGAGGGTTCCAGATCTCCGGGAGTACTGGTTCCTGACGACTGGCTTCCCATTGAAGAGGGTGCCAGCTCTATCTTTGGACTTCAAAGTCCCTGGTAAGTGCTCCTTCCTCTCTTTTTTAACTTTGTTTCTTTACGTTTGGTTTGCCTTCCGGGAGGATCTCTAACACTCGCGTTTGGATTTTGCAGAAGCCGTCCCGCGGACACCTCGCTATGCGGAGATGATAAGGAGGTCAAACTTCTACGAGGGGCTCTCGGAGGAAGAGCTGAAGGTGGAAGGACTTGTGACCACTGAATCTTTGAGGGAGTATGGGCTACTCGCCTCTTTCCAAAATATTGAGCCAGTGAGTGGCAGGGGGAAAAGTCAGGTGTCAGCTGACGTCTGGGAGCAGATTGCCCTGAAGCTGTCCAAGGTGATCTGCCAGGCGGCCCAGGACGAGAATAATTTATCCCCCAGTTGGGCGGAGAGGTTCCCCGACCCCCAGTCGGAGGAAGAAGAAATCGAGGCTCGCCACGCCGCAACTTACCCCAATGAAGGGACTCCGGGAGTTGGTACTTCCGGGAAAGGTAAGACTAGCTTTCGATTGATCCACACCCCCAGCCTGTCTGAGGTCTCCCGGACTTCTCAGGTGGGGTTCGATCCCCGCTTCCTTAGGCTAGATCCGCATAGGATACCCTTTGACAGATATTGCGATAGGGTAGATGAGTTCCTCGGGTGTTTGAGTGACGGTAGTCTGCCAAAAGGTGTCACCATGGTTGACCCTTCTTCCCTCAGCATGTCATTCCCGGACTTCGAGGAGTACGGGAGCTTCCTGGAGCAGGAAGCGGTGTCTTGTTTTGCTCGGGGAAGGCCATCCACGTTTCTCGTGCATGGTCGTCCCTTTCAAACTTTTTTATTTTTTGTTTCTTGTTCCCTGCTGGTGGACTTGTTTGTGCTTTTATGTTGTTGCTCGTTTTGTTTTTTGCTTGTCTTTTTTCACACTGCTTGCCGGTTGGTTAACCTTGCTTCGTGCATTTCTTGCAAAACATCCTGAAGCAGAGATGTTGGGGAGAGCTACCTCACTTATCAAGAAGGCCGCCACCAGCCAAGACCCGTCCAAGGGGAAAAGACGAAAGGCCGGAGCTGGTAGGGGAGGTAAAGCTGCCACACCCAAGAAGATAAGTGGCGAGGCGCAAGGGTCTCCGGTGGTGGAGAGGTCAATCGTGCTCGTGGTGGAGAAACCTCCTGTCAAGGGGCCTTCCAAGAACATGGTGGTCTCGAGTAGTAGCAGCGACGGGGAAGGTCTTGTGTTCCCCGCGAAGATGGCTGGGGTGAGCAAGCGCCCCGGAGGAGAGGCCGAGGGCGACAAGAGGAAACGCCTTAGACATTCTTCTCCCGGAGGTGATGGAGACCTCCGGGCTGCGCGCAGTCCCCTCCAGACTACCCCCACCAAGCAGCAAACACAAACCCAACAGCAAAAGCAACAGCAACAACAACAACAACAACAACAACAACAACAACAGACAATCAACACCGCCACAGCAGCAGCAAGAACAACAACAACAACATCAGCAACACCAAACCGAGGCGGTAGTGTCTTCGCTACCGTCCCTAATACCCCGTCTACCTCCTCCTCCAGTCCAAAGGGAGTCCACCCTTTCGGGGTCTCCTTCTTCTCCTTCTCTTCCACTTTCTCAACAAACAAGCCTTCCTCAGCCCGGCTTGAAGTTCCACTTCCCTCAGAAACCAACCCGTTTCCCCGCTGCCCTCCTGGAGGGCGTAAGACGGGCTGATAATTTTTTGAAGAGGCGGTTGGAGGCCGAGAAGGCTGTTACTCAGGGAAGGGTAGATAACCTGTCTGCCATGAAGAGAGCTGAGCTGGCAGAAGGGGTGAGATCCCTTCACCCGGCTGGAGCGGTTTTGGATGGCCCAGCCTTGGAGAAGAGGCTGGTGCCTAGGCTCGGACGTGCATTGGCACCGTTCGGAGCAGAGATGATGGAGGACATGGCCCTGAGCTTATGCGAGCTCAATTCTGAGAAATGGGCCATCAGCAGCAGTAAGGACCCGCTGTTGCTGACACATGCCATAAAGCAGCAACTTTCTGGGGTAAGCTGTCCGTTGTTGTGTTCTGGGATCATTTGTCTTAGTACATTTGGTTCTGCTTAACTCATCCTGTTGTCTTCCCTTGCAGGCCTCTCTCATCGCGGAACGCTCGTTCCGGGAGGTGGGTGCAGTTCTGGTTCAGCTGGAGGAGAGCCAGGTGGCTCGCCAGGCCTTGGAGGCGGAGAAGCAGAAACTGACCCAACAGGTCGAGAGCATAAAGGGGGAGGCTGTGGAGAAGATTAACCAGGCTCGGCGCAAGGCTGAAGAAGAGGCGGACAAGAAATATCTTGCCAAATATCAAGAGTACCGGGCCAGCGCGGAGAATGAGTTCAAGCGGCGGTCGGATGACTTGAAGGCCAAAAACTCCAAGCTCCAGGAAGAGCTATCCCAGGCCAGGGAGGAGAAGGATACCCTGGATGCCCGCTTGCACTCGAAAAATAATCTCCTCCTTAAGCAGAACGAGGAATATGCCACTCTTCAGAATAGGCTGCACGAGGAGGAGCGAGATCACAAGAGGAGCAAGGATCTCGCGTCTATGCAGGAGTTGGGGCTCGCTGAGAAGGATAAACAGATTGGAGCCTTGCAATTCACTGTCAGGGGGCATGTGGCCGAGAAGCAATCCTTGCTGGATAAAAATAAGGTGCAGCGCAAGGAGATTGATTCCCTTAAGGGAGAGCGGGATGCATCCAAGGCCGAGCTGGAAAAATTGAGGGCTCAATTGGCTGTCGCGGAGGCAAAGCTGGCGACCTCTGAGGCGGAGCGCTTGAAGGAGAAGGTAGATGCCGAGGTGGTGCTGAATAGAACGATTAATCTATCCCACGTGGTCCTCATGCACCAACTTTGGAAAATAAACCCGGAGGTAGTAGGCTACCGGGGAGAGGACGCCGCCGCCATGAGGGAAAAGATACAGGCGTGGGATCAAAGCCCAGAGGTGTTCGTCCAGACTTATAACATTGACGAACCTGCTGGAGCCCTCGAGGCAGAAGATCCCGAAGAGGCGGGGACCTCTGAACCTGCCAGTGAGGAAGTTCCACCTTCCAATGAGCTGACTCCGCCAGCCCCAGTCGAAATCGATGTCTCCGAGACCCCGGTCGTGGAAGCTGCTACCACCCCCAGTGCTTGAAGGGGTCTTATTCTTTGTGTAAATTTTTTCTTTTTCCTTTGGGGCGAAGCTCCCTGTACTCTTTTTTAATTGCGGGAACATTACAGATATCCGGTCCGCAGGGCCTTCATTGTAATAATTGTAGAATTCTTCTTTCCTTTTCTGCTGAGTTCCTTGTTTAATTTTGTGCTTAGGGTAGAGACTTTTATACGGTAGAAACTGCTGTAGGGGCGCATGAGGTTTTGGTTCCAACGGCCAGAACCTATGCATTTCTAACTTGAAGCTCCAACAGCTTATGTCTTTTCCCACGTAGTTTCTAGGTTACGGAGGGTTCTTGGTTCCAACGGCCAGACTCCCTCTTTCATCGTACTCAGCTTTCCTAAGGTAAATAGCCAATCCCGGGACTTGTAGTTATACCGTTCGCTGGGATGTCTAAAGTGACCCGTTCCATCTCCCCATCGCGATCTTTACAAAGCTTGCGAGGCAAACACTTAATACGATTCCGCGGGATAGCGCCGGATCGGGAGCTCTTTTGGTGAGCGTCGCTAAACTTAGGGCTAGATCTTTGCGAAGCAAAACTAACTGTTGTTGTGGACCTTACGGTGGCCGACTTCAGGGACTTGGCATGAAGCCTTGCGAGGCAAGGTTCGTTGCGGTCGGGGAAATCGTCACGCCTACCATGTGCGATCCTGGAGCAGGGGCTTTGTGAAGCAAGGCCTGCTGTAATTGGGGGATCAATTATATTTGCTCCCAGAGCTGAAGCTTGCGAAGCGAAGTTTGCAGTGGTCGAGGAGCTCGCCATGCATTATTTTGTGAGACCCGGAGCTGAAGCCTGCGAAGCAAAGCTTACAGTGGTCGCGGATCTTGCCATCTCTCGCCTTGCGGGACCCGGAGCTGGAGCTTGCGAAGCAAAGCTCTCAGCGGTCGCGGATCTTGCCATGCATTACTTTATGAGACCCGGAGCTGAAGCTTGCGAAGCAAAGCTTTCGGCGGTCGTGGAGTATTCTGCGAAGGACTTGTCAGGAAGTTGGGGGTGTTTCGGCGTAGCTCTCTGAATGTGCCCCAATCTCCAGTCCTGTTCATCGCTGGGCTACACAGGAGATAATTTTCATGATGCATAATGGCAGATATTTTCATGGCAATTTTCACATAATCACATAATGCACACATGACACGTAATGCAAATATGTTCATGGCAACAAATCAACCTAAGCTTAATCAATTTAAAATTTTCAAACACAATGCTAGCACATAAGTGGTGTTCTCTTTATGTTTTGTTCAAGGGGCGTATGGCTATGCCTTAGCCATGTATACCCCCCCAAGTGAGCGTGGGGTCCGGACGTCTCCGGACCGCGTGGTCACTTGTTAAAACGCAGCTTGGAACAAAGGGATAAAAAATGCAGTAAAAGCGAAGTGAAACTCTCCGTGTTTTATTAAATTAGCTTGTCATGCATGTGTTTTACAGCTGGGAGGTCTATCTCCATATTTTACATTTTTGCTACGTCCACTAAGGACCTTCGACTAGATAGTCCGGGGCTTACTGATAGTAACGGCGGAGGTGCTCCGCGTTCCAGGCGCGCGGGACTTTAGATCCATCGAGTCTCTTTAAGTGATACGTCCCATGGCCCACTTTTTCGTGGACTTCATAGGGGCCTTCCCAGTTGGGTCCGAGGACTCCCACTCCCGGATCCTGCGTAGCAGGAAAAACTCTCCGTAGGACAAGGTCTCCAACCTCGAATGTACGGCTCTTGACTCTTGTGTTGAAGTGTCGGGCTATCTTGCCTTGGTACATTTTGAGTTGGACCTGTGACTGCTCCCGGAGCTCTTCGATCATGTCCAGGGACTCCTGGAGAAGGGCGTGGTTCCGGGTAGGGTCGTAGGTGTCCTGCCTGTGAGAGGGGATCATAGTTTCTACTGGGATGACGGCCTCGCAACCGAAGGTCATGGAATAAGGTGTGTGCCCCGTCGAAGTTCTCTCTGTTGTGCGATAGGCCCAAAGTACTCGTGGAAGCTCTTCCGGCCAGTGAGCCTTGCATGCTTGGAGTTTTTTCTTCAACGTGGTCTTTAAAATTTTGTTCACTGCTTCCACTTGTCCATTAGCTTGAGGTCTGGCGACTGCGGAAAAGCTTTTGATGATTCCATGCGAAGCACAGAAGTCCGTGAAATGCTCACTATCAAATTGCTTCCCGTTGTCGGACACAATTTTTTGTGGAAGCCCAAAACGACACACTATATTCTTGATGACAAAGTCCAGTGCTTTCTTAGACGTGACCGTGTTCATAGGTTCAGCTTCAGCCCATTTGGTGAAGTAGTCTACCACGAATATGGCATACTTCACTCCACCTTTTCCAGTTGGAAGGGAACCTACTAGGTCAATGCCCCAAACGGCGAATGGCCAGGGGCTGGTCATTAAGGTAATTTCTGTAGGCGGTGCTCGCGGAACCTTGGCGTATCTCTGGCACTGTTCACATTTTCTGACATAATCCACACAATCCTTCTTCATGGTGGGCCAGAAGTATCCTTGACGAAGGATCTTTTTGGAGAGGCTCAGCCCGGAGGTATGGTCGCCATAGAAGCCTCCGTGAATCTCATGGATGATGGCGCTGATTTCGGTTCCGGCAACACACCTAAGGAAGGGTATGGACAACCCTCTGCGGTAAAGCTTTCCATCCATATCCACGTATCGGGGAGCTTGATATTGGAGCTTTCTTGCGTCAGCTTTATTAGTGGGGAGCTCTCCGGTGGTGAGAAATCTGAGGATGGGTCCTATCCAGGAATGGGAATGGTCGATGATGGCATTTACCCTCTGTGTCTCAATACTAGGTGCTTCTAAGTGCCCGATGGGCACTAGGCCATATTGTTCAATTTCCGGGTCTGTTGCAAGCTTGGCCAGTGTGTCCCGAGTGAATTCTGGTCCCGGGGGACCTGGCGGATTCGGTAGCCTTTGAAATGCTGCAGGAGGCCGCGGGAGAGAGACACGTAGGCAGCCATTTTTTCGCCCTTCGTCTGGTATTCTCCGGATATTTGGTTTACCACAAGTAGGGAGTCGCTGTATACTTCGATTTTTTGGGCTCCAACTTCTTTGGCCAGTTGTAATCCAGCTAGCATGGCTTCGTGTTCTGCCTCGTTGTTGGATGCTGGGAACGTGAAACGGATGGCGCTCTGGAGCTGATGTCCTTGGGGAGAAATTAGAATAACCCCTGCTCCAGCTCCTTTTTCATTTGAGGCTCTGTCTACATAGACCTTCCATGTGGGAAGTTCCGGGACAGGATCTTCCGGGAAGTCATTCATTCCTGAGCATTCCACAATAAAGTCCGCGAGAGCTTGACCTTTTATGGAAACACGTGGCTGGTAGTGGATGTCAAACTGGCTCAGTTCCATGGCCCATTTAAGTAATCTGCCAGAAGACTCAGGCTTCTGCAGGACTTGCCGGAGAGGGTGGTTGGTGAGTACTCTGATGGTGTGCGCCTGGAAATAGGGCCTTAGCTTCCGCAAAGCGATTAGCAAGCAGAGGGAGAGTTTTTCGATCATTGTATATCTGGACTCGGCGTCCAGTAACCTCTTGCTCACGTAATACACAGGGAGTTGGAGACGGCCGTCTTCCCGGACGAGAGCGGCACTTACGGCATGCTTTGTCACAGCTAAGTACAAGAACAACGCCTCTCCTTCGACAGGTTTGGACAGAATGGGAGCTCGAGTTAGATGTTCCTTGAGGTGTTGGAAGGCTGCTTCGCATTCGGGGGTCCACTCGAACCTCTTGTTTCCTCGCAACACATTGAAGAAGGGGACACATTTGTCAGTGGCCTTAGATACGAAGCGGCTGAGAGCAGCTATCCTTCCGGTAACGCTTTGGACATCCTTATGCTTTCAGGGAGAAGGCATATCTATGAACGCTTTAATTTTCTCAGGGTTGGCCTCCACTCCGCGGGAGCTGACAATGAAACCGAGGAACTTCCCAGACGAGACCCCGAAAGTACATTTCTTCGGATTCAGTTTCATTCCGTACTTTCGGATCACGGCGAAAGCTTCCTCAAGGTCGTCACTGTGGTCCCCGGAGGTCTTGGATTTCACCAACATGTCGTCTACATACACCTCCATGTTCCTCCCCAGCTGATCCTTGAACATCTTGTTTACTAGGCGCTGGTATGTCGCCCCAGCATTCTTCAAACCAAAAGGCATGACCACGTAACAGTAGACACCCTTGTCCGTGAGGAAGCTGGTGTGTTCCTGGTCCGCGACATGCATCTTGATCTGGTTGTATCCGGAGTATGCATCCATGAAGGATAAGAGTTCATACCCGGATGTAGTGTCTACCATCTGATCGATTCGCGGAAGAGGGAAACAGTCTTTTGGGTAGGCTTTGTTCAGGTCCGTGAAGTCAATACACATTCTCCAGGACCCATCGGGTTTCGGGACCAGAACCGGGTTGGCCAACCACACGAGATAGAGTGACTCCTGGAGAAATCCTATGGACATCAGCTTGTCTACTTCAGCTTTGACTGCTTCGGCCCTTACTGGGTCTAACGACCTCCTCTTTTGGCGAACTGGAGTTGCAGATGGGTCTATGTTGAGTGTGTGGCATGCAACATTAGGATTAATCCCCGTCATATCAGCGTGACACCATGCCAGGATATCCTGATTATTCTTCACAGTGGCCACGATCTTTTCTCGAATGGCCGATGGAAGGTTTTTCCCCACCTGAATGACTTTGGTGGGATCTTCCGAGTTGAGGATCACCTCTTCAACTTCCTCCATCGGCTCTATCGCCCTCTCGACCCCCACTCTAGGGTCGAGTTCGTCAACGTATGCCCCTTGGGCACCCCCAGTCTCTGGTAAATCCTCTGCCAAAGGTGCGGCAACAATCGCCTCCTGGACCGTGTAGACGGATCGGACGGAGACGTTATAACAGCTTCGTGCACTTCGTTGGTCTCCCCGGAGGGTGCCGATACGCCCGTTGTCGCATGGAAACTTCAAGCATAAGTGGCGTATCGAGGTTATGGCCCC
Organism: Humulus lupulus; assembly: GCF_963169125.1. NCBI lineage: Eukaryota > Viridiplantae > Streptophyta > Magnoliopsida > Rosales > Cannabaceae > Humulus > Humulus lupulus. Next base: position 180,437,605 of record NC_084793.1, read on the forward strand.
AACATCGATTAGGACCGGTCGGCCTAGGATGGCATTATACGCTGTGGGGCAGTCGACCACCACGAATGTGCAGTGCTTGAAGGCACAAGCATCGCTGTCTCCTCTGAGGGTGACTGGAAGTTGAATTTTGCCTAAGGGCATGAGTGCATCCCCATTGAACCCCTGAAGCTGGATGGGGCATGGGATCAGATCTGTCTCGGTTAATCCGATCGCGTGGAAGGCAGCTTTGAAGAGGATGTTTACGGAGCTTCCATTATCGACTAGGATCCGTGACACCTTCTTATTGGCGATCTGGGCTTCCACGACGAGGGGATCGTTGTGGGGGAAGTGCACATGTCGGGCGTCATCTTCCGTGAAGGTGATGGGAAGATCCATCATTCGGGGACGCTGAGCAGGTGACTGAACCAAGGCGCACATTTCCCCGGTGTGTTCTAACTCCCTCAAGTACCTTTTCTGGGAGTTGCGGGTGCTTCCGGCAAGGTGCGGTCCTCCGGAAATGGTGGCCACGTGTCCGTCAACGGGTGGCGGAGCAAGGCCAGGAGGATATGGTTTTCCGGGTCCTGGAGTCAACATGGCAATGGGTGCCGGAGAGGTCGGAGCAGGAAGCGCTGGGAACTGAGATCCAGGAGCTTGGGGGTGACCGGCTCCAGGAGCGCTAGCGGTCCCCCTCTGTCCCGGAGAGTACGCAGCTCCGTGAACTACTCCCTATCCGGGATAGATTATGGGTATCCTCACCCATTGACCGAGGTGTCCCGCTCTTGCCAGGGACTCGATCTCATCCTTCAGCTAAAGGCATTCGTTTGTGGTGTGCCCCACGTCTCCGTGGAACTCACACCTCTTATTGGAGTCTCGCGGACGCCTTCCTCCGTGAGATACTTTTGGGGGCTTCCGGTAGTTGACCATATTACAAGTCGCCCGATAGACGTTCTCTCGCGAGTCTATCAAACTGGTGTACTCCGTGAACTTGGGCTCATAGTTCTTCTGGGGTTTCTTTGAATGGTCCCCCCGGTTGGAGTTTCTTCTGCCTCGTTTATTCCGCGATTGGCTCAAATTTTTTTCTGGGCCTTCCGCTTGCGGTTGCGACGAGGCGGGAGCGATACTATATCCGGTTTGTACAGCTCCGTACCCAGAGAAATGGGTTTGACTCGGCATCTGAGCAGACGTGGAAGGCCCATACACGCTTGGAGTGAACTGGGCTCCTGGAAGCGTGAGGGCTGGTGCGGGAGCTTGCGAAGCAAAGCTCGGCGCAGTCACGGAGGGCGTCGGAGCTGGGGGAACTCCAAAGGCCTGTTGGTAGGCATCCTCAAGGTTTATGATTCCCCGAGCTTTTGATATGAATTCGGACAGAGTTTCTGCTCGTCTCCTTTGCATTTCTCCCCATAGCAGGGAGCCGACAGTAAGCCCCGATTGAAGGGCGATCAGCTTCATGTCATCGCTGACCTTGGTATTAGCAGCAGCTTCCATCATTCTTTGAATGAAAGCTTTGAGGCTCTCATTGGGTAGCTGCTTGATGTTGGTTAAGGAACCAACCTCCATGTCGTGGTCCCGGGCAGCAATGAACTGCCTCCTGAATGCGGACTGTAGCTCCTTCCAACTGTGGATGGATCCGGGAGCTAATCTTTTCCACCAGTCCTCCGCGGACTTGGTAAGGGTGAGTGAGAAGCACATGCATTTGGCATCCTCACTGACGCGTGCCACTTGCATCATCTTGTTGTATTTAGCTAGATGGGTGCGCGGGTCTGTCCTCCCCTCATATAATTCTATATGAGGCATTTTGAAGTTCTCCGGGAGGGGAGTTTCCGCGATCCTCCGAATACATGGTTCCGGGTCTTCCTCCTCAGAGTCTGACAGGGCCCCACTTTGCTTCCGGACCAGCTTGGTCAAGGCAGCGATCTGTTCCTCGAGCCTCTTTGTATCGCTCTCCGGGAGGTCACGTCCCCGGAGCTTTTCGTTGAGATGATTTCGCAGGTCATTCCCGCGAGGCCGGGCCTTTTCTCCTTTGGCCTTTTCATACTTGGCCTCCAACCTTCTCCTTAGGTCCACCGTGGACCAGCTATCTTCGGAGTGCGTGTCTGCAGCCCGACCGTCCTGGTTGACGGAATCACTGGGGCGGTTGTTCCTTCCCCTAGGCCTGGGTGCCTTAACACCGGGCCCTTTAGGCACAGAGTGCCCCCTTGGGGCTGAAGGATGTCTGGGCTTAGGAGCGCCAGAGACCTTCTGCGCGCCGGGGGGGGGGGGGGGGCAGTCGGCCTGGTGATTCACATCTTTAGGAGATGCAGGGGCGTTAGTGCGCACAGGCTCCCCTACTTTTTCTTTGCCCTTGTTAGGGGCGGCTTTGGATGGTCCAGCAGCGGCTGGATCCGACATGGTGGCATCAGCACCACCTAAAACAGAGGCGTCCTCGTCCGAGTCGCCTAGATCTCCGAACTTGCTTTGGAGGCGCTCCATCATGCACTGCACTTTTTCGGAGGCGCGCTCCTGCTCAGCAAGCTTGCCCTTAGTGGCCACCAGTTCTTCGTCTACTTGGACCAGTTCTGGATCCTTCTCGTAGTAGTAGCTGTCTTTGTAGTAACCGTCTCGGACATACTCTTCTTCGTCTTCTAAGTATGTCGTATCTTCAGTACTGACCCGATCCTGGCGGGATGTCGGGTCTTCACCTTGGTAGTCCGAGTCGTGGGTACTTTCTCCTTCGGTCTGGGCTGCCGAGGGTTCGTTTTGTACCGCATCTTCCATCATAGTATCGGGGTTGACCCTAGCATTCTTGTCAACCGCGGATTTTCTCGTAGTCACCATCTTTTCAGTACGAAGTGAATACAAAAAACTTACACAGAAAAAGAGCTGACTAACAACTCCCTACAGCTCTCAATGAAAGCACCAAAATGTTTACCGAGTTTTTCGAAAACGAATACAAACAAAATAATAAAAAGATAAGAACTGTAGAAGTGCAGAAATATAAATAGACAAATAGGTTTTTTACGTGGTTCAGGCGTTAACGAGCCCTAGTCCACGAGTCGATGTTATTATACTTGTAGAGAATTACAGTAAAGTGGCTGGTGTACAAGAACCTCACAAACTCACAATATTTCTCTCGGGTTCTCTTGAAGAAGATGAAGCTAGAGAGATTTTGGCAGAGTTCTTGCTCTTTTATCTGTTGGCCCCCCTCCTATTGTAAAATGAGGAGATCTTTATAGCTAGAGTTTTGGATTAGGGTTTTACTCTGCCCCCCTGAGTCTTAATTACACCAGCCATAAATAGGGGATACAATTACCGTAGTCGCATGGCTACCAGGCTCTATGTGGGTATATTTACGTGAAAATATGGGGAATGTAAAAAGGCAGCTGTCTTTTCCAGGCTGTCAGCGGAACAGTAGGCGAAATGGTACTTTTAGGCGTGCTGGGATGTGTGCGGCCTCGACCTGTCGGGCGGGTCAGGCGGGATCCTGTGTCAGGTGAGTATCATTCCAACTATGCCTCCTCCATGACTCGACCGCTTGGTCTTCTTCCGTGCGAGGCACGGAACTGTATCCGCGAAGGTAACCTGAAGAGCTTCTCCTGGAAGGACCTTCCTCGAAGGATATCCCTTCAAGAGTCCGGGAGAAGTGACGAGCTTCCGGGTCGCGGTTGCTTGAAAGAGTATGCTGAACACTAAACGGGAGAGGCGAAGCCTTTCTGTCCATCCGCGAGCTCTGGTCACCTTTCGTGAAAGACTTTGATAATTCTGCTTCCCCAAGGCTATCCATCTAGACGCTATCCGGAAATCTTGATAACACAAGCCAATAAAGATTAGATCTAATCGACATCTGCATTGGACGACTCAAAGAGCATTAATGCCAGACCGACCTCAAGTTCGATGAATACTATAAGCGCTTGTGTGGCTTACCCATCAGCCACTCATCTGTTAAGTTAGAGACTTACCTATTAGTCTATCATCTGTTTAAGGCTAGTGGCTTACCTAGTAGCCACTCTTCTGTTTAAATTAGTGACTTGCTTGTCAGCCACTCAGTATGGTTTTCTAGAACCTCAAGTGATATTCACTCATCTGTTTAAGAGCTATAAGCTCTGTGTGATTATAATGATAATCATTTAATAACGTTTATATACAATATTGTGTTTTCTTGCTGGGCTTTGGCTCATGGGTGCTATGTGGTGCAGGTAAAGGGAAAGAAAAGCTCACCTAGCCTTGAGTGGAGAGCTTAGGTGGTGATGTGTACATATGCAGCCGCTTGACCACCACGGCCAAGGAGTTCTTAGAGGAACTAGGGGGTTTACCCTATTTTTGCCGCTTAGGTCGGCGGGTTTGTAATTTTGAAACAGTAATGACCTTTTTAAGTTGTAAATAACTTGTAAATGTTCTTGTGGGCCCATGAACAGTTTTATGTACTTAATAAAATATAACCTTCCCTTTTTATTGATTTTCTACCTTAGCCTGTTAATAACACTTAGAACACGTTTTAAACCAAAGGACTCGGGTAACGGGTCAAATTTCCGGTTCACCGTAACGGTTCTGGGGAAACCAGGGCGTTACATTTGGGATTGGTTTAGATGCTTGGTTTTCAAAGGAAATCCCAGGGGAGAAGACCAGAAAAGTTTCTGGTCTGCTGATGGCATCCCAGCGCCATTCCTGGCGCCCCAGTGCTAGGCAGGGCAGGAACTAGGCTTCTCTGACTTTGGGGCAGCGCCCCAGCGCCACTAGGCAGTGCCCCAGTGCTAGCACATTTTCCAGCAACCTATTTTTAGGGCTCGGGATGACTTTTAAGGCTCGGGGGTTGGTTCCTTTACCCCGTTTGGGTAGATTGAGAGTCCCGAGAGTGCGGGATGGATCCCGGGAGTGAGGTTTTAGATTGTAAACCTTTTTATGATTTATTTTATTGATGGGATTCCATATTTGGTTATGACTAGGTGACCGCTAAAGGATCAAAGGATTGATCGTTCTCAAGGGTCGCTCTTTTACTAATTCTTGCTCGAACCTGAGGTAAGAAAATTGCACCCAATATGTGACATGCATGGTTATTCTTGATGCATGTTGGATGTTTAAATGTGAACATTGATAGCCTATTGAATGCTTAGCAATCTTGCTCACTTGTATATGGTTATTATTGAGGCATGTTGGATGTTTAAGTGTGATGCACGATAAACATGTGATTAGGGCATGCCATCAATATTGAGTGTGAGACTGTTCAGAGCTTGAGTCTCTGTGTTTATGCATGATTCCAATTATGCTAGCAATTGTTAAGTAAGCATGTTGAATGCCCTGTATTTGGATATTTGACATATGATATATGTTTGGTAGCATTGCTTACTTGTGCATGGCCCTGATCATTCAGATTTGGCATTGGTCGTGTGTTACCGACCTCAGAGCCAGAATCGGCATAAGCATCATGAACGCAGAGCCGATAAAAGATTAGATCTAATCGACATCTGGATTAGATGACTCAACAAGAGCATTAATGTCGGACCGACCTCAAGTTCGATGAAAAATACAAGCGCTTGTGTGACTTACCCATTAGTCACTCATCTGTTTAAGCTAGTGACTTACCCATCAATCACTCATCTGTTTAAGCTAGTGACTTACCCATCAGTCACTCATCTATTTAAGCTAGTGACTACCCATCAGTCACTCATCTGTTTAAGCTAGTGACTACCCATCAGTCACTCATCTGTTTAAGCTAGTGACTACCCATCAGTCACTCATCTGTTTAAGCTAGTGACTACCCATCAGTCACTCATCTGTTTAAGCTAGTGACTACCCATCAGTCACTCATCTTATTAGAGCCATTACAGGAAAGCCCAGGTAACGGTTTCGTTACATGGCTATGGGAATCGAGCCCCATAGTGACTTGCTTGTCAGTCACTCATTATGGTGTAACAAAACCTCAAAGTGATATTCACTCATCTGTTCAGGGCTATGAGCTTCGTATGATCATTCTGATCATCATTTGCATGGCTTTGGATACTGAGCTCCGTAGTGACTTGCTTGTCGGTCACTTAGTATGGTTTACTAGAACCTCAAGTGTTAAATCACTCATTTGATTAGGATTGACTTGATAGTCATCCAATCAGGAGGGCATGATTTCTTATCCTTGATTCCCCAGCATTATATGAGATTATTTGCATGCTTGGATTGAGCTATATTTGTCAGGCATGCCAGATGTGATTTGATATCATGATATGATTGTTCATGAGCATATTGAGTTTTCTTGCTGGGCTTCGGCTCATGGGTGCTATGTGGTGCAGGTAAAGGCAAAAGAAAGCTGGACCATCCTTGAGTTGGAGAGCTTAGGTGACGATGTGTACATATGTAGCTGCTCGACCGCCACGACCGAGGTTTGAAGGAGAGGAACTAGGGTTAAACCCTATTTTGCCACTTAGATCGGCTGGTTGTAAATATTTTCTTGTAATAGACCTTTAAATTATATTTTTGGGATCCCAATGTATACAGTAAACGTTCTAGTGAATTGTTAGATCTTAACCAAAAAATTTAAATCCCTAAACCGCTAATCATACTTAGTTACACGATTTTGGCCAAATGACTCGATTAGAGAGTTTAGCACTATTTATAAGGCACACCGTAACGGTCCCTGGAGTTTAGGGCATTACAATCTCACCCTAACGACTTGCACTCCACGTGCTCAACGCCGGTCCCGGCCCCTTGTCGTACTCAACTTTCTGCTGTTCCCAGCCCTCGCCCTTCCCGACCTTCGCCATTCATTTACAAATATGCATTACACAACATAAAATCAACATATATTTAAGCATATACTAAATATAAACAATAGGGCTACGCCCTGCAACTCAATCACATAGGGTCATGCCCTGCAATACAAACAATAGGTGTAACATCCTGGGTAGCCAAGACCGTTACACTGTGTATTTATAAAGGTACAAGACTCGCTAACCAAGTCAGTTAGTTAAAAATGTGTCACTAAAACCATTATTGAACTAGGGTTAAAAGATTTTGGTCATAAATGATACATTTCATTTAAATAAATATTTCATACATGGGATCCTAAAAGAAATAGAGTTTAAAGGATAGTTTACAAAATTTCAAGGTTATATAAAACTACAAGCCACTCTAAGGGCAAAATAAACATTTAAGGTTCTCTTTTTCCTGTCCATCCCTCGACCGTGGCGGCCGAGCAGCTGACTATGTACATTCCACCTATAGAGTTCTCCAAATCAGGGCTGATCAAGCTTACCCTTGCCTTTTCCTACAGCACGTAGCACCCGTGAGCCAAGGCCCAGCAAGAAAACCATAATATCATAGCATGATCAATAACAATAACCAAATAATTCATTAAGCATAATCATATACTCAACAGTCCATGGCATTCACATAATCAGTAAATCCACAGTCTAATATTCAGATATTCATCATATCAAATTCATCAAATTAACATCAATAACCAATTCATATAATAACCAGGGTCGACGCCCTTAGATTAAGCCCTTCGTTTACCCCACTGACTCTGGTCCGCTTAAACCGAGCTCGGTGAATATTAAGTTGTCCTCAGCTACCAGTGGCTGAGCCGCGTCCTGTGTGCCAACAATAATTTTGGCACTCTTAGGCCATTTATTTCATGTTCATATGGCATAATACCATCATACAATATTGCATACAAGTATAGGGAACCCTTAGTCCCAACATAGTCACACAACTGGGTGCAGTTTTCTTACCTTTGATTCCAAGTGTTCTGATTACGAGAAATGACCCTTGAGCACGAACCCTTTCCCGAGCCTTAGCTTACACCTAGTCACAACCAAGATAAGGGATTCCATCAATAATAATTGCATAAAGGTTTCCGGAACAAGTTCTAGCCTTCGAAACATCGAATTCCACCAAACACAGTAGTGGAATCAATACTTAAGTTAATCCCGAGGCTCGGGGTACCAAAAACGTCCTCGATGGCAAAATAGTAAATTTCCCCAATATTTCCTCCTAAACTCTCTAACTTAAAATATATCTCCAATTATTTATCTTCACAACCTGATAACCCAAATAAATATCTAATACCCAAAATACCCCTTGACTCGCCCCGAGTCAAGTATTGGGTCCCATTGTGACTTTCCCCCTAACTGGCTCCCGAGGATCGCCTCAAGCCGCATGCTGCAAATATATCCACATAAAAATGTGGTCTCCACAATTATAACATATAATCACATTTATGCCCTCAACAGGCCAAAATTACAAATATGCCCATTTAAGCTAAACAGGGCCCACATGCATACTAATACCCATAAACATGCAGTTCCTATATCCACATAATCATATAAGCATGCTTATCACAGAATCATGCACTAAATCATTAAAATCACATATAAACCAATTACGCCATCCCAGCACACTAATCAAGGCCCTTAAGCCTTGTTAAGGATTTTTTGGTCCTTACAATAGGGCCATGCCCTGCTCTACGGGTACAACAGTTTTCTTATCTCAGGTCCGAGTCCTTCGGTTAATAAGAACAACCCTCGAGCACGATCCCGATCCAAGCCCTAGCGAACACCTAATCATAATCCATAAATGGTACTTCAATGAGTTTAAATTCCAAAGAACAATCCTGGGACCAATCTCGCGCTCTCAGGACCTTAATTCCACCAAATAGGGTGGTGAAATCATCCCCCGAGCCCCTGAGCATAAACCCTAAAAAGTACCCAAAAATCAAGTTTTGAAAGCTGAGTAGCGCTACAGTGCTACCTGTTGGGTGCTACAGCGCTAGAGTCAAAGCCTCTAGCCCCTAAAATCGCAGCCTAGCGATGTAGCGCTCCCAACCTAACGCTACAGCGCTGACACCGGAATTCTGAAATTCTGGGTTTTCTCTTCGAATTTCCCCGAACCAAAGCTCCAAAAATCTATCCCTCAAGACCCCCAAACCCAGAATTAACCATAGAAATCCACTTTACTCATCAAAGGCAACAAAACCTAACCAAGTTTTTCCCAAAAACTCCAACAAATCCCCAAAATCCATACCCAAGCTCTCAAGCCCCAAAACCATAAAAACAAAGTAAGAATTCAGAGATAACAGTTAGAATTTCACCTCAGTTATGACTATCTTCTCACAAGCTTCAACCTCCAATTTCTGAGCTTAAGTCTCAGTTAAACCCTCCCTAGTTCCAGAGCTTCAACTTATCTACAATCCCTTCAAAATCCCATAATAAACACATGCTCCAAGCTTAAACTACTCAGTGAATTCAAAGTTAAAACCTTACCTGAAATGATGGCCTAAGCTTCCCTGAATCTTCTGGCTATCCTAAACTTGCCTTCACTCAGCTTGACCCAGCCTAGAACCAACCTAGTTCCCAGCCGAAATTTGGGTCGTTACAACTATCCCATCCTTATTACAATTTCGTCCTCAAAATTTATTCGAACACATCAGGTAATAAATCTCATACATCTGACCATAACTTCAGAGTCCAATTCTTTACCATTTATCATTCAATAACGCTCTTACTAGAGTGACAATCTTGTTCCATAAGATCTTATCTTATAACTATAATTTCATTACTCTTTCCTTGCACAAAACTTTGCTGAAACCCCAGGGTTTGCTTATCTCATCAGCGGTCATTTTCCCGTCTTGTCATTGACACTAGTAATACTCATAAGCCACCACCCATACCAGGGTAAGGCTAACTTGTAGGCCCACGACCCAGTTCTTGGTATGATCTCGGACCCCTTCTCGAATCAGAAGTCAAAACTCCCCCTTTCTTTCCCAAGGTATCATACTCATTCTTGTCTGCAATGTTTGGAGAAATACAAGTCTCCCGCCCTGGAACTTCACGTTCCAATACCTGAAACTTGCAAATCCTTATGTCCTTGTAGATGGGCAAATACTTCTGCCCTAATAATTCCAATAACTTCATTGGTTTCCCTCGAACCATTTGTGAACCATGATACTCACTGCCTTTCATTTCCTTACTTAAAACCAATACTTCTTGCTTTCTATCTTACCATATCTTATGTCGTGTCACCCTAGCCGTAATCTGGCATTCATCACTGTGACTGTTTCATCAAAGGACTATACTTTTCTTAATATCCCAAACACTTGCACATTCAATGCATAATTCTTTAAAATAACCATTAATTCTTCAAGTTACCATTCTATCTGTAGACAACCAATAATTCTAGGTTCCAACCTTATTCCCTTCGTTCTCTATTTCCTTTCTAGAACTTGGAAAAAAATTAAGGGTCTCAACCCGGCACTATCAATTATCATGCTATGCCACCCGTTCACACGAACCAAAGTGTGTTAACTCAATCTTCTGAGTTGCAACCTTCCATGTCAAATCATCTTACTTGTAGTCTAATGTGATCCTTTCCTACGATCCTCCACTATATCATTTTACCTTCCAATATACGAATTTTAAATCTTATCATCCATTTAAACTTCCTAGTTACAATATCCCTAAGGAGGTAGTACAATGTTCATTTAGGATCTCCATCTCAACACCAAATTCCATCGGATCACTCATCCGATCTTCATCTCTTAATTCATACTACGATGGTAGGATTCTTAACCATTTTCACAAGATCATCTTTCTGAATTTCATTGTCCATAGAGATATATATTTGTCCACAACCCATCGCAGGTGTTATATCCATCTCAATCGTTACCTTGTCTGACCTTGCTGTAATTTGTGGCATCCTATCCAACTGGCACAGACCTTCCCAAGTAAGAGATCGACTTCCAAATTAATTCTCCCCTTGTACAGTCCAGGGTTTCTAACATGAATCACCCAATAAGTCTCGCCAGATCTTGGTCTCAGGGTTATTTCTCTACAAATGACCAAGCGCTCAAATCCCTTACGCTACGCATTCACCGTTAACTTAATGTTCCATGTATACCGACCATGTTCCCATTCTTTCACCTACCGCAAGGCACAAACCATCATCCCTTCAGTCTATATTCGGGCGCGTCTCAGCCTTTGATGCACTGGTTATAGTTTCATGTTTTAAACAAATATAAGGTCCTTCATACTACCCTTCCGTATCCATCCATTACACACGAATTCCTATACCACACGGTATTCTATCTTCTGATAATCTGGTACAAAATTATCCATTCAATCTAACTTTAAGTTCCTCTGCCATCCCAATCTCTGGTGTAGCTGTCTTCGAAGATACTTCATGTAGTAGATGGCATGTCCACCAGTCTCATTGTGCCTCTTATCCCTCAGACGTTCTTCAGTAATTTCTTTTTGGCTTTTGATTGAATCTTTTCATACTTGATCCCTTCTCTTCCAATAGCGTGACCTTAAATACCCTTGGAGACATCAAAGCTAACACCTTTTGGAGCCTTACCTGTGACCCTGCTTCTTCAGTCTTAATATCATTAGTGTAGTAGTCATTCACATTATGCTTCTAACTGGGAAGTAGTTCAACACATCCTTAACAAACCTGGATGTGAATCTTTCATATCATTCTTGTACTCTCTGCTTGCTGAACTTACCTGTGTTTTTGAAGCATAAGTCAGTTAAGAACCTTTACTGATAATCCTTCACACCCGACTTGGTACAAGTAATAATTCCTGAAGACATTATCTTGTCTTGTAACCGGTCATTTAAACTCTTCATCCTTAACAGGCGATGTCAACGAATCCCACGATACGATTCTCTGTCTAATCCATCCCTAAGTCAAAACTTCTTCAACTGAACTAGTAATTCTTTCTGCCAAACTAATATCATTCTTCATAATGTCCCTGATGCCAAATCTTTCCATAGCCAAATCCTGAAGTGTACCCAACAACTCCTTACATACCCATCTGAATCCCTACTGACGAACTCAGTTTCCATTCTGTCCAACTAATATACTACAAGTGATGTCCTCTACAATCCATGGTTGTCCCTTATCTAACAAATTAGCTCTCACTCGGGCCCATAACAAGGCTCTCATATGACAAGCTCAATCACTTTCACTACAAACCCCTTTACTAATTGTATTCCAATTCTTCTTTTAAAAGTCTCTAATTCATCCCCAACAAGTACTAATATCTCAAGTCCCTCGTACAATAACCTTGAGACATATACTTCATATCTGAATCTCTCCTGGGAGATACACAACACCGAACTCTTTCAGCTCGTTGTATAACAAAGAACGAGGACTATCAAGTCAACTGGTCATCTCTGAGGAACTAGCCTCGGGCTTCGAATAACAAGGCATTCCAGTCTTCCATTATCTAATCCTGGGCAATCCCCAATCCACCCTAATGTACTAAACAATTCCATGTGGATAATGTGTCCTTACCTGGCATCTTTTCAGATGGCGTCTCCTGTTTCTGGTACATACTAAATAACTTCACTAGGCCTCATCACTGTCCTGACGGCTATCCAGTAAACTAGACCCATTCCTGTCAAAATCAGGAGCCATAGAACTGTCAGGGGTTCTTCTTTTTCGATTACTTAGCATCTGCCCTTACTAAATCCCACAAACGGGAATACCTTCATCTGCATTTCTTGCCCTATGACATTCGCACTCCATACCTCATTCCTTATATCTTAAATAACATGGCCTTCCCTGCTGCCCAAGCACAGATGAAAATCTCATGCACTGGAGCGGCCCTGATGCTTTGGGTCATCCCAGAGTTTAATCCTTAAATGAATCATCATTTCCGGCTACATCTGCTTGTATCAACTTCCAAAGCAGATTGACTAACCCACCAAACTTATTGACATATTTTGTCATTGTCTTACCATTCTAAACCAAGTTCATAAACTCATTAGTCTCCACAACTCCAACTACTTCATAGTAATCTCTTAATATCAAATCACTGTCTGAGTTCCTCCCAACCCATCATGTTAACATTTCGAGTCTGGGGTACCACTTCCCACTACTTCCGACCATCCCTCTGCCACAAATGCTTGGCACAGCTACTCTATCATGACCTATCATCTTCATAATATCAAGGATGGAATTAGCTATACCCATCCATTATTCAATTCTTGAGCAAATCCAAACCCTCCTCAAAACCAGAGGATAATGCCTCTAAAGCCTTCCATACTGTAATTCTTATCTGTCTATACCCTCAAGTTAAACCAACATTGGTACCCTTACTGTCAAGGTATACAAAGCAAGTTTTCTCCCAACAAAACCCATTGTTTCACCCATCTAATCTCCCCTATCAGACCTCACAGCCTTACTCACATACCAGTGAACGTTTGTTGCGACTTTCGGGAGCAGATGGAGGATTCCAACCCTAGCTATCATCTGCTGCCCTCACTAGAACAATACCAGGTCCAATCAACCATTCTAAGCACATACAATCTGAATTAACCTGGCATCACCGACTAAACCCCTCAGCCCTGATGGTCCTATCTAGAACCATCCCACGGGCAGGTTCAAACAACCACAATAATCATACACACATAAAACATATCAAACACTAATCTACATTACTATGCATTAGTTATCAAATTTCATTGCAACCAAATATACTCATACGCATCATGCTTTCCATATACCAACAAGCAGATAAAGCATATAAGTTCAATTCAAACAATTAACCACATGCAATTAATAAAAAAATCATTATCAAAATATTCATCCACATGTGATAGCAGTACTAATTAACATGCCTCAATATCATCACATAGCAGCCAAGGGCCAGGCCCTATCAGAATCTCATGCTCCCTATTAATCATACAGATTAATGCATTCATATTTCATTCTAGCACTTAAGCATATAATCTCATGTATTCAATTACTAAACCCTGAGTCGAGCTTGTCTTTAGCGGAAATTGTACATGTCCAGCCAGTCTTCAGGAACCCTTACACCTAGACCGCTCTTATACCAAGTTGTAACGTCCTGGATAACCAAGACTGTTACACTGTGTGTTTAAAATAGTGAGGGACTTGCTAATCAAGTCATTTAAATGAAAATGTGATCCTAAAGTCATAAACAAGTTAGGTTTAAAAGATTTTGGTCATAAACAGATAATTTTCATTAAAACAAATATTTAGTACATGGGATCCCAAAAACAGGGTTTAAAGGACAGATTTACAAAACTTCGAAAAGTTATATACAATCAAGGCCACCCTAATGGAAAAATACACATTTTAGGTTTCCATCCCTGTACAATCCCTCGACCGTGGCGGATGAGAACTTGGAAATGTACACCTCGCCCCCAGAGCTCTCAAACTCATGGTTGAACCATCTTACCCTTGCCCTTACCTGCACCACGTAGAACCCGTGAGCCGAGGCCCAGCAAGAAACTCAACACAAACCAAATAACATATGCTTATACATCAACAACATATAACAAAACAGCCAACATTCTAAACACATAGTGGCCATGTCGTCCCAGGAACTTTACCAGGCCCTAGGTTTGCGGTCTTCACCGAGAGGATGACTCCTGCATCCTAGGTGGGTCTCACCCAAATGACTTGCACTCCACATGCTCAGTGCCATTCCCAGCCCCTTGCCATACTTGGCTTTCTGCCGTTCCCGGCCCTCGCCATTCCTGGCCTTCGCCGTTCCCGGCCCTTGTCGTTCCCGGCCTTCGCCATTCATTCGCAAATATGCATTACACAACATAAAATAAACATATATTTAAACATATACTAAATATAAACAATAGGGCTATGCCCTGCAACTCAATCACATAGGGTCATGCCCTGCAATACAAACAATAGGGCCATGCCCTGCTCTACGGGTACAACAATTTTCTTACCTCAAGTCCGAGTACTTCGGTTAATAAGAACGACCCTCGAGCATGATCCCGATCTAAGCCCTAGCGAACACCTAATCATAATCCATAAATGGTACTTCGATGAGTTTAAATTCCAAAGAACCATCCTGGGACCAATCTCGCGCTCTTGGGACCTCTAATTCCACCAAACGGGGTGGTGAAATCGTCCCCCGAGCCCCTAAGCAAAAACCCTAAAAAGTACCCAAAAATAAAGTTTCGAAAGCTGAGTATCGTTACCTACTGGGTGCTACAGCACTAGAGTCAAAGACTCTAGCCCCCAAAATCGCAGCCTAGCGTTGTAGCTCTCCCAACCTAGCGCTACAACGCTGACACCAGAATTATGAAATTCTAGGTTTTCTCTTCGAATTTCCCCGAGCCAAAGTTCCAAAAATCCATCCCTCAAGACCCCCAAACCCAGAATTAACCATAGAAATCCACTCTACTCATCAAAGGCGACAAAACCTAACCAAGTTTTTCCCAAAAACTCCAACAAATCCCCAAAATCCATACCCAAGCTCTCAAGCCCCAAACACCATAAAAAAAAGTAAGAATTCAGAGATAACAGTCATAATTTTACCTCATTTATGACTATCTTCTCACACGCTTCAACCTCCAATTTCTGAGCTTAAGTCTCAGTTAAACCCTCCCTAGTTCCAGAGCTTCAACTCATCTACAATCCCTTCAAAATCCCATAATAAACACATGCTCCAAGCTTAAACTACTCAGTGAATTCAAAGTTAAAACCTTGCCTGAAATGATGGCCTAAGCTTCCCTGAATCTTCTGGTTGTCCTAAACTTGCCTTCCCTCAGCTTGACCCAGCCTAGAACCAACCTAGTTCCCAGCCGAAATTCTGCCGCCCTTCACCTTAGCTCCATAATTGAGAGAGAACAAACCATGAGGGAGAAGGAGATAATTCTGGTTATCTCTCAAAGTTTCCAGATTCTTCTTAGTATAACACTAACCTCAAATATTTACTGAGTATATCTCTAAACAAAAGACTTGTATGCCCCTCCAAGGTTTACCAATCTTTAAATAGCCCCTAGGGACAAAATGGTCATTTTGCTCCCAATTCCCGCTAATTCCTCAATTGCTCCTAATATCTATCTATTAATCTCGTCATCTAGTTAATTACCAATTATTTACCCAATGTCTAATAATCCCCAAAATATTTTCTGAATTCCTGAAGATACCCCCAAGCTCCCCCGAGCCGGGTATAAATCCTTGTCGTGACTAATTCGCCAATCTGCTCACTAGGACCATCTCAAGCCATGTACTGCGAATATATCCACATAATAATGTGGTCTCAACAATTTATCACATATAATTACATTTATGCCCTCAACGGGCCAAAATTACAAATATGCCCTTATAAGCTAAACATGGACCACATGCATATTTAATACTCATAAACATGCATTTAATCATATCCATATAATCATGAATGCCACATATTCGTGCATTTAATCATTTATTCACATATATACCAATTATGCCATCCTGGCACACTAATCAGGGCCCTCAAGCCTTATTAGCAATTTTGGGTCGTTACACTCATCTAACACATGTTTCCTCAACATGGAAATATGAAATACACTGTATACAGCCGATAGTGCCAAAACTACGGCCAATCCAAATGCAACCTGACTGATCCTATCCAGGATTTCAAGCGATCTTACTAATATAGGGCTCAACCTGCCCTTATTTCCTCACCCCTTTCCATGGTGATAATCTAAGGAAGATACAGTCTTCCACTTTGTTGACCATGATTTTGGCCAACAGTGAGTAAATGCAAAAACAACAGTAAGCCTTGAATAGAAATAACGACACAAATAATTTTATAGTGGTTTAGCCTCAATTTGTTGGTAATAGCCTAATCCACTTTGAGTTGTGATATATGTAGCCTACACTTAAGATCAGATGAACCTAAGCCAATTGAGTTTCTTAAGTGTAAGTGGAAAATTACAAAGTTTCTCTCTCTAGAGAATACAAGCTTTCTCTCTCTAAGCTCTCTCAGAAAATGCCCCAAGTCACAGTCCCAAAATCTCAAAATTAGAGAGTCTAAGAGTCTCCAAAAAATCAAATCTCCTAAAATGATACCATGAGCTCTTTATTTATAGGCTCATGGATCGTACATCAAAAATCACCTGTTTTGACGGGGTCCTTAGTTGTTTCAACCAACTTTAATTAATAAAATAATAAACAAATTTAAATTACAACAATCTAGATATTACTTTGGGATATCTAAGAGATTCACGTGGTAGTTACGAGCGATTCGAGTTGAAGTTGTGACTGAGATTCTGTAAAGAAGGCACTGGGCAGTTAACTCTTGAGATTCTTACACATCCGGTCAGCTACACTCCTCATTCTGACATAGCTGGTTGGCTAAATCTTACTTCTAATGTAGCTGATCGGATGAAACCCATTTCTCCTTTCTGAGGTAACTGGTCGGGTGGAACCCTCTTCTGAGGTGACCAGTTGGATGAAACCCCTTTCTGATGTGACTGGTCGGGTGAAACCCCTTTCTGATGTAACTGGTCGGGTGAAACACTCCCTGACCAGTTAAATCCTTACCTGGTCAGATAAAGTACCCTTCTGATGTGTCTGTTCAGGCAAGACTCCCTCCTGACCAGACAAAATTCTTATCCGGTCGGGTAAATAATTTCTTGACCAGTTAAAACCTTTCCTGGTCGGACAAACACCCCTTCTGGTGTGTCTGGTCGGGTAAGACTCCCTCCTGACCAGTTAAATTCCTATCCGGTCGGGTGAATTATTTCCTGACCAGGTAAAACCATCTTCCAACCAGTGATATCACAACTTCGTAGGTCATTTTCTAACATTTGCACTTCCCTTGGTCAACACATTTATTGACCATTAATGTGCCGATTGATGATCCGCTTGATGATCATGCACTGCCACCTGTCACTTCTTATTGCCACGTCATCAAACTGAAATTTTGGGGATAACATTTGCCCCCAAGTTTATTATATGATTTACTCGTATGATAAACTTTTTCACTAGCAAAATGTTTTTGTCCAAAAACTTCGCTCGGTTAGTAACTTTCACAAATAATAAAAGTTTGCTAGTTAAATCTCTAGAAATTGAATAGCCAATCAGAAATTCAGAGAATATCCTAGCAGTTGCCTCCACGTGATGACTCACCAGTAACTTTAATATGCTCTGTGTCCCACAATTCCAAAAAATGACTTTCTATATTCTCATGCCTTTTCAAGTAAACCCACAACTGAACTTTTCAGGCCATAAAAATGGCACCTATCAATTCCCAATAGTGGGAAAAAGAATACTAAGAATTTTTAGGGTAATTGAAGAGTTCCTCCTTTCCCTTTAAATAGGCCCACGCATGCCTATCCCTCACAAGCAAAAAAAAAAATACATCACAAAAAGAAATTCTTCTCGTCTTGGTCGATTCTCCTTCAAAGCTCCAAAAGTGCTCCACTTCCTTCGAACAAACCAAAGTTTCTTCCAAGAAATCAAAGGCTCTTCCATCCACTTGGGTAGGTTTCTTCTTCTTTAACTTCACTTTTAAACATTTTGAAGCACTAAAATCCTGCACAAATTTTGGTTAGAATTTGTGAGTGCCGAAACCCACATTTGATGTGCTCTCCTTGGAATTTTGTGATGAATATTTGTAGGATAGTGCTTTTGTGGTTATTTTGATGTAGATTAGGCTTTGGGTTAGCCAATTTTACTTTCAATTTCATGAAATTTTGAAGGAAAAATAGTTTCTCATCCTCCATTGCATATTCGGGTTCATGGGTTTGCATGAACTTTAAAGTTTTCTTGAAACCCTTGAAATTCCGCTTTTTAATCTTGTTTGTATGCCCCATGAATAGGAAAACGTGTTTGTGCCCATGTGTTTTAGAGAATTAGTGTCTGTCGAGTGATAACTTTTTTTAAACAAAATTACTATTCGGACTGGTTGGCTCCAATCGAATTCCTTGGCTGCTCGGAGCACGTGTGAGTTGCTCGGAATTATGCTTGTGGCGGATCGGGTTCTCATTGGCTGGTCAGAACCCATGCCTAACCAGTCGGGTAGGCCCTAACTCCTTGGACACTTGCTAGTCGACCGAACCACGCATCACTCAGTTGTTGTGACTCCTCGGACACTTGCTCCTCGGCATCACTTAGCTGATCGGACGCCCTTGGCCCTTGAAAACTTGTTAGCCGATCGGGTCTTCTTTGGGAGTCTTGGTTCCTTGGACTCCTGCTCCTTGGAACATGCTTGTGCACTTGGTCACACACCACTCAAGTGCCTTGACCCATGCACTCTAGCCAATTGGATCACACACCACCCAAGTGCCATGACTCATCGAGAACTTTCAGCTGCTTCGAGCACTCCTTGCTCCTCGGAACCCTCTCTAAGCTGCTCAGGCATTCATTGCCCCTTGGAAATTTTTTAGCTCCTCAATAATGTTTTGGCCCGAAATTCTTCTGAACTGCTCGGATACTTTTATTTGCTCGGAACACACGCCAACTGCTCGAAACCCTTACATCTACTAAGCCACAAACCAAGCCACTCGAGTATGTACTCATTCTTGGGAACCCTAGCACCACCCAAGCACAATAATACATAACCCCGATCGGCTTGGCCTTGAATTGCGTCGTGTGACCAAAAAAACTTTCCTTTGTAAACTGATTAAAATTGTCACCATTGCTCTCATGTATTTATTTCTGAGCAGTAAAAATATTTCACTGCCCAGAGAAAATTTATGAGCAGTAAGTATTTTTACTTGTCTTCATTTCTTGTTTGGTTTACTCACCTCCCTGTATTTTTTGTAGATGAATTGTTTCAACCACAGGGGAGGTGACAACCAAACAGACTCCGAGTCCTCATCTTCCACTTCAAGTGATACCCTTCCGAACAACAATTCCTCTTCCAAATCTCCAAGCAAACAAACTCCAAAAGACCGTCTTCGTCATCTCAAGAAAATCCTTCTGCGGTCAGCTTTATACTTTCTTCAAAAAGATCAGTTCCTTAAGCAGCAACATCAGCACCAACCGATGAGGGTGAAAAAGTCCAATCGACTCCCTCAGGAACAAGATCCCCAAGTAGCTCGTAGAGAAATGGAAAAGGTGGTGGAACGAGTGCCCTTTGTGGGAGAAAAATTATTAGAAGAAGTTGAGACTGAAGCCTCTTCAAAGACTCCTTGCCAAGCTCAAAAAACTAGTAAACCCAAGAGAAAGTTTACCTAGACTTTTGCCACTGAAATCCAACAAATTGCTACACTTAAATCGAGGAAAGAAGAAGACCACGTGCCTTCATGGTTTATAGCCAAGGCTTCTAAGCTAAACTCCAAAATGTTCAATTAACATATTCAGACTTTGGGACTTGAAGAAGTGAATGTGGTATGCCCGCACCCACACGAGAGAGCCAATAATCCTAGTGGTGCCTATTGTGCCTGGTCTAGGTATCACATTTATGTAGGAGCTACTATCCCTTTGCATCCTTTCTTTAGTTCAATAGCGGATTACTTTAATGTTTCTCCCTTCTAGATTGCTCCAAACGTGATACACGCCCTGTCTTCCTTATACATTCTTTACCACTTCTAGGGTTGGAACCCGCCTACCCCTCATGAGGTACATTATTTGTTTGATCTTAGGACTAACCCCAGCCACAAGAATACAAGTTTTTTCCACTTCTTTCATAGCCAAAAAAGGGGTTAAGTATCTTCATGGCATTGCCCATAAATCAAATCCTGGAAAGTATTATATGGAATACTTTCTTACTCCAGACATCAAAGCCAACAACCTGTCTTTTACGCATGCAGACCCTTTTGATCAACATCTCCCAACCAGGGAAATGCGTTCCCGGGCAGAGGATCTCGCTAACATGCCCATTGAGGAGAAGGATGTTAAGCAGTTGGTTACCTTGGAGAATCTTCAACTGGTGGGATTGTTACAGAACAAACAAGACATTGATGTGGGCAGCACTACTGATGAAGCAGATTCAACTAATTAGTCTAATGCAGATACTGAAGTAGTGTCTGACCAGTTCTCTCCTGAACCATCCTCTCAGCCATGCTGACCAGAAGGTCTTATCATTAGAGAACCTCTTCTTGAAAATTCTCACAATGCTTGGCAAAGGCAAAAGCATTGAGCTCCTTAGAGAAGACAACTCATCGTCGGAAGACGAGGATGAGATTTTCGATGAAATTCTGAATTCAGGTTATACTAACAGTAACCATAATTACATTTTGAGAATGATTGTGATGAAAGTCTGTAGAGTCATGTGGTCACAGTAAACATTTTCATTCACTTATATTTATTTCTCATTTCACTGACCTAACTTTTGCTTTAGTTTTTTGTAGATCCAGACATGTTTAAGCAGTTCAACACTACCTCTGCCCAAAAGAGGAAAACTGATGAAGGGAGCAGCCTGAATCCTCCAAACAAGGTCATGAGGACTACACCGCCTAACCATGGGAGACCATCCGATCAGTTAGTCACTATCCCACGCTTGACTCCTCCGTCTATTCCTTCTTCTGTCAACCTTCAAACTACTCGATCAGCCTGCTTAAGCGAGCCTCTTCACATTGCTGGTGAGTATGGAAAAAAGTTACTAGACCATACTCTTCACCACTCAATGACAACTCAGACCTTTGAGACTCTACCCCGACAAAGCATTGAAGTTGTCCTTCACAAAGGCCTTGCTCAAATTATGAGTGTAAGCACCTTATCAAAAACACTCACTTTCTTATTGATTGTTTTTATTTCGAATACTTTTCTGGTTATTTACTCCAAGGACTCATTACTGTTAGTCAAGCTCAACGTCGAGCAGTCGACTATAAGGAGCTGGTCAAGATCTTAAATGATCAGTTGGTGGAAGCTCAGGCAAAGATTGAAAGTTTGACTAAGTCTGAGAAAGATCTCCAAGAAAAGACTGAGCAGGCTGAGAAAACAATTGTTGACCGTTTTAGATCGTTGAAGGAGTTGGTTGATGAGAACAACAAGCAAATCCAAGCCGATAAGACATTGACCGACCAGCTGGAGAAAAAGACTCAAGAGAATGAAGAGTTGAAACAGGAAAAGGAAGCTGATCTGGCTCGTTATGAAGAAATTTGCTTCAACTACTTCTATCAGATTTGGAAGTTAAACAAGCCTCTCAACCTTGAATTTCTCTCTGAATAAGCAAAGGTCGAAGAACTTGCCAAATGCGAAGCCAAGGCCGCTGAGGAGGCATCTCTTCCAGCTGGCACTATGCCTGCCTCTCCTGCTTTATCATTCCGACCAGAGGAGGTCCTGGATGTTGACGATGGTGTTGACCAGCCAGAGACTAATGTACCCAACCAGTAGACACTCTTAGCCAACCATAAAGCATCCTATCCAACCACGGAGTTTCCTACTCGACCAGTGATGCATGCTTAGCCAACCAGGGAAGTTGCATATGTTCTCCCGACCAGGGAAACTTTGCACTTGACTAGCAAAATGTTGTACCTGGCCAGTAGTTTACTCTTTTTTTTCCTTATACTTTTGCGAAGACAATTACTGCTTAGCAACCTTGATATTTTTCTCATACGGTCGAGCTGTTGGCATTTATACTTTACTTTTCTTTGCTAACTTGAAATATTCTAAATATTTTTAGACTTAAAACATTACAAGTTTTTTGTGAATAGTAAATTCACTCTGATGTATGCCTTATATATTTGCATGAGTACTTAGTTTTCTAACTTAGAAATTCTAGACATTTCATAAGTCCCTACTAAGTATACTTTCTCACACTCTTATTGCTCTAAAATTTTATGAGCATAATGTTTATTTTCACACGAATATCTAACTTTAAATTTTGAAAAATTACAAGTTACTTAAGCTTTGTCAAACAAGTTAGCATAATGGCCTTTTTGACTTTGAAAATTTACAAGTTAGCCTAAAACAAATATTTTAACTTGTGCTCTCATTGCCTATGTTGAATTATATACCAGTATACCCTAGGGGCCCCCCAAGTGATCGAGGGTTGAAAGATCCTTGGTCACTTGCTACTTGACCAAATCTGTTCGAGCAGTTAATTACTCGTGAAACACATAGAATATATAGAAATTTTTTGAGCAGTTGTGTAATGCCCTGCTAATTAGGGTCCATTACCAAGTGTGTTTAAAACCAGTGCTGGACTTGCTAAACAAGTCATTTGGACTAAACATGTGTTTAAGCCACTAAAGGTTTAGGTATTAAAACTTTTGGTCAACTTATAAACATTTCCATTAAGTTAAAAGAAAAACATGTTCTTTACATGGGATCCCAAAAACATCAGTTTAAAAGTCAATTATAATACTCAAGTTACATAATAAGCTGACCTAGGCAGAAAAAGCTGGGTTTGACCCTAGTTCCCTTGAGCATCTTGACCATGGTGGTCGAGCGGACTGCATAGGTACATACAACTGCTAATGCCCTCCAACTCATGGCTGGTTGAGCTTCTCTTTATCTTTACCTGCACCACAAAGCACCTGTGAGCCAGAAGACTCAGCAAGAAAAAATATTCAATAGCTTACAGAATAAAACGATTATCAAACAGTAATAACTGAAACTGATGCATTCATTAAACCAAACTGGAGACCATAGAGTCACACAAGTGCATGTTGCACTTTCTTTCAAGTTGTTGGCATCCGAGCCAGTCAAGTGCATGTCGCACTCCCAGGGTGGCCCAACCATGGTGGCTTACACTCCACGTGCATTGTGCAAATCTTAGCTTATAAACTAAGTTCTTTAAGCCCTTGACTTATTAGTCAAGCCACCACGTGCCTCCAACTTATAAGTTGAAGCCTTGGGACTCTCAACTTATGAGGCGAGTCTCCCAAAGTCCAATATTTTCTCAACTAATGAGTCGATTCCCACTTAACACCCTAATAACCCTCTAGTTTATAAACCAAGCTTCACAGTCATAACAGACATTCACATGTTTCATATGACATACCTATCAACAATCACAATGTATTATAATACATTCACACCGCAGTCATAAGCATAATCATAATTATGCACATTACAGTGTACCTAATCAGATATTCGCAAACACAATTATAATCATGTCCATCAACAAAGTCAAAGCTTTATTCATCTCTACATTCATCACCTTGACTGAGCTCTAATTGTGACAGTCAGAATCCCGTGATCCGTAAGGGGAAAGACCGGGTAAGCTGTGCAATCCCACACCGCCTGGGGAAGGTCAAGTGTAATGATTCTAAGACTATGTAGGTATGGGACTACACAGTTGAAGATGGCTTAAATGGATTGATGGGTACTACCTATATCAACAAGATGCATCTTCTTTTCGGTAGCCCATCACTTGAGAACTCCAAAGTTAAACGTGCTTGACCTGGGGTAATCTAGAGATGGGTGACCTCCTGGGAAGTTTTCCTAGGAAGCGTGTGAGTGAGGACAAAGCACTCTGAAAAGACTTGTGTTGGTTTGTAGGGCCAGTCGTCATTCCAAAAAGCAGCCATAGTGACGTGGGGCGTCACAAATGGTATCAGAGCCTTGACCCAGCCGGAAGTGTGGCCGACGAGGACGTCGGGCCCGTAAGGGGGGGTGATTGTGACAGTCAGAATCCCGTGATCCGTAAGGGGAAAGACCGGGTAAGCTGTGCAATCCCACACCGCCTGGGGAAGGTCAAGTGTAATGATTCTAAGACTATGTAGGTATGGGACTACACAGTTGAAGAGGGCTTAAATGGATTAATGGGTACTACCTATATCAACAAGATGCATCTTCTTTTCGGTAGCCCATCACTTGAGAACTCCAAAGTTAAGCGTGCTTGACCTGGGGTAATCTAGAGATGGGTGACCTCCTGGGAAGTTTTCCTAGGAAGCGTGCGAGTGAGGACAAAGCACTCTGAAAAGACTTGTGTTGGTTTGTAGGGCCAGTCGTCATTCCAGAAAGTAGCCATAGTGACGTGGGGCGTCACACTAATCATGCATTCACATAATAGGCGCAGTTTTCTTACCTTCGGTCCGAATGCGAGTTACTAGCGACGGCCCTTTGAGTATGATCCCCTATTCAAGCCTTTAGAGTAAACCTAGTCACAACCGCAATAAGGAAGTTCGATCAACATCAAGTAAATAAAAGCTTCCAGATCAAACCTTAGCCTCCGGGACATCGAATTCTACTTAACAAGGAAGTAGAATCGATCCCGAGTCCAAATGGTTAAGTTCCCAATCTGAAAATCCCATCTAAGCCAATTTTCCCCTTAAGGGTCGCGACCCCTCACAGTCGAGCCGCGACCCGCCTCTAATTCCAGAGGCTCAGCCTCCCTGGAAACCAACGCGCGCCGCGGCGCGCCCCCGAGGCGTCGATGCCCGCCTCTGCCTCCGAGCCCTCCTGGCTCGCATTTCTCTTCGCAGGTCGCAGCTCACCAGAAAAGAGCCGTGGCTCATCCCCACGAACCCAGAATTTTCTGGGTTTTTCTTCAGTCGAACCCAACTATAACCCATCTAATTTCACCCCAATCTTCCAATTCAATTTCCATAATTAACACCACCCTTTCCAACAACAAAACCCAGCTATATAACATAGTAAAACTTATCAAAATTCTCAGACTCAACCTTCCAACTATCTAGCATGCATATATTTAAACTTTAGCCAACAACCACAGAAACATCAAGAGAAGCTGAGTTTAAATCTCACCTTAGAGATGAAAAATTCCCTTGAACTAATCCCCAAGTCTAACACTTTGATTCCCAAGCTTGATCTTCGATTTCCCCAAAAATTCCTCAAGCTTCCATGGCACATAGAGAAAACGAGAGAGAGAGAAAGGGAGCTGCTGTATTTCTTTTCCTTTAATTTCCTTGGCCTTCTCCAACATTCCCAGCTCACCCAAACACTATACTTAGACCTAAAATGACCATTTCGCCCCTTACCCTTAGCCTATTTATCAAGTGTTCACAAGGGCAATTTTGTCCTTTACCTCAAATCCCGCTATCCACAATTTACATCCTATAATTCCTGCTACTTCCAATATTCTCACATGGTTACCAATAAATTTTCCCATTACCCACTAATTCCCAGTAATGTACTAAATCAATAAAATACCCCTAAGCTTACCCTGAGCCGGGTATTAAGACCCCGTTGTGACTTCTCCGCTAACTTGCTCATCGGGATCGCCTCTCGTTGAGTAACCCAAATATATCCACATAATAATGTGGTCTCAATCACACAAACACACATTTGCATTTATTCCCCGAATGGGTCAAATTACTAAAATACCCTTCTCATAAGAAAACATAATTATAGTGTTATATAATTCACATAATAACTCAATTATTGCCTCCCGGCCCCCTAATCGAGGCACTAAGCCACATTAGGAAATTTGGGATGTTACAAGTTGAACACTGCTTGAACGTACCGAGTAGTTAAACACTATCTGATTTTACCGACCAGTTGAACACTGTTTGAATAATTAACACACATGCATATTTGTAGCAAGAATCGACCACGCTGCGCGTAGTCTCTTTTATTACTCGTGAATTAAAAAAGGACAATACGTGTCTAATAACGAGTCTTAAACAACAAAAATTGTTCAAAAATAAATGACTGATCAGCAAATAACTAGCTCATAAACCAAACTTAAATAACAAGTTAAACAACTTGAAATTAAGCTACCACTCTGAAAGCAATATTTAGTGATAATATATCCTCAGACGCTCACCATTCCAGTGATTCCTGATCAGGCTCCATTCAGCCAATAAAGTTTATAAGTGTTGGGAGGCAAAACTTTCTTGATCTGATAAATTCTTTCCCAATTTGGTCCTAGCACTCCAGTTGCTGGGTCTTTGATGAACACCTTTCTCAAGACCAAATCACTGACCTGGAACTTTCGATCTTTCACCCTGGAATTGTAGCAAGATAAATTATATACCAGTATACTTATGTGCTCCCAAGTGATCGATGGTTAATTACTCATGAAACACATAGAGTATACGGAGAATTTCTGAGCAGTTGAACACTGCCCAATTACTGTCAGCTTGTCTGACCAGGTGAATGTCGGCCAGTTGAACACTGCCTGGTTTTTAGTGACCAGTTGACAACTTTTCAAATTCACTGACCAGTTGAACACTACCCAGTTTACCGACCAGTTGAACACTGCTTGATCTACCGACCAGTTGAACACTGCTCGATTTGACTGACCAGTTGATTTTTGTGATAGTATACTGACTAGTTGAAAACTGCCCAGTTTACAGTTGGGCTTGAATGACTGGTGCAACTAATGATATTTTAGCGTTTTGACCTCTTATTTGGACATTTCTGTTTAGTGCACTGTTGTCAAGTATTACTACTTGATCGCCAGGGCGGGTAAGATCTTGCCCTTCAACCTGGGCGGTTTTCCTCTAGTTGCTGATGACGTCTCTCAAATCCTTCCAGGTAGCATGTCTTCCTAACCGGTTGAACACTGTACTCTTCAATTTTTCGGAGGGCTTACTACGTGGGACCTACTCTTTCCCACTATGCTACTGGCCAAGATGTAGTGGCGGCTTCTCGACATGGCTCAGGCAGTCATTTCCTCCTTCTTGTTGGTTGTTTCCTTCTTTTTCTTTTGACTGGTCGGTTTGATGACTATCAGCCTTATCCTGACCATATTCATCTTTATACTATGGAGTTTTCTTATCTCGAGGAACTCTGGTCTAGTTATGCTCGGACGAAGTCTTTTTATTACCTGACCGATGAATGCCTGATCAAGAAGTTTCTGACCGGTGGCTTCTGGAAGGGGTTCTAGAATTCTCCCTTTGCGTCGACGCAGTCCCAGAGCAAACCCCATCATCTACCCAACTAGTGGGATTGCTTCTACTTATGTCTGGCCCCCGAGAATCGACCCTACCAACAAGGGACTTCTGACCAGCATTATTGTTTCTTGCTCCCTGGGCAGTTGTTCGTGTCGTGGCTTGGGCATTGGCATGGGCCAATGAGTAGATGCTTCTAGAGCAAGCGCTGCCTCGCGATGTCACCGGTCGGCCTCCTCCTGCCGTCGCTTTATCTCTTCGCTTCTAGCATCCATTTCCCGTCTCTACTGCTCGAATGCAGCTTTCTGCCTAGCCAGTTCCTCAACCAAAGACTCATGTCGAGTGTTGAATTGCATCATCTCTTCCTGGAAAGCCCCCATGGATTCCTAGAGTTGTTCGACCTCTAGAGTTGCCTCCTCGAGAAAGACCCTGGGCTCGGTGTCAGGGTTCTCAGGTGTAGGACCTTCTGGTCTAATAGTTTCCTTTGTCATTGACGTACCAGGCTTTCTGGGGGCCATATTGGTAGTATAGTAGTGTATTTCGTCTATTCAGGCTCTCAATGAAAGCACCAAAAATATTTCTTCTATTCGTCCTCAAAATTTTATCTGAGTAGCCCAGAATATCAATCCTGCATAACTGATTCCAGTTTCCAGGTCGTTCCCTCAACCTCACTGTTACTCTATAATACCTTAACCCAAGGTACAACTTTGTTCTTCAGAACCTTGTTCTTTCTGTCTCATATATAAACTGGCTAGCATCTCACAGGATAACTTAGCCTCTAATTCCAGATTCTCATAACTCAACACATGAGTCTCATCTAACACATGTTTCCTCAACATGGAAATATGAAATACACTAAATACGACCGACAATGCCAAAACTAAGGCCAATCCAAATGCAACCTGACTGATCCTATCCAGGATTTTAAACGGTCTTACTAATATAGGGCTCAGCCTGCCCTTATTTCTGCACCCATTTCCATGGTGATAATCTAAGGAAGATACAGTCTTCCACTTTGTTGACCACAATTTTGGCCAACGGCAAGTAGACGCAAAAACAAAGTAAGCCTTTAATAGAAAATAACGACACAAATAATTTTATAATGGTTCAGCCCCAATTTGTTGGTAATAACCTAATCCAGTTGGAGCTGTGATATATGTAGCCTACACTTAAGATCAGATGAGCTTGAGCCAACTGAGTTTCTTAAGTGTAAGTAGAAAAATACAAAGTTTCTCTCTCTAGAGAATACAAGCTTTCTCTCTCTAAGCTCTCACAGAAAATGCCCCAAGAATGCCCCAAGTCACAGTCCCAAAATCTCAAAATTAGAGAGTCTAAAATTCTCCAAAAAATCAGATCCCCTAAAATGAGCTCTTTATTTATAAGCTCATGGATCGTACATAAAAAATCTCCCGTTTTGACGGGGTCCTTGGTTGTTTCAACCAACTTTAATTAATAAAATAATAAAAAATTCAAATTACAACAATTTATCTATTACTTCGGGATTCTGAGAGATTCGCGTGGTAGTTACGAGCGATTCGGGTTGAAGTTGTTACTGAGATTTTGTAAAGAAGTCACTAGGCAGTTAACTCCTGAGATCCTGACACATCCAGTCGGCTACACTCCTCAATCTGACATAGTTGGTTGGCTAAATCTTCCTTCTAATGTAGCTGATTGGATGAAACCCCTTTCTGATGTAACTGGTCGGGTGAAACCCCTTTCGGAGGTAACTGGTCGGGTGAAACCCCCTTCTGAGGTGACTGATCGGGTGAAACCCTTTTCTGATGTGACTGTTCGGGTGATACCCCTTTCTGATGTGACTGGTCGGGTGAAACCCCTTTCTGATGTAACTGGTCAGGTGAAACACTCCCTGACCAGTTAAATCCTTACCTTGTCAGATAAACTACCCTTCTGATCTGTCTGGTCGGGTATGACTCCCTCCTGACCAGACAAAATTCTTATCCGGTCGGGTAAATCATTTCCTAACCAGTTAAACCCTTTCTTGGTCGGACAAACACCCATTCCAGTGTGTCTGGTCGGGTAAGACTCCCTCCTGACCAGTTAAATTCCTATCCGATTGGGTGAATTATTTCCTGACCGGGTAAAACCATCTTCCGACTAGTGATATCACAACTCCGTAGGTCATTTTCTAACCTTTGCACTTCCATTGGTCAACACATTTATTGACCATTAATGTGCATCTTGATGATTCGCTTGATGATCATGCACTGCCACCTGTCACCTCTAATTGCCACATCATTGAACTGAAATTTTGGGGATAACAAACTTGGATCTCCATGTTCCTGCATTTTAGACTAACATAACTTTTCCATTTACTCTAAGAAGTGAGCATCCAAGCTCTAATCTTTTCAATAGCCTCAATGATCCCCTAAACTACCTCAGGATCCAGATATAACTTCTCACCCATCTCATTCCAATGAATGGGCGATATACATTCTCTTCCATACAACATCTCATAAGGTGCCTCTCCAATAACTGGATAACTCTCTCTCTGATTTACCATTAGTTTGAGGATAATAAATTGTACTAAACTCCAACTATATACCCATCGCCTTCTACAACCTTTCTCAAAACTTGGAAGTAAAAATAGGGTCATCTAATAAGATAGACCCCGAGTTCCATGAAGGCGTACTATCTTTCTCACATAGAGATCTGCATACTGATCAACTGTGTTACTTGTCCTTACTGATAGAAGTGAGCTAACTTTGTATACTGGTTCATAATGACCCGAACCAAATCATGCTGACCCACTTTCTTGGGCAGCCCCACCGCGAAGCCTATCGTGATGTTTCCTTACTTCCACTATGGACTACACAAAGGTTGTAATGGCCTTACTGGTTTCTGATACTCTGTTTTGACCTGCTAACAAGTTAAGAACTTGGCCACATATTCGGTCATGTCCCTCTCAATCCCAGGCCACCCATATAAAGCTTTCAAATTATGGTACATCTTTCATGATGCCTGGATGAAGAGAATAAGAGGTAACATGAGATTCATCCAGAATCCCTCGTTTAATCCCAGTGTCCATCGGATCCCAAGTCCGATCCCTATACCACAATGAATTCATACCTGACACTGCATAATCCTTAGCTAATCCAGCTAAGACATTCCCCTCAATTCTTCCCATCTATGGTTTCACTTAACTGTTTTTCTTTTGATCCTTTTTGAAATAGTAAACTCAAGTGTAAAGTTGGCGACCTGGCCCACCAGTAACTTTGCTCTAGTTCTGGTCACACCCTTCAACTAACATGTTGGTTGAGCAATCACCTTTTCCTGACAATGAGATATCATAACAATCTACAAACTGTATCTGATTTGTAAGAAGACTCAGAACTCTTCCACAAAGTACACATATAATATCCTGCCCGTCCATGGAAACTCCTGACCTCTAAGGCGTTCCTTAACCTCAGCAAATATCCAACCGAGAATATACCACAATACTGTCGATCAAGATGATCACAAATCAATTCAGATAATCTTTGAATACTTTTTCCATCTAATTCATCAAAACAACTCGGCACTCCTAGTGCCCTTATTTGATATAAAAAATAATCATTTTCATATGCTTCACCCTGATCTTCAGCTGATAATAACCAGATCAAAGATCCACCTTGGAGATTACCATGTTACTCAATAACTGAGTCTTTAGTTCTTACAGCTCTACTGAAGCCGTTCAATACAGTGCCCTAGACCTGGTTCCGTCCCCGGCACCAACCTAATCACCATTTATCCCTTTGTGTAAATGTAATCTTGGCAAATCCCCTAGAAACCCATCCAGAAACTCACAGACTATTCCAGTTTATCCCAGTCTCACTGGCACAACCTAAGTGGTATCCACCACACTAGCTAAGAGTCTTATACATTCTCCTGCAATAGGTCTCTAGCTCTAAATATAGATGTCATAAAAATACAAAATCCATGCACAGTACCAACACATACAAGGGTTTATCACCCTCAAACTTAAGGATTACTATCCTTTCCTTACAAACCATAATTTCCCCTTACTTGGTTAATCAATCCATATCCAGGATCATACAGAAGCCGGTCATAACCAACTCTATCAAGTCAACTGATGAGTCCCTTCCACAATAATCCAACTAATCTTTTAAAATTACCAATGAAGTATCAAATTCTCATCACAACATAACCGTGTAATATGCATAACAAATCTATGCCTCTCTAAATGCAACAAGCAAAGAACAACATGGCACCAAAACCAGTCTCCACAATACACAAATTGGAACTAGAAAGTTGACCTACCACCACTAGGGAACCAGTCCCAGTCTCAGTCTCAGTCTTTGATTGCAGTAGGGCAAACTCTCGAGCTGGAGTCAAGCTGTCCGCCCCCTTTTTCACATCTATCCTCCGTCTTGGGCATTCCTTCTTGAGATGCCCAACCATTCCACAAAAGAAACATGCCTTTGCTCGGCATCCCCCAGATGATGCCTCTTGCACCGAGCGCATTTTGGGTAAAGTCTCCAATTCTTGTTCTTGCTTGATCCAATAAATGAAGGTGTCACTGTCTGAGCTCTGCGCTCTCTAACACTCTCCTTCTCAATCTGATTTCCAGTGCTCTCAACAGCAAGAGCCTTTCCTACCACTTGAGTGTAGGTATAGATTTCATGCAATGGGGAAACTCTAATGCCCTGAGTTATTATGGGATTCAATCCCTGGATAAACCTTTCCTTCCGAGCCATATCTATGGGTATCATTTCAAAAGCAAACTTCGCCAACTCATACTTGGTTACTGTTGCATTTCCCTGAACCAGATTCAGAAACTCATTCATTTTAGCAGTCTTGACTGCATCAAAGTAATATCTTTCATTAAACAGCTGCCTAAATTCTTTCAAGTCCATTACAGCTGTATCTCGTGTCTAGGATACTGTAGCACCCACATTATTTTGATATAATATAGCCAATAATCACATGATTGCATTGCATTACATATCATACAATATGTATAATTTGAGCATATGCATATTCTTATAATTGTTTTCATGTATAAGTATAAAAGTTGTGTATATGATGTCTATGTGTATGTTCAATATTATTAACCTTGTGGCGTTTGGGTTTTCTTTTATGGGTGTTTGATGTGCTCAAGATATAAGAAAGGATGAAATATATGGACAAGACATGTAATCAAGTGAGAAAAGCGAGATATAGAAGGCAAAATATGTTAAGTGGTGAAAAATAGTACAATGTCGATTACTAATATTTCGGTGTAAAATTGAGTATTAGTAGAATTTACCAAATATAATTGAGGTATGATTAAGGTCTCATTGATGAGGTAAAAATGGTTTTAGAACCATTAGATCAAGTCTTGATGGGAGGTATACGTAATCAGTGGTGTTGACGCAAAGTCAAAACGAGCTTAGCATAAGTGCGCTACGCTCAATCGGGTAAGCATAACTATTGGGTATGAACTCATCTAACCTAAGGTTTGGTGTGAGTGTTTCACACATAAGGATAATAGGTCTAGTAGATGATTAAGTCGAAATTATTGAAGTGATAAGGTTTTCATAAGTCAAAAAGTGAAATGATAAGGTGAAAGGTGTCAAATTTTGATGCAATAAGGCCAAATCATTGAAAATAAAGGATTGTCATCAACCTTATCACTTTCCACAACCAAGACTCTGAAAAACAGAGAGAAAAGAAAAACAAAAACCATTTCTTGGCTGGCTTGAAGAGATTCTAAGGAGATCCAAGTGAAATCAAAGCCAACAAAGTGGAATAAGCTTAATTCTGGCCTTTTTATGGTAAGTTCTTGTACTTGGAAGTTAAACCATGTTTTTGAATTTTTTTGAGAGCTTATCTATGGTGTTTTATCTTTTTTAAAATATTTCTTGGTGATTTCTAAGTGGTTTGAGGTTTAGAAAACCTAGAAGAGATTTTTTCTCGCCGAAAAGTTGCTCGATAAGTGAAATTTTGTGTTTTATGAGGTTTATGTGGTTCTTGGAGTACAAACTAATTTTTGGTTATTTGATTGAGTTTATAAGATGGTAGATATGTTTATAAATGTTTGAATAGATGTGGAAACTCATTTAATTTGGGTGATGATCTTGGAAATTAGAATTTTATCAAATTAGTATATGATAACTTTGTGATGAATTATGTTGGTATTTGGGATATGTGGTTATGGCAGGTTATTTGATGTTGATTACTGATTGATTTTGATATTTGGGGATAGCTAAAATTAAGGGGAAGCTCTGTCAAAATTTCTCCAAGTGTCTAAGATAAATCTAATGCTCGATCTAAGTAGTTTGAGGCAATTTAGGCATGATTTGGATATGATGTTTTATGGATATTTTTAAATGATATTTCAATGCCTTACTGCCATCTGTACGCCCTAAATATCCACGGGGTATTAGCAAGCTGAAAAAGGGCATAATCCTATCAGCCACGTGGAAGCCACCTACCCAAAGCTGCTGTTACGAGTCTCTACCTCTTTAGCTCGAGGTAGCCAACGGTTTAGTGAGAATGCTCGAAGGCATCGGGTCAGCAGCGTGGACACCACGAGCTGAGACCACATCAAGCTCGGGGTACGATCTGGAGCTGACACCTCCAACCCTTTATAAAGTCAACCATGCAATGTAAACGTGCGCATATCAGACATCACGTGTCTACTCCATTCCTGAAATCTCGGACACACAGCATAAACATGCGTGTTCAGGCACCCCACGGCTGGTTTGGGCCATGCGGCCCATTATCCCCCTTACCTATTGATTAGACCACACTTCATTATCAGGTTTTATGAATTAATCATGAATGTCACAGAAGTGACGTGATGGGTAAGAGGGTCATGGGATGACCCCATTTGCCAACTTTCAGGGGTCCTCTCCCTATAAATATGGAGACCCTGGGTGTTGCAAAGGGTTGGCTTCGAATTTGTAAAGAAACACCCTGTAAGGAATATCAGAGATATATCAAT
The DNA here is from genome assembly GCF_963169125.1 of Humulus lupulus. Classification (NCBI taxonomy): domain Eukaryota; kingdom Viridiplantae; phylum Streptophyta; class Magnoliopsida; order Rosales; family Cannabaceae; genus Humulus; species Humulus lupulus. Next base: position 180,471,949 of record NC_084793.1, read on the forward strand.
AATAGTGGCTGGTGGACTAGAAGGATTTTAACCTTCGAACCACCTAAAAAAGTATTCGAGTTATAATCTTCCTTTGAGAACATTCATATATTACGGTTCATCATTTAGCACTAATCCATCTCCTTATTCATATAATTATTTGTTGCCGAAGAACCGCGTCAACAGTTTGGTGCTTTCATTGAGAGTTCTTAGATTGGTACTATCGCAAAAACCCAACCATGGTAGTTACTCGCTCGAGACATGGTAATGAGGCGAATCAACGTGATGGGCAGGAGGCCCACCATGCCGCCATATCCGATGAGCAAAACCCTGAGGTTCAGTAGCGACCAGGGAAGCAGCCAATGGGCCAAGATGACACTGGAAGTTCGACTCCCCGGCCACCCAATCCGAACTTGGATTTCTACACGGCAGTGGAAATGGAGAATGCACAGTTGAGGAGTCAGCTGGCGAAAGCAAACAAGCAGATCGAAGAGGTTTTGGCCCGATTACCCCCTCTTACAACTGATGCTAATGTCGGAAAGAGGCATGGTGGGACTCATAAGTCCCGCCGGGGTAATCGGCCCAAGCCCAGTCGGTCGACCAGACCCTCGACATCAAATTCTACTCCCATGTCGCACCACCAGGAAACTGTATTTGAGGAACTTCCTAGGGCCGATCAGCCATTCAGCCGATCGGTCCGGACCTCAACTCCTAGTTCAGTTCCACCCTCGAGCGCACCTAGGAGGGCTCATGACAGCTCACAAAGAAGATCCGAGGAGGGCTAGCGATGACAGCCTGCCCCGGCCAGCCGTCCTGCACCACGCTCAGACCGCCGAGCGCAGGACGCAGGCGATGGTAGAACGGAGTGGCCGCGACCTAACTTAATCCGACGGGACCAGGATCGCGTCACTAGTCAGGCATCCTTCATCACCGATAAGATATCCATATCCTCCCCGTCCAGTCCGAGACATTCCGGCTCATGGGAGCAGCAAGAGAAATCCTCCTTCCGTTGGACCTTCCCGTCGCAGCCGAGCGCCCAGAGAAATCCCGGATCCTCACCCTCAGCGGCGGGCTCCAAGCTTCTCAAATGGAAGTTACTAGATCGAGAGTAATCGAAGTGGCAGGTCCGGCGAAGACCTGCGCCATCGTTTGAGCTCGGCTCAAAGCCCTCGGGTCACCCCGCGGGGCGACCTTCGAGATCGTCTCAACTCTCAAAGAGGAGATCCAGCTGGAAATAGCAGTCGTGCTCGCCAAGGGGAGGACCTATCCGAAGTACGTGACAGCGGGAATGTCCCACATAACCTATCTCAAGATAGGAGGGACTATAACCCGCCCAACACGTACAATGGAACTGGAGCTGTTGAATAGCCCCAGAACAACCAAGGAAGCAAGGACCAAACCCTGGAGCGACTGGCTCAGATGGAGGAGCTGATGAGGAAGCTCTTATCGGAAAAAGAGAAAGATGAGTATGACTCGGGGGACGAACTCGAGCTCTTCGCCCCCACCATAGCAGCTACGGCGTATCCACCTGGTTTCCGTATGCCTCACTTGTCTAAGTTCAATGGGGACGGGGACCCGTCGGATCATCTGGGTATGTTCAACACCCTAATGATGGCCCACAACATCGGTCCCGAGCTGAGATGTTTAATATTTCCTTTCACCTTGACTGGGCTGGCTAGGCAATGGTTCAAGCAGAGTAAAAAGCAGTCCATCAGCTCGTGGAAAGACTTTTCTGCTGACTTCAAGAGGGCATTCTGAGCTTCTCAAGCTGCCCGCGCCAAAGCCGACACCCTGGCGAACGTAAGACAACAGCTCGAGGAACCTTTGAAAGCTTACCTGAGCAGATTCGCAAACATCGCGGCTCGGGCCAGGGACGCAGATGACAGTTCCAAGCTTATGGCCTTGAGGACTGGAATCCTCGTTGGAGGCAGGCTCTGGGAAGAGATATAGAGAAAAGGTGTCAGCACCGTGAACGAATTCCTAAATAGGGCCCAGGGGTGGATAAACCTGGAGGAGGCGCGAGCGTCGGCCGTGGGAACCAGCCAGGCCCCTGAACAGCCCGCTGAAATAGGAACGGATGTCGTGACAGCGACACAAACCATTACACAGAATAACTAGTTTGGTGGAGGCAAGAGAAAAGGGAGCAGCGAGGGCGGCCAACACGGCCCGAAGAAGAACAAGTCTGTGGAAAATTTTAAGCCAGTCTACGCGACTTATACCGAGCTCACACACACTAGGGAGAACATTTTCCTAGCAAACTCTGCTTGCCTCCCCTGGAAGAAGCCGGAACCGTTGAAGCACCAGAAGGGTAAGCGAGACCCCTCCAAGTTTTGTCGGTTCCACAATGACATTGGCCACAACACTGATGATTGTAGGCACCTGAAGGATGAGATCAAGACTCTCATCAGAGCTGGACCCTAGGCTCAATATGCGTAGAATAGGGTTCCCGCCGGCCAACCAGCTCCGGAAGTCCCGATAAGTCAGCCCAGGTCTCGGATAGATCAAGACATCCCTCCTCCTGTAGTAGGAGGAGAGATCTCCACGATCTCAGGAGGCCCCCATCTGGCTGGCACGAGTAGAGGTGCCCAGAAGAGATATGTCAACGAACTTAAGGCTCATAATGGAGTGGAGTTCGTCCCTGAGCGGCATCTACCCAAACAACAGCGATTTGAGAGACAACCAATCATATTCACCGAGGAAGATGCCAGTCACGTCCAGTTCCCTCATAACGACCCTCTGGTCGTAGCCACTTAGCTCGCTAACAGGAGAGTTAGGAGGATACTGGTCGACAATGGGAGCTTGGTGAACCTGCTATTCCGGTCTACGCTGGAAAAGATGGGTTTATCTGTCACCGAGTTGAAAGCCACCTCCATGATGCTATATGGATTCTTTGGAGAAGGGTCGACAACAATAGGAACAATCGAGCTGGTGATCACCTTGGGAGAGGGACCCCGAACTGTCTCAAAACTCCTTGAGTTTGTGGTCATCGATTGTCCCGCCGCGTACAATGCAATTTTGGGCCGACCTACTTTGATAGTGTTCGAAGCAATAACCTCCATCCGCCACCTCGCGCTAAAATTCCCCTCTTCCTCGGGGATATGCACTGTCCAAGGCGATCAGCTCGCTGCCAGGGAATGCTATAGCATTTCTATGAAGGGAAAATCAAAACCCGGGCAGCAGACGATGACCATCCAGGGCGGGAATGAGGAATCTCAGGAGCTTGTGCCTGTTCCTGAGATTGAAAAACCTCAAAATTCCAAAGGGGAGAATATCATCTCAAATAATGATATCGACCCCAGAGTAGGCGAGGATAGATCCGAGCTCCAGGCCATCGAAGAGCTCGAGGAAGTAAACATCGACCCACAAGACCCATCGAAGGTGGTAATGCTCGGGAAAAATCTATGTAGCAAAAGGAAGGCGGAGCTGATTAAGTTTCTGCGGAAGAATCTAGATGTGTTCGCCTGGTCTCATGGAGACATGGTAGGGATCAATCCGAGCGTCATCATGCACACCCTCCACTTGGATAAAAGCGTGCCTGCAAAGTCCCAGAAACAAAGGCGCCTAGGGACAACCCGAGTTGAGGCCCTAGAGGAGGAAGTAGCCCGGCTCTTAAAGTGCAGCTTTATCCGCGAAACAAAGTTCCCAATCTGGGTTGCCAATCCTGTGTTGGTCCCGAAGCCCAACGGGAAATGGCGGACCTGCATCGACTTCTCCGATCTGAACAAAGCCTACCCCAAAGATTGCTTCCCCTTGCCAAGGATCGACTAATTAGTAGATGCCACGGCGGGTCACGAGCTCATGTCTTTTATGGATGCATACTCGGGCTATAACCAGATCGCCATGAATTCGGCAGATCAGGAACACACTAGCCTCATGACCCCAACAAACGTTTATTGTTACAAGGTCATGCCCTTCGGGCTGAAAAACGTCGGGGCTACGTACCAGAGGTTGGTAAATAGGATGTTTACCAACCAGATCGGGAAGAATATGGAAGTGTATGTTGACGACATGCTGGTCAAGTCGAAAACTGTCGATAACCATGTCTCCGATCTGGAGGAATGCTTTAAGATATTGAGAGAATACGGCATGAGGCTAAACCCCCAAAAGTGTACTTTCGGGGTCGCGTCAGGAAAGTTCCTGGGTTTCATCATCAATACCAGGGGAATATAAGCAAACCCCGATAAGATCAGGTCACTACTCGAGATGCCCTCACCCCAGTCGTGAAAAGACGTTCAAAGTCTGACAGGAAGGGTGGCGGCCCTCAATCGGTTTATTTCTAAATCAACCGACAAATGTCTGCCATTCTACAACCTCCTCTGAGGAAATAAAAAATTTGAATGGACCGAGGAATGCGAACATGCCTTCCTCGACCTGAAAGCACATTTAGCCGAGCCGCCCGTATTGTCCAAACCAACGGCAGGAGAGCCTTTTTTCCTTTACCTAGTTGTCACGAAGGATGCAGCTAGCACCGTATTAGTCTGAGAAGAAGAACGATCTCAAAAGCCAGTCTATTACATCAGCAAGAGGCTTCTCAGAGCTGAATCCCGGTATCCGTTGATGGAAAAGATGGCTTTCTGCCTCATTACAGCCTCCCGAAAGCTCAGGCCGTATTTCCAATCCCACTAAATACACATCATAACCAATCAGCCTTTAAGGCAGGTTTTGCAAAAACCTGAAGCATCGGGACGTCTGTTGAAATGGGCTATCGAGCTCAGCCAATTTGAGATATTGTACATACCACGAACTGTAATAAAAAGCCAGGCCCTGGCTAATTTTGTGGTAGAGTGCACAGGGTTCCGAGAAGATCCTGTAGAAGAGTCAGCTCAGGCCTCCTTAGCCCAGGCCTCGTGGAAGGTCTTCGTAGATAGCTCGTCTAACGAGAACAGCTCCGGGGCTGGAATCATATTGAAATCCCCAGAAGGACATCGATTCCACTCAGCGTTACGATTCGGATTCAAAGCGTCCAACAACGAGGCTGAATACAAAACTTTACTGGCTGGCCTAAGGGTGGCCCAGGAGCTGAAGGCCAGCTCCGTCCAATGTTACAGCGATTCCCAGCTCATGGTAAACCAAGTGTTAGGGGAATACCAAGCGCGGGGGCCTAAGATGGCTTCTGACCTGGCCAAGGTAAAGAACGAGCTATCCGCATTTGAACGTGGCTCAATCGAGCAGATACCTCGGGAGCAGAATGCCAACGCGGATGCCCTGGAAAAGCTCGCTACCTCTGGGGAGGCGGAGACTTTGGGGCTGATTCCGGTAGAGTTCTTGGAAAGACCAAGCATAGAGGAAGTCGGGGCGAAGGTCGAGATGATCGACGCCAGACCGACCTGGGTGACCCCCATCCTTGAGTATCTCACAGCAGGAAAGTTACCCGAAGAGCGAAATGACGCAAGGAGGGTACTTTACCAGGCTCCAAGGTATACAGTGATAGATAGGATATTATACCGGCGTGGACACTCTTTACCTCTCCTACGGTGTGTTCTGCCAAGCGAGGCAAAGACCATTTTGCAGGAAGTGCACGAGGGTTTTTGCGGAGATCACACTGGGGGGCAAAGCCTGGCCCTGAAGATACTAAGGCAAGGGTATTATTGGTTCACTTTGTCAAAATACTCGATATCCTACGTCAAGAAGTGTGACAAGTGCCAGCGATTCGCCACAATTGCCCAGGCTCCCCCGGTCGAGCTGAAGATGATCACGTCTCCATGGCCGTTCGGGGTCTAGGGTATTGACCTGGTTGGTGCCCTCCCTACTGGAAAGGGAGGAGTTTGCTATGCGGTGGTGGCTATCAACAAATTCACCAAGTGGGCAGAAGTAGAGCCCCTGGCGACGATCACTTCAAAGAGAGTCCTTGACTTCGTGGTCAAGAGTATTATCTGCCGATTCGGGCTGCCAAAGAAGATCGTGTCGGATAATGGAACATAGTTCAATAGCAACCTCTTCACCGAATTCTGCGAGAGGCACAACATTGTTAAAAGATTCTCCTCCGTGGCCTATCCCCAGGCCAATGGGCAGGTCGAGGCTGTCAACAAGACGCTAAAGGTGAGCCTTAAGAAAAGACTGGATAAAGCCAAGGGTGTCTGGTCTGAACCGCTCCCCCAGGTACTGTGGGCATACCAGACCTCACATCGAACGCCGGCAGGTCATACTCCTTTCTCCCTAGCTTTCGAGAGTGAGGTAGTCATTCCTGTCAAAGTAAAGGTAGCCTCGCATAGAGTCCAGGCATTTGACCAAGACCGGAATGACGAATTGCTCTGCGTATCTCTCGACCTAATTGACGAAAAACGAGAAGCTTCATAGCTGCAGCTCGTGCATTATCAGCAAAAGATCACTCGTTATTTCAACTCAAAGGTCAAGAAACGCGTCTTTAGCGTTGGCGACCTGGTCCTCAGAAGAGTCTTCCTAACCAGCAAGGATCCCAAGGACGGAGTGTTGGGACCAAATTGGGAAGGACCCTATCAAATAACCGAGGTCGTGAAAGAAGGAACCTTCAAGCTAGCTCGGCTTAACGGAGAAGCATTCCCACGAACTTGGAACCCTATACACTTAAAGAAATATTATCAATAATATCTTTGTAGGGCTTAGATAGAAAAGCCATCTTTTTTATATTAAGTAATAAGAGTTAATCTTTTTGCGTTATTGTATATGATTGTGGGTGTAACGTCAAGTAACCATGAAAGACCATTTCCTGATTACTTGGGGGGCATATATCCTGGATATAACCAGGTCCTAAAACTTAGAAGTTAGTTCAAATTGATTGATCGATGTTTTTCTTAAAAAGCACGAGATATCGATAAAGGATTGACGCGAACTAAGTTTTCAAATTAATATCCTGGATATAACCAGGTCCAAAAACTTAGAAGTTAGTTCAAATTGATTGATCGATGTTTTTCTTAAAAAGCACGAGATATCAATAAAGGATTGACGCGAACTAAGTTTTCAAATTAATATCCTAGATATAACCAGGTACTAAAACTTAGAAGTTAGTTCAAATTGATTGATCGATGTTTTTCTTAAAAAGCACGAGATATCGATAAAGGATTGACGCGAACTATGTTTTCAAATTAATATCCTGGATATAACCAGGTACTAAAACTTAGAAGTTAGTTCAAATTGATTGATCGATGTTTTTCTTAAAAAGCACGAGATATCGATAAAGGATTGACGCGAACTAAGTTTTCAAATTAATATCCTGGATACAACCAGGTCCTAAGACTTAGAAGTTGGTTCAAATTGATTAACAAATGTTTTTTTTTTCTTTTCCTAAAAAGCATAAGATGTCAATAAAAACACCAACAGAAACTAAGTTAAACCACAAATATATATAAATAGATTAAATAAATCTAAGGAAATCAATTGTCTCGAGGATAAAAAACCTCGTAATATAAAGTTACAAATAAAAATAAAAGAAAAAGGAGCAAAAATCCTAAGCCCCACCAGGCTGCTCTGATGAAGTCACCCCCTCGCCATCCTGCTCGGTGGCAGTGGAGGTCTCCCCGGTCTCGGAGGGTGCCTCTTGTTGAAGGCGAGCTTTAAACTTTTCCAAGAAGGACTCCCACACCCCCGGCCCCAGGAAGGAAAATTCACCATCCTGGTTGAAGGCCCAGCAATGGTACAGCATGGACTCCATGGAGGAGCTGGATGATGCCCTCTCCGCCACAAGGGCGGCCTTGGCCTCCTCGAGTTCGACCTTCGCGGCGTCCTGGGCGACCTTGGCAGCCTCGGTCTCCAGCAGCTTGGCCCGAGATGCCTCCAGCTCAGCCTGCGCAGCAACCAAGGCGGTCTGCGCAACCCTCTCGCTCTCCCGGGTAGTCGCCAGGGCAGCCTTGGCATCCTGCTCCTGTTGTTGAGCGGAGGCAAGGGCTGCCTGGGCAGCCTGGTGCTCGCCCCTGATCTCATCCATCCTGGCCCTGGACCGAGATATGCTCCGGTGGAGAGCCAAAGCTGCCTGCAAGACAAAAAGATAATAAGGCAAGTGCCTTAGAAAAAAACTACAACATAAAGAACCAGTGGTAAAGCAAACTTACCATGAGGGTCATCCCCAGTGAAGACTCCATCACGTGCTCGGGGCTCCTCATCTCGATCTCTCGCAAGTCCCTCGAGGTGGTGTTGTAGCAGTGGTCCACCATGTAGGTCGCGGTTTCATAAACCACCCCCCTAAAGACCTCGGGAACTTTCTCCAAGGCCTGAGGATTGACCGGGACGCGCACGCCGGGAGTCGGGGCTGACAAGGTCCCGGTTGGTACCTCTTGTTCCCGATTAGGGACAGGAGGTCGCGGGGGAGGTGGAGCCATCTTCTCCACTGCAGGAGGGGGTGGAGGCACCTTCTCTATGGCAGCAGGACCCTGGTTTTTCCCCTTGGCAAGAGACTTGGAGCTGGTCCCGGGGGGAGGAGTTTTCTTGGTCACCCGGAGCCTCTTCACCAAGGGTCCGGACGACCCGAAGGAGGGATTTCCCCCCTGGAACATAGACCGCAGAACATTTTCCCTGGGCTGCGACATCTCCTCGTCTGAAACAAAAAGCGAATCATTAGTATGCATGTAAAAATACTTTGATAACAAAAAAATCTAAAGTATGTATTGAAGAGGGTCCTACACTCCGAGCTAGAGGAGGAATCTATTGTCAAGACCACCAGCCCTGGAGCTTCTACGGGGGAGTCTAAGATAATGACTTCATGAGTGAGAAGAGGCTCTGGGTCCGGATCCGCCTCAGGACTGGACTCCTCTACATACTGCCTAAGACCCGGAGCTACTACACCCTCCAGAAGGGAGGACCACGACCTAAGATTGGTCCCGTACTCCTCAAAAAAGGCCGACCTAAAGGCCAGGGTATTATCTACTACTACAGTACCCCTAGGGCGGCCCATGTCATAACGCAACACGAGCTGGTCAACACACTGGAGTAGAGTGATGTTGCGGTCTGGGTCGTTTTGGTGGCGATGAACGAGTTGGCTGGGGTTAAACCTAGCAAGCCATAGGTCTGCGATGGCCCTGTCTAAGTCCCTAAATAAGTAAGGGTTACCTTGGCCGGAGGGGCCGGCTACTGCCCCGGACTGGGTCTGCTCCGCGTTGACCTCCTGGGCGACCTCAAGAGCCCGCTTCCGGCGCACGAAGGGGACCTCATCCTCCTCGTCCTCGTCCTCGTCCTCATCCGCGGCCTCCTCCTCGGGGATGGGCACCATCTCGCGAGCAGTGGGGATGGTCCATGGCCTCCTAAAAGCCAGAGTCTAGCCTGGGGAAATTAACTTACACGCCAGCATCGTCTCATCAGACACGAGCTGGCGGTAGTCTTTTTCACTTGGGGGGAGCCTCGCCAAGGTTTCGTACCGACCCCTAAGGGTCACCGACTTAGCCGTCCTTGCAAAAATAGTTGCACGATAGTTTTCAAGTCAGCAACAAGTGGAAAGAGACTAATCAGTGACAAGATAGTGAGCTAAAGTTAAAAGGAACTTACGAGGACGGTTGAAGTAATGGTATTCGCAGTTGCAAAACCCCGTTGACATGAAGAATTGATCCTTGAAGTCATTGGGGTGGCTGGGCAGCTCGATGACCGCGGCCGAATTGGGAAAATGGGTCAGGTAGTAGAACCCATCACCTCGCCCCCGTTGGTCCAGGCTGGCTTTGAGGCAGAAGAAGTAGAGGATGTCCGCCGGTGTGGGGACCTCCCATTCCTGCTTCAGGAACAAGTACTTTAACCCCGCTAACAGATGGTAGGAGTTAGGGGGGAGCTGAAAGGGGGCCAGCTTCACGAAATTTAAGAAGTCCGCGAAGTACTGGTCCAAGGGGAGAAAGGCCGCAGCCTTGAGGTGTTCGTCGCTCCAGGCCGCGAACTCCTCATCGAGCGGTGCGCAGCACCGCTCACCCTCCAGGGGAGGATGGACGACCAGGGCACCCTTCCCTATCTCGATGTTGTGGGAGAGCATGATTTTATTGACTTTCCCCTGGGTTATGACCTTCGAGGCAATCCTCTCGGCCTCAAAGAAGGCGTCAGGTCCCACCTCGACCTCCTTCTTCACGGTGGGACCAAAGTGGGGAATTGGGGAGTTTGTTGCACCTCTTTTCCTTTGCTGGCCTGTTAGGATGACGAGCTGGCGACATTTTTCTTGGGCATATTCTTCCTGGGTCCCATCTGGTCACCTAGCAAACAAAGATGAAGAAAGTTTAGAAAAGGCGACCTAAGCATAAGGAAGAATCTAGCACGAAGAATGGTTTCCTTTACACGGGCTGAGGTAATCTCAGCCCGCGACGAGTGAGACCACGCGGTTCTATGAACACGCGCCTGTGCTCCCAACGGGTCCCCGATTGCTCGGGATCCGTGTGTCAGGAGGGTCAGAATAAAGTTTGCCTTGGAAGGAAAGTTTTGAAAGGAAAAACCACCTGTGAAGCGTGTCTCCTAAGCTACTCGGTTTTTGCACCCCAGAAACTTGTTGTCCCAAACAGGCATATAAAAATATTTTACCCAGAAAAATCACCCCAGAACTTTGTCCTATGAGTCATGTTCCTAAGCATTCTCTATCCTATGGTCGATACCCCTATGATAAAAACCTACGCACAAACTACCAGCAAAGAAAAACAACCTACTGCATGCGGCTAAGAAGGAAGTTCACCTAAGCAAAGAAAAATGGAAACACTCAAAGCATACAACAAACAAAGGACTTACAGAAGTTTTATTTTTGCTGCGTAAAGACTGAAAAGAGCGTTGGGGTTGGAATCCTGGTGGAATCTCTGGAACCGGAGTCACGAAAGAACCCTCGTGTCTGAAACTCAGGAACGTCTGGAACAGTGACCGGAAGAAAGAAAGGGTTTTGAGACTGAGAAGAAAGAAGATGAGAAAATTTTCAAATAAAAAGGTGGCTCATGCGAAAGATGGCCAACCTTATATATACGTAAAAGGCAAAAGAATGAGGGTCGTTCGATTGTCTTGATGTAGGATACGAGGATCACAACTCGAAAGACAAAACAACGGCCAAAGATAGGCTAGGCCATCTAATGCGGTTCTCGGAAGACGGACCGTCACCAACCACAATGCTCCACGTATTCGATACCAGCGTAATGGGCGGGACATGAAGAGTCCACAAGGAAACCTAAAAGCCCCCACTGTGGCCACAGGTGATGTCATATACCACGAGCAGGGGCTTGGGGGGCAAATGTACGCCCTAAATATCCACGGGGTATTAGCGAGCTGAAAGAGGGCATAATCCTATCAGCCACGTGGAAGCCACCTACCCGGAGCTGCTGTTACGAGTCTCTACCTCTTTAGCTCGAGGTAGCCAACGGTTTAGTGAGAATGCTCGAAGGCATCGAGTCAGCAGCGTGGACACCACGAGCTGAGACCACATCAAGCTCGGGGTACGATCTGGAGCTGACACCTCCAACCCTTTATAAAGTCAACCACGCAATGTAAACGTGCGCATATCAGACATCACGTGTCTACTCCATTCCTGAAATCTCGAACACGCAGCATAAACGTGCGTGTTCAGGCACCCCACGGCTGGTTTGGGCCTTGCGGCCCATTATCCCCCTTACCTATTGATTAGACCACACTTCATTGTCAGGTTTTAGGAATTAATTATGAATGTCACAGAAGTGACGTGATGGGTAAGAGGGTCACGGGATGACCCCCTTTGCCAACACCCAGGGGTCCTCTCCCTATAAATATGGAGACCCTGGGTGTTGCAAAGGGTTGGCTTAGAATTTGTAAAGAAACACCCTGTAAGGAATATCAGAGATATATCAATAATAGTGGTTGGTGGACTAGAAGTATTTTAACCTTCGAACCACCTAAAAAAGTATTCGAGTTATAATCTTCCTTTGAGAACATTCATATATTATGGTTCATCATTTAGCACTAATTCATCTCCTTATTCATATAATTATCTGTTGTCGAAGAACCGCGTCAACACCATCATTATGATGTGAAATTCATGCCATTGTCAGGATAAGCACATCAACACCTAAGACACCACTTGTTACACAGTGAAATATATTTTGGACAGAAGGTAAGTAAAGTACTCAACTGCAACACAAGAATTACATGTTATGTGAAAGTATGCATTATATGAATATGTTGTAAGTGGTATTAACATACATTGACACTTCATCATAAATTTGTATGCATGGCATAATAGTGATATGGTGAATTATTGTATGATATAAGACCATGCATGATATTATGATGATTAATTATGTGATGCCTTGGCAAGTTTTATGCAACATAAAAGTAAGTTGTAATAAGAAGTTTAAGTTCATTGCCACTGTTTTCAAAAGGCAAATGAGAATGTAAGTGTAAACGGAGGCCTATAGTTAGGCTCATAGTGGCAGCCCAATAATTTGGGTTAGGTTTTAGTGAACCAATTATATTGTTTGCCATGTTCCCGTTTTTATTTCTCCTCCATATGAGTTATTGTTATATGTATTAACACCACAGTGTGTGGTCGCCTTAACTCTTGAGCCCGACGGGGCAATGATGGAATAAGGTTTTTAATGCGCCCTACTGTGGTGTTGGCTAGCCGGAGGAGAACCCATGGGATTTTATATTATATGTGTAACAAGCCCTGCAAGCATTGGCCTAATCAAACAATGTGCACAATATTAAAGGGCCCAAAATTTAAAAAGAAGTTGTGTATGTCCATTGACATTGGGTAATCATTAGCATTGCATGCATTACTTTGCTTTCGGAGCTTTAGGCTCATAGTTGTCTTGTGTTGCAGGTAGAGAAAGAAATGAGTGAATGACAAAGGAGAACTGAAGCATGGTCCTGACCCTGATTTGTACATATGAACATATCGACGTTTTGTGGGTTATTTTAGTTTATCAGTGTGTATGTTTGTAATAAAGTGTGAAGTTATGTTTTGAAAACAAATTGGGTTATTTAATACTTATGTATAATATGTTTGAGACACACTTTATGTTTAATGTAAATGATGTGAAATAAGTTTTCAAAAAATAAAAATAAAAAATCCAGACTTCCGCTGAAAGTAATTATGATATAGTTTTAAAACGTAACACCTCAGATATGGTTTTAACTAAAATAAGTGAGGGTGCTATAGATACTACTTCCCACCATGTCCAGGCATCATCCTGCAATACATATGTAGCACGGATTACCCTATCATGACCTACCACCCCCATACTATTGTAATGCCCCAAATTTCCTAATAAGGTTTAGGACCTTGATTAGGAGGCCGGGAGGGCCATAATTGATTTATTATGATATTTAATGATTATATGCATGTCTATGTGAATTATATTATTATATGATGGTGAATGCATGCATATGGGCTCATATTTTAAATGCAAGGGCATTTTGGTAATTTGGCCACTGTGGGCGTAATTGTATATTTTGGGTGCATGGTTGAGATTAATTATAATTTTACCACATTGTATGTGGATTGGTTCGAGCTTTTCGACATGAGACGATCATGAGATGTAAGTGTTCGGTTTAGTCATAACGGGTTTAAGTTCGGGGCTCGGGGTGAGTCTCGGGGTGAATTTAATGATTAGAGCATTACCGGGAATTAAAGGGTAATGGGATGTGATTTATTGATATTTGAGAATATTGAGATTAGTGGGAATCGGGAAGCGTTAATTATGATTAACGGGATAGGCGGAAAGTACCAATTTTACCCTTGAAATGGTTTAGAGGCTTTTGTTGGCTTAAGGGTATTTTGGTCATTTTGGGTTTTGGATATATATAACATAGGAAGGCTGTGGAAAACAGAACCAAAACAGAGCCTATCTTTATCTTCCTCTCTTCCTTCCCGTACAAGTCCTCCTTCACCCTTTTCTTTGAGTTTTGAGAGCCTATCTTGAGGAAGCAAGCTAGGGGGTCAAGCTTGGGGAGGTTTAGCATGAGTACAGCCATTGGGAAGGATTCAAATCGTGTTTGAGGTAAGTTTCTACCATTGATTTCTGGTGCATACCCTGTTTTGATATTAGTTTTCAGCTTGTGTTTTTATGGAGGGTTGTTGGAAGTGATGGAAGTTTTAGTTGGGGTTTGTCTTGGGTTTTGCTAAGGGTGTGGTATAGAACAAGTTTATGGATTATAATGGAGGTTTGAGTGGTGTTTAAACTGGGTTTGATGGATTGGTTCCAAGAGAAATCGTAGGGGAAGAAAAACAGGGGTTTTGGCTTAACTGGGGGTTGCGCCGCGGCATGGCCAGGGAGAGTCGCGGCCCTTGGAGTAAACTGGGTTTAGGCGCCTCTGTCTGAGGGGTGGGCCGCGGCATGGCCAAGGAGGGCCGCGGCCCTTAAGGTCATTTTTGCCAGAATGGGGTTTTTAGCTTGGGGATTCAAGCCTTAGGCCTCGGGGTTGAACCTACTACCCGGTTGAGTAGTGTTTGAGGTCCCGGAGGTTAGGTTTTGGTTTGGGAACATTTTATTATTCATCTTATTAATGGTACCCTATATGTTTGGTTATGACTAGGTGACCGCTAAAGGACTAAAAGCTTATCGTTCTCAAAGGTCGTTTCTTTTATTAATTCTCGCTCGAACCCAAGGTAAGAAAACTACACCTCGTGTGTGACATGCATGACTATGATTGATGCATGTTGGATGTTTAAATGTAAACATTGATAGCATAATGAATGCTTGGCGATCTTGCCCATTGCATATGATTATTATTGAGGCATGCTGGATGATTAAGTGTGATGCATGTGATGCACGAGAAACATGTGATTAGGGCATGCCATGAATGATGAATATGAGATTGGCCAGAGCTTGAGTCTCTGAGTTTGTGCATGATCATGATTATGCTAGCAACTGTTTGGTAAGCATGCTGAATGCCCTATTCTTGGATAATTGGCATATGATACACATTGATAGCACTGCTTACTTGTGCATGGCACTGACTAATTAGTCAGATTTGGTAAAGGTGTTAGTATCAGCTGTGAGGCTGTGACTTATTAGTCAAGTTCGGCAGTGATACTGGACACTGATCACATAGCGCTGACTTATTAGTCAGAACGGTCTTAGCGTGGTTCACGCAAGCTGACAGGGATTAGATCTAATCGACTGCTAGCATTGAATGACTCAAGGAGCATTAATGCCTGACCGACCTTGAGGGTCGATGAACAAAAAGAGCCTGGAGGCTAGTGGCTTACCTAGCAGCCACTCTCCCGCTACAAAACAGAGCCTGGAGGCTAGTGGCTTACCTAGCAGCCACTCTCAGAGAGCTTGGAGGCTAGTGGCTTAATTAGCAGCCACTCTCCCGCTAGAATCATGTGATGATCACCCATTGGTTTGAAAGCTTTATGTTCAGTGTGATTATAATGATAATCATTTGATAATGTTTATGAAAAGTGTTATGTTTTCTTGCTGGGCTTCGGCTCACGGGTGCTATGTGGTGCAGGTAAAGGCAAAAGGAAGCTGGGCCATCCTTGAGTTGAAGAGCTTTGGTGATGATGTGTACATATGCGGCTGCTCGACCGCCACGGCCGAGGTTTAAAGTGGAACTAGGGTTAAACCCTGTTTTGCCGCTTAGAACGGCCTGATGTAAATAATTTCTGTAAAAAACTCTGAAATTTATATTTTTGGGATCCCAATGTATATATTAAACGTTCTAATGAAACGTTACATCATAACCAAAATGTTTAAACCCTAAACCGCTAGTCTTACTTAGATCACATTTTGGCCGAATGACTCGATTAGCGAGTTTAGCACTGTTTACAAGGCACACTGTAACGGTTCCAGGAGTTGGGGCGTTACAACTATCGAGGATGAAACTGATCATGCCCATCCATTGCTCAGCTCTGAATGGATCTAGGCCTCCCTTAAAGACTGGAGGGTAATACTCCTGGAATCTTCCAAAAAGAAATTCCCACATGTTCTCAACCCTAGGCTGAGCCAATACTGGTGCCACTCCTGGCATAGCAAAGGAAGAGGTGTTCCCTGATAGAACCTACTGCTGTTTTAAACACCTGATCTCTTCCTCTTGCCTCTGCATTCTTAATTGCACATCTGTAAACACTTGCTGGAAATTATGAGGGGCAGGTGAAGAACTCAAACCCTGCTTGTAATTCCCAGCCTCGATATAACCATCACCAGGTCTCATTATCTTCCTTAGATACATACCTATTGATTGAATCTGCAGTCAATAACTTGACCCATTAAATATGATGAGCATATTCAAAAGCCTTTCCCAGGGGAACAGTCATACCACACTACATTCACAACTCACTGCAATGCTAAAAACATGCCCATGGCATTCATACATCAATCATAATCCCTGCTCTTCCAACATACATACCATGCCTCCAACTTCAGCATGCAAATAACACATTTATATATTCACTAAGCAGGTAATCATACAATCATATCAGTAATCAAGGGCTAAGCCCTAACCAAATCTCATGCTCCCTAATAAGGTGTGCAGGTAAAGCATTTCCATTCTATTTAAGCAGTTAAGCACATAACCACATAAATAGTTACCATACCCTGAGTGAAGCTTGCCTTTAGTGATGAATGTACATGCCCAGCTTATCTTCATGAACCCTTAACCTTGGCTCGCTCTAATACCAAGTTATAATGCCCTACTACCCAGGGACTATTACGTTGTGCATTTTAAACAGTGCTAAACTCGCTAAACGAGTCATTTGGCCATAATCGTGTAACTAAATTTGATTAACGGTTTAGGGTTAAAAATTTTGGTGAAAGATACAACGTTTCACTAAAACGTCAACTGTATACATTGGGATCCCAAAATATATTTTAAAGGTTAATTACAATAAAATATTTACAACCAGCCGACCTAAGCGGCAAAATAGGGTTTAACCCTAGTTCCTCTTTAAACCCTCGGTCGTGGTGGTCGAGCAACCGCATATGTACACATCGTCACCTAAGCTCTGCAACTCAAGGATGGTCCAGCTTTCTTTTTCCTTTACCTGCACCACATAGCACCCGTGAGCCGAAGCACAGCAAGAAAACTCAAACACATGCTTATAAGCATATACTAACATGTCACCAAATCATAATAAGCATGCCTAGGAGTAATAACCCTATTCATGCAATGCAGGCAAGTACAAATCAATAATTGTGAAGTCCTGCACTCGACATAGATGACTAATAAGTCTCTCTCTCTGAGGTAGATGACTTATAAGTCCTTCTGAGGTGGACGACTAATAAGTCTCTCTGAGGTAGACGACTAAAAAGTCTCTCTCTGAATAATTGACTAATAAGTCACTCTCTAAATAGATGACTGATAAGTCTATCTCTGTGTAGATGACTGATAAGTCTATCTCTGTATATGTAACGACCCGGATTTGCTAATCGGGCTTAGGGCCTTGATTAGTGTGCCTGGAGGGCAATAAGTGGTTTAATATGCTTATATGTGAATTTATGTGTATATATGATTGTGATGCATGTTTAATTGAGTTAAATGTGCATATGGGCCCCGTCTGGATATTAGGGGCATAAATGTGATAAATGAGATATATGTTGTATATGTGTGATATGTCTGTACAGCACGATCCGAGGCAGTCCTGGGGAGCAGTTAGCCAGAGGGTCACAACGGGGTTGAGATTTGGACTCGGGGCGAGTCGAGGGGTAATTCGGGTATTAGATGAGTTATGGGATTATCAGGACATAGAAATAAATATTTGGAGATATATTTGAGGATAGAATGCCTAGGCGGGAATATTTGGGGAATTTACCATTTTTGCCCTCGGGGACGTTTTGGTACCCCGAGCCTTGAGGTAACCTTTAGACTTAAGTTATATAAAACAAAAAAAAAGAAGAAAGGAACTGTTTACAAACATGAGGAACCGACCCACGTTCTCTTTGAACTGAAGTTAGCTTGTGCTTATCTCTCTCTCACTCTCTAAGACAAAACTCAAGAGGAAACTTAAAGAAATTTCCTAGGAATTGAAAGGATTTCAGCTGGGATACTTTAGGAACTTGAAGTCTGGGAATTTGAGGATCATCTCAGGAATTAAGCTCAACAAAAGGTAAGCTTTCCATGGAAGTTATGCTTAAGTTTCAGCTGTGTTTCCAAGTTTTGCATGTGAGTAGAAACTAGGCTGTTTTTGGGTACTTTAGTTGTGTTTTGGGGCAGATTTCTGTTGAGTTTTGGTGTTGATATTGAGCTGGAGTGATGGTGTTATTACCTGGGATTATTAGCTTAGTTTTGGTGGAAATTGGCTTGAAGAAAGGATGGAAAACTGAGGAGAAAATCTGGGTTCGCTGTGTAGCGTCGCGGCCCTAGGAGGGGTGCGCCGCGGCCCGCATGCGCGCGCGGCCGTGGGAGGCCGAGAAATTCAAGCGCGTCGCGGCGCTTGCTGGGCGCGCCGCGGCCCGTGTGGGGGTCAGTGAAGAGCTAGCCTCTGTTTTGAGGCTAGCCGCGGCTCTAGTGGGTGGGGCCGCGGCCCTTAATGTCAGTTTGGGTTTTTAAGGTATTTTAGGCTCGGGAACTCAAGGGGTAAGGCTCGGGATGGATTTTATCAACCGGATTGATAGAATTCAAGGTCCCGGAGGTTAAGGATTATGGCTCGAAGTTATTTATTGGGTTAGAATTTGATGGTCGGATATTGTTATGTGTTGTGACTAGGTTTTCGGCGAGGCTCACGTTAGCGGACTGTGCTCGGGGCATCGGTGCTCAGGAAGCTCGGAACTCAAGTAAGAAAACCCCTGCTTCCATAGAGCTTGTGTGCAGGGCTGAGCCCAATGTGTTGAATGGAAATGATATGCAGGGCCGAGCCCTATATGCTAGAATTGCAGAGCGTAGCTCTCTATCTGCTTATGCTTGAATTATGTATTTGTTATTGTATCGTGTATGGTATTTATGTGTGTGATCGGCAAGAGCCGGGAACGGTGTAGACCGAGAACGGCTTGGGGCCGGGAACGACATCAAGCACATTGAGTGCAAGGCCGAGAATGGCAAAAGGCCGGGAGCGGCGTTGAGCACGTGGGGTGCGAGTTGCCAGGGCGAGTCCCAATAGGATACCTGGGATATCCTTACGGCGTGGTTTGCGAACCCAGGGCTTGGTAAACGCCTGGGACGGCCAGGCCGTATGTGTTTAGCCATTGGTGGCCTGTTTATATGTTTGACTTGTGTATTGCATATGTTATCTGTTATGGGTTTTCTTGCTGGGCTTCGGCTCACAGATGCTCTGTGGTGCAGGTAAGGGTAAAGAAAAGTTCAACCAACCATGAGTACAGCTGGCGTGAAGCGGTGTGTACATGTCCGGCCAGCCTGGCGTGAAGCGGTGTGTACAGCTAGGGGATTTTGGGAGATGGTTGTAAATGAACTTAGATTTTGTCGCTTAGTCGACTCTGATCGGTTCTGTGTTGTAAATATTTTCTAAACTATGTTTTGGGATCCCAGGTGTAAACTTTTATGATTTGCTATAAAAACTACTTTCTCCAACATTTTTCTTTTAATTATGGCTTAGTTACACGGTTTGACTTAAAACCTCGATTAGCGAGTTGAAAGCACGATTTTAAACTCACCTAGTAACGGCTCTAAGGTAGTAGGGCGTTACAGTATAGATGACTGATAAGTCTATCTCTAGGGATCTGCTCCCTAAGCCATGTGACATTTCAGTCACCTGAGCCTTTTGGCCCTGACTCTACGTAACTAGCCTTTAGAATAGACAAGCGCTTTAGTTTTTCTTCGACCTTGGGGTCAGTCAAGCATTTTATGCTTAGGTTGATTAGATCTAATCATTTCGGCTTGCATTAAACACACTAGTACTGTTCTTGACTCATAAGCCAATACCATACGATTAGTGCTCAGTACTATTGCCGATCTTGACTAATAAGTCACAACTTTACAATCAATATTGACACCATTGTCGTTCCCTAACTAATAAGTTAGTGCTTCCTCAATGAGGTAATGCAAACAGACATGTATCATATGTAAAATATTCCGATATAAGGCATTTAGCATGCTTAATCAATAATCAAAAGCATAATTATAATCATGCACAATTACAGAGACTCAAGCTCTGGCAAATTCCATATTTCATCTTCATGCCATGCCATAATCACATATATTGCATGCATCACATGCATCACATACTGGGTGCAGTTTTCTTACCTTTGGTCCAAGCACAGGTTACCAATAAATGACCCTCAAGCACGATCCTGTTTCCAAGCCCCTAGAGATAACCTAGTCACAACCATAATATAAAACCTCATCAAAAAAATTAGTAAATAAATACTTCCAGACCTAAACCTAGCCTACGAGATGTCGAATCCTCAACTGGGTAGTAGGATCGATCCCAGGCCCTTAGAATTAAGTTTCCACAGCTAAAAACCAAATATGGGCAAAAATGCACAAGCCAGTCGCAATTTGGCCCTGAGGGTCACGACTTGCCCCCAAGTCAGAGAGCAATTTCCTGGGCTTCAGGGTACGGGCCGTGACTTGGCCCCTCTTGGGTCGCGGCGCGCCCCCCAGGCAGAGCCTCCTTGGCTCCTGGTTCATCCCGATCGCGACTTTCTAGAACAAGGTTGCGACTTAACCACAAAACCAGCCATTTTCTACAGTTTTTCTCACTTAAAATCCTCCAAAAACCTATCCAAACATATCCAAATCCCAAAATCAAAGTTCCCAAACATCCCAATTATCCAAAACCAATAAAACCCAAGTCTCCAACCATCCAAAAACTCATCATAACATAAAATCCAATCAAAGCTTAAAAACTTTAAAAGCTTAGAACTTAAAACTTGGATTGCCTCCGATTAAGTCATTTCCAACTAAATCCTCTGGCTAATAAGCTTCTAATATTTCCTAGAATCGTTATGCCTCAATCCTTGCTTGAATCTGAGTCCTAAAACTTGAGTTTCCTTCGAAAATGTGAATGGGTGTCGAAAAGAGAATGGGAGAGAGAGAGAGATAGAACGTTCTTTTACGATTCTGACAGGTTACTTCAAGCTTAAGTAACCTTAAGCAAATCCTAATGCTCGGGGTCCCAAAAACGCCCTTCGGGGTAAAATAGTCAAAAATCCCAGAACTTCTCCCTAATCTCACTAACTCCCAATTTATCATCAAATATTTTTTCCCATTACCTAATATCCCGGTAATGTGCTAAATACCCCTTGACTCACTCCGAGTCAGGTATAGATCCCATTGTGACTTTCCCACTGGCTTGCCTCCTAGGATCGTCTCATGCTGATTAACCCAAGCATAACCAAATAATAATGAAGTACCACACACATACCACATATATGCCAAATATACGCATAACGGGCCAAATTATGAAAATTACCTAATTAAACAGAAATGGGCCCACATGCATATTTAATACACCTAAACATGCATATCAAGTCATATTATAATATAACTCGCATAATCACATAATGATACACATAAATATCATATAATCACATAATTCCAAAATTTTCCATCCTGCCCCCCCCCCCCCCCCCACCCTAATCAAGGCCCTAAGCCTTATTAGGAAATTTGGGTCATTACAAAGAGGGTTGACGAAGTGAGAGAGTTTTTAAATGTACCAGTTCTACTTTAATGTATTTTTTCTAATTTTTTAGAAATAACTTTTAGGTTTTGAAATCATACCTATTCCAATTGTTAGGATTGTTTAAATACGTAATGAAGTTTGTTAAGCACAAGACGTGCAAAACTATAACGATTTTACTAAAGTCAACATGAGCGAGTTGACGTGTGGTATAGACATCTAAAAATTATATTTTTGGCTACAAAGTGTTTCTTTGGAGTATATAAGAGTACTCAAAATATTTGGATGCATTTGGAGACATTTTGGGGTCATGTTTAGGGCGTTATTACAGATGCATATGTGTTGCGTCACCTGTGGGAGGTGACGCAATGCTTGGAATCCAAAACCCCCAGCAGACGACGCATCGCCTGGGCGGTCTGTACGGGACCGTACAGTTACGTGATTTTGACTCCAAAAATTATTTTAAAGTGCTCTAATCTCATTGGTTAACACTAATGATGGTTCCTATACTATTTAAGGGGTTCATTTGAGACTTTGGTGATTTGATCACTCTCCACTCTCTCTCTCTCTCTAACTCACAAAGATTACTAGTTTTCTCTTCATCAAGAAAGCTTGACTTGTTTGAAGATCAAGAGTTGTAAATCCTATTTTCATTCCAATTTGTAGTAGCTTTAAGTAATCTCTAAGGGGAGGCTAGGAATAGAGATTTTCGTACAATAAATTCAATTTGTGTCAAGCCTTTTGTCATCTCCATTAATTCACATAAAATCATAGTCTTTATGATTTTATGTAACTAAGGGATCCTCTCCAAAGGTCCATTCTATCTCTTGATCTTATTTGTGTTATTCTTTAATTCTAAATTCATGTTATAATTATTTAATCTTTGATTATCAAGATTTTCATTCATACATTGAATATGGTTCTTTAATTATCAAGATTGACATTCATACTTTGAATATGGTTCCTGATTAGTCTTTAGAGTTTGTAATATTGATTTAATGGACATCATTCATTGTTGATTTAGAAAGTGTAAGTCATAAATTCCCTACAATAAAAAATACATATCTCTAATTACTTTCTTTTGTGTTTTGCATAATCCAACCATGAGAGAAAATTGTTTATCTACTACAATCTTCAAATTTTAGCTTCAAGGTTTGGTTTGTGTTGAACACATAACCATGAGAGATCAAAGAAAATTCTATTTGGATATGTGCTACATGAATGTGATTATGGATTCAAAGTCTTTATCAATAAAGGATGGAGACAACTCAATGAGATTACATACTTAAGGTGAATGGTATCATTAAAATTCTTGTTTCTAAATGTGTAGATTTCAAGAATTTAAATAAAAGTGTTTGCTACCAAATTTTTGTGAGTTAGAGTTTATTGTTTATACTAAGAGTACAATAGTGAATGTTAATGAACAATTCAAGGGCTATTATTGTACTTGTTTTGTTTGTAAAATTATTGATCATCATGGAAATATAGTAATTGTAAAATTAACCATAATAAGATTAGGGTTAAGGCAATTAATGATTGAGATCATTGCACTCTTAAATGAATTTAATTGGGTTTATTTGATGATGAGATATTTGTGACCTTAATTAAATGGAATGTTGTTGACGCTGTTTTTTGCCAACAGTATATTAAGAAATAAAATGGGTAGATTAGTGCTTGATAGTAAACCGCAATGAAAATAACAAGAACTCACTCAAAAGCACATAACTTTTACGTGGTTCAGTGTTTAAAATCCACCTAGTCCACGACTCAATATTATTATTGTTTCTCTCTCTATTTTGGCAAAGTTTTGGTATATCAGAATATGGTCCCTGTAACGCCCTGGATAGCCAAGACCGTTACACTGTGTACTTATAAAGGTGCAGGACTCGCTAATCAAGTCATTAATTTGAAAACGTGTCACTAAACATGTAAGATCTATGGTTAAAAAGTTTTTGGTCTCAAAAGACTCATTTCATATATTTAAACTATAGTAAACATGGGATCCCATACAAAACAAAGTTTAAACAAGTTTACAGACTCCCAAAAGTACAAGTGTATCCACTAGCCATACTAAGGCAAAACAGACAGTCTCCAGGTTCCATGTCCTTGCCTAGACCTCAACCGTGGCGGCTGAGCACCTGGCTATGTACATTCCACTCGCCGAGCTCTCCAGTCAGGGCTGATCTAGCTTGTCCTTGCCTTTACCTGCACCACGTAGCACCTGTGAGCCAAGGCTCAGCAAGAAAACATCATAGGTAACTCAAACATTAACAACAGACAAATAGCTCAGTAAGCATGTATACTCATTAGATAATCCACATCAGATATTCAGCATATACATTCCAATACCAGATACATTCCATCACATATAATATTCATATCACATAATATTCAGGGCTGACGACTTAGGCCGCACCCTCTGTTTAACCCACTGACTCTGGCCCGCTTAAACCAAGCTCAGTGCATAATAAGCTGTCCTCGGCTACCAGTGGCCGAGCCGCGCCCTGTGCGCTAGTGAGACCCTTGGCACCCTTAGGCCGTTGGTTCACTAAATGGCTTGCATGGCATAATACCATCTTTTCAAGCTTCTACAATAGGGAGCCCTTAGTCCCGTCACATATATTCAACCAGGTGCAGTTTTCTTACCTTTATCTGTACGGTTATAGAATTATGAGCAACGCCCCTCAAGCACGATTCGTTCCCGAGCCTAAGCCTTTATCACCTAGCCACAACCAAAGTATAGTGTTCCATTAATAGTCAATTATAGGTTTCCAATTACAAAACTAACTCCCGGGACTCCCAATTTCACCAAGCACGGTGATGAAATCAAACCCGAGCACACTAGACCACTTCCCCATGCTTAAAACCCTCAAAATCTCAAGTGCGCATCCAAGGGCTGCGGCCCCCAAAGCCTAGCCGCGGCCCTTCCCCAAAACAGAACCTATTCCCTCACTGAACCACACACACACCGCGGCCCTTGCATTGGGCGCCGCGGCGCGCCCCCTTGGCCGAGCCCCCTTGGCTTCCTTGCATGCTAGGGCCGCAGCGCTCTAGAACAAAGCCACAGCCCTCCCCTTCGAACCCAGATTTTACACCATTTCAAAGCTCAAAACCTCACCTCAAACCATCCCAAAACTCCCCAACTCTTAACCAATTAATTCCCAACCTCTTTAGCATGATCTAAACAGCATAACTCTCAAGTAAACACAGCCTAACACACTCCAATCTCTTCCTTTCAATTTTTGAAACCCAAGTGCTAAAACACACACAAACCAGCCATCAAACTCAATGAAAAACCTCTATACCAGGAGTAGAGACTCACCTTTGCTGTAGTATCACCTCTCCAAGCTGTGACCAAGCTAAGCTCCCAAGTTTCCCCTCTTAATTCTGCCTTAGAACACCACAACTAAACTTGTTTCAGCACTTAACTAAAACCCAACTAAAACTCATAATTCAACCACAGAAAACAGAGTTAGATGCTTACCTTAAACCTTGCTTCAGTTCCTTGATTAAACCCCTGAGCTAGTCTCCCAAATCCACACCACAAATCTCAGAATTCAAGCTTGTTTCCCTTGATTCCCTTTGTGTTTCCTTAAGCGTGAGAGTGAGAGAGAGAGCCTAAGTGTTTAGTCGGTTTATTTTTCTTCTAAAAGCTTCCTTAAGTCTAACTTATCCGTTAAGTTAACCCCAAGGCTCGGGGTGCCGGAACCGCCCCCGAGGCCAAAATGGTAAAATCCCCCAATATTCCTGCCTAGACATTCTAACCTCAAATATATCTCCATATATTTATTTTTATGACTCGATAATCCAAATTGCTACCCGCTATCTAAAATTATCCCCGACTTCTCCAAAGTCATATCTTAAACCCCGTTGTGGCTTATCCCGCTATCTGACCCTAGAATCGTCTTGAGTCGTGCTCAACGAACCTGTCCACATAATAATGTGGTTCTCACATATATCACATATCATATTACCACATAATACAATCGATTATCATATAAGCATCATTAAACATATAATTACTCATTAAATCACAATTATTCCATTAATGCCCTCCTGGCACACTAATCAAGGCCCTTAAGCCTTTTTAGCGAATTTGGGTCGTTACAGTCCCCCTTCCCTGTCCAATATTCCTAGTATTTATAGGGGAATTCCATGGACAAGTTTTGGGTCACCGTGTTAATAAAACGTGTAATTATATATGGTATATAATTAATACAGATTATTCTCATTTACATTGGGATATGATTTGCTAACAGAATAAACATGCTCTTGCTATCTCGGGTAATAAATGATATAGATATGATATAGCCTGGTCATTAATGAGTGTATAAAGAATTCTTGAGTCTCTTGGGATCCTTAAGTATATGTTATATCTAGGTCCTCACGAGCTGAATGTCTCACCCGAGCTCGTGCTTGACAGCTATCTAACTCCGAGCTCATAGTAAATCCAGGACACCTAATATTGGGTCTAACCATTATGAGTCTCGAGCTGTTCACATGGTAAATAACTACATTTTACTTGGGTATCTTTCCACGTATTCAACTGCCAATTGTACCCGAGCTGGGCAAGTGAACTCGTGCTAAGTTTAGGGTACAACAAATGCAATCAATGAGAAATGCATTGTAACACTAATTGATAATAATGCATTCAATGAGGAATGCATTGTAACCCTAATAGAGAATAATGCATTCAATGAGGGATGTATGATAACTCTAAATGGAATTGTCATAGTTTATGCATGTAGTGATAAGATTAATGCAACCTTAAGAGAAGGTAAGCATGTCAATGCAATTGATGTTGAGATCAATGCAACCTTGAGTGAAGTTAATGTAACCCAAGGGAAGGTGCGATGGTGGTATGAAACTTGTGTAACCATTCATGCAACCTATGATAAAACTCTTTTCAAAACATTTGAAAGTGTAAAGGATGAACTTGAAGTCCAAATGGCAAATGAAAAGAGATCCAAGGTACTTGGAATGGGCTGTATTAATTTGTATTTCACCAATGGAAAGAAAGTGACCCTAACTAATATTTTCTATGTTCCCGATGTGACTAGAAACATTGTAAGTGGAAGTTTATTGAGTAAATCCGGTATCAAAATGGAGTTTGAATGTGGTTTTTGACTAAATTGTGCATTTTTGTGGGAAAGAGTTATCCATATTATAGGATGATCAAACTTTATACTCTTGATAATAACAATAATAATGTGGGATCTAGTTCTTGTAATATGATTAATTTTAGTTCTATTACTTTGTGGCATAATAGACTTGCTCATATAGGTTCTAGTACAATTAAAATGATTGTTAAAATGTGCATTAATTAAACTATGATGTGAATGAGTATGATAAATGTGAATTATGTGTCACATATAAAATGGCCCAGAAATATTTTCCTTATGTTGATAAATGTTCAAACTTGGTAGGTTTAATACATAGTGATTTATGTGAATTAAATGAGAAAAGTGAAATAAAGAATATGACATATCTTGAGATGATTAACTCTATGCTTTTACATGCTAAATTGTATTATAATTTGTGGGGTGAAGCTTTGCTTGCTACGCGTCATACGCTGAATCGAATTCCTATGAAAAAGAGCAATATGTCCCCATATGACTCCATACTTTGCACTCTTGATTTTATATAACTAAGGGTTTCTCTCCAAATGTCCATTCTATCTCTTGATCTTATTTATGTTATTCTTTCATTCTAAATTCATGTTATGATTATTTAATCTTTGATTATCAAGATTTGCATTCATACTTTGAATATTGTTCTTTAATTATCAAGATTTGCATTCATACTTTGTATATGATTATTTAATTATTAGGATTTTCATTCATTCTTTGAATATGATTCTTGATTAGTCTCTAGGGTTTGTAATATTGAATTAATTCTCATTAATCATTGTTGATTTAGAAAGTGTAAGCCATAATTTTCCAACACCTATCATCTACTGATTTTGTTGTCTTCTCATTTTTCTGTTTGTTGGTTTAGTTCAATATTAATATTGTGCTTTTATGTACTTAGTGTCAAATATATATGTGGGTTTTCTTGTTGGAATGCCTTTTTTCTATGGGTTTTTTGTATCTTCCTTTCTTTTTTTTCTTTGTCATTATTGGTAGTGGTGAGTTTGAGTTTGTTGGGGGCTTCGTTATAGGGTTTCTAGCTTTCTGAGTTTGAGCTTGTAGTTTTTATTTTTATTTTTATTTTTTGAGATAACTATTTGCTCATGGGTCGTCATTTTCTGAGTACATTTTTATTTAGGAGTTTTATACCTATTTTGGCTCTTCAAAATTTATAGGTCTTAGAGTTAGTAATTTATTTTGTTATTATGTTTTGATAAAATCAATTTATTCACTGGGAGTTGAGTAATTTTTATGTTCATAAGAAAGAAAAGTATGTTCAAAAAAGGTTTAATGTACTAATTTTCTTATTCAGTGTATTGCGTTTGATTTTATCATAGTTAATTTGCGTTATACAATTAGTGATTTAGAATTTTGTTTTACGAAATTTTAGATAAGTAGGAAGTTCAATAGAACTTGGATATAAATTGAATTCTCATTTTTAGGGTTGTCCATCATGGCCCCCAAACGAAAATAAAGGCTGCCGAGAAGAAAGAGAAAACTATGAAGAAAGACAACCCTACTGCTCGACGACATTTCTAGTAACTTTGCTTGTGTTGCATTTATTTTTATATAACGTTCTTAGTTTATATACATAATTTCTTACTTTATACAATGTTCTTAGTTTATATACATAACTGCATGTATTAGTGATGGTGCTAATGTACTTTTATTGGTGCAACAAGGTAAACTATAAGGGTTATATTGTTACACACAAGGGTATTTTAGAGAAAAATGTTAGTTAGTATTTCTTATTCGTCCTTGTTCATTACCTTCGTGGTTTATAATGTTCTAATAGTAATATGGAAATACTTGCATGCATTTTTAGGCTAAGAAGAACTCACAAAAGGAATTCAAGGCATTGACACTAGGGGAGAAATATGAGTGGGTAGATAATGACCCTAATTCCATTCCCTCTAAAAAACAAGGGGGGCCAAAAGAAAAGAAGAAAAAAGTATTGTGATGATGAAGACATGGTGACCGAGGGGAGTGAAGGTTATAATGTAGCAGATGTGGAGGAAGTGAAGGTCTATGGTCAGTGCTTGTTTGAGCAGTTAAGCAGGATAGTGAAAGTGCTTAGCCTTGGGCAGAAGGATGCCATACACAAAGCAGGGTTTGGCACCTTCATTAGAGACGAAGGTCCATACATAAACATGAACATAGTAATCTGGCTTATAGAGAATGTGGACCCTTCAACTAGCAGATTAGATTCGTATGGAAGGTCGATTCAGTTGTTTGGTAGGCTATTTGAGAACGTGATGGGCATTAAGGATGAGGGTAAACTTGTTCTAATAGAGAGTAAGCATGACATTTTGGAGTTATATAATGTTATAAATGGGGGTAAGTATATTTTTTCTCTGACTCGGTTGGAGAAAGAGTTGAGGGAGTCAAGTGATGTATAAATAAAAGTTTCTTCTTTTATATGATCGACCAATCTATATTACAGGTATAATTAAATTAAATATGGGCTCTAATTCACACTAATCGAACTTCTACTGCTTGACCTTGTGCTGTCATTTTCTCAAGTATTCTTTTAGGAGTTCTTCGCACCATCTGCTCGGAACCCTATGTGAGCTTGGTCGCAAAGTACCATCTGCCTCCGAGAACTTTTTCCAATACTCACTAGAGGTGAGTTGTGGAATATTCATTGTCGTATCCTTTCTCGAGCACTATTTCTCCATGAACTGGATATCTGCTTTTGTCGAATATGTTGGTGAGAATGTCACACCTTATCCTAGACCAACCAGCATAAACTTTGTGTATAACAAATAAAAGTAATAATATTAATACAATCATGGGTGATTTCAAGCTCTCTTGGACAACCTAGAAATGACCCCTCCAGGATGACTTAACAAGCTCTCCTAGACATTTTATCAACAAGCAAACTTTCCTTGGCGTTCTAAAAGTGAGTAAGCTTTTCAAACGTTTTAATAGTGACCTCTTCAAGATAACCTTGCAAGTTTTTCCAGATGTCTTAGCAGCAACCATCTAGGATGACCTATCCAGCTTTCCTATATGACCTAGCAGCAAGCAAGCTCTCATGGATGTCTAAATAGTGAGTAAGCTCTATCAGATGTCCTAGTAGAGACATCTCCAAGACAACCTTGCAAGTTTTCTTGGATTTCCTTATGTCCTAGAAAACGTCACTCCAAGACAACCTTGGAAGCTTTTCTAGATGTAGCAACAATCCCTCCAAGATGACCTAGCTCTCATAGACTTCCTATTAGTGAGCAAGCTCTCACAAACATCCTAGCAATAAGTAAGCATTCTTGGATGTCCTAGCAGTGACCTCTCCAAGACAACCTTGCAAACTTTCCTAAACATCATGCAATGTGTTCATGTCTCGTTGATTTCCAGTTGTTGTGGGGTTGATGTCTCGAGGATTTTAATTTGATTTTTGATACTGTATTTTTGAAAAGTTGAGTTATTAAAATTGAAAAAAAAAAGTCAGGGTCGTAAAAATGTAAAAATAACATAAACAATTTGTATTTATGAAGAAAAAACCCTAAAAAATATTGCCATCTTATTTATGTTATTTGACTTTATAATGGAGGGTATTATATTAGTGGTTACCTAATTTTTTTGTGGAAAAATGTTTGAGACAAATGGTTTGAAAGATAATTGTAAGAAGTCATTTTAGTGGGCTCTATTGTGGAAAAAATCTCAACTAGAGTTTCAACCACACATATATTTTTTGTAAATATTGATTTTAATCCTCTTTTGAGAAAAAGAAAAGAAAGTAGAATGAAGATAAAAAAAAAACTTTGTTGCTTCTCTATCTCTCTATTCTTTTTTTTCTTAATTCACACTTAGTCTTATCCTTTTGTTTTCTTTCTTGTCACTTGTAATTTTATTTATTTATTTAACTTGTATATATGGGAAGAGATAGAATGTTCATAAAAGCTTTATCTTCACTCTAAGAGAGCTTGCTAAGTCATCTTAGAGGGGTTGAAGCTAGGACATTTGAGAGACTTGGTAGGTCTTCTTATAAGGGTTGTTGCTAGGGTATTTTATAAGAGCTTGCTAAGTTATCTTAGAGGCATCATTGTTAGGACATCTGGGGGAGCTTGTTAGCTATTAGGATGTCCAGGATAGCTTGTTTATTGCTAAGATGATCACTCAAGAGAGCTCAAGAGAGCTTGCTTGCTGTTAGGACGTCTAGGAGAGCTCTTTGTTAGAACAACTAGGAAAGTTTATATGCGAGTAGGACGTCTAGGAGAGGTTGCTTGGTCATCCTAAAGGGATCGTTGCTAGGTCATCCAAGAGAGCTTATTGTACTTATAGTTGAAGAATTAAAGAAGATAAGGACTATGTGGTGAGGAATATTCATGTAATAATTATTGCACTTGTCTAACTAATCAATTTTACTCTTTACTACAGTCAATTTCATGCACCACACTAATACGTCTCATAATAATTTAATTGCTGTAACATTGTGTAGTAAAAAACATCCTTAACATTTATCTAAATTCTATCAATAAAAGTAATTATTTACAAACTTTAACATTATGCAATTAATTAGGTTTTTTATCTCTAATTTTTTCATGCTAAAAAAAGTATACTTATTTTTACTATATATAATGGAAAGTTTTTTTTTTTTGTGTTAGTGAATGTTTCCTATTTTGGCTGATACTTTTGAAAGGAACACATGACCTTCCATGTTTGGAAAGCGAGAATAAGGAAAAGAGGTTGTACCATGCCGATGGACCGTTGTGGTAGGGCAGTGGATGTGATTAGCTAGTAACGAGTATATATAAAACGATGTGACTAGTGGGAAGTCACTCACTCAAATGATTAAGCTATCTATATATCTTGAGTACTACTAAGGGGCACCAGTGGTGCCCAATACCATAAGGAGGTAACATGATGTTATTGGTACAATCCAATATCGAGTCTCACAGATTTTAATTTAATAAGTATTATAGGGTATCGCTAACTAGTCATAGAGTGTCACCTTATATGGTGTTAGACACGTTAAGGTGTCAGATAACAATACTCATATATGTTTGGTGTTATATGAATTATATATATAAATATATATGTGGTGATTGATTTTTAGTTTCTTTTTATAATATAATGACCTACACTACACTATTTTCATATCATTAATTGAAAGGGCCTACTACTATATATATGCATTATTATAGCACCGACAACCATAACTACAATATTTAGTTTAATCTTGTTGATGCGGTTTTTTGTCAATTGAGAATTATGAACAAAAAACCATTTTTAGGCTTGAACAAACCGTACGTTAAATGAATAAAAGATGCACACCACAATTTTTACGTGGTTCAGTGGTTAAATCCACCTAGTTCACAAGTCACTTTTATTTCTGAATATTCTAGGAGAAAATTATCTGAAATAATTTCTCCAATGTTCTGGTATATCAAAAATGTAACGACCCAAAAATACTAACACTAAATATGCGGAATTTAAACCATTTTCATAATTTAAAAGGTCTTAAAATTTCATTTACAATTTTTTTTGTAAACATAATGTGTGCACACACTAAAAATATTTATATTTTAAACTTAAAAGTCTTGTGGTGAACCAAAATAGTTTAAACATAATTAAAAATAGCATTTCAAAAGTGTAGACTCCCCAGAGGTCAGACCACATGTACATCTTCGTAAGCAGACCCCGGCGCTCATTGTCCCATCTTTTCTTTGCCCTTACCGACAACATGAACAACTAGGTAAGCGATAACGCTTAGTAAATCAATATGACAACACAAAGCATAATAAAACAACACTAACCAATGACCAAATCATTGTCCGCACAATATATATATATCTTACAACACTTAGGGTTCCAGATAAATTCAGGCCCTAATTAAACAATTCAAGAATGCCTAAATGTCCTCGCGGTATAACAATACCTTGATCAGAAACCAAAAGCATAAACCCTACAGAAAATTCAGACCAAAGCAAAAGCAGAATAATAACCAATAATAAAATTGACCCTAGAATCCAACTCGGGAGTTGCCAAAAGTATCCCCTAGTATCTCATTTCAAATCTCAGTGGAGACCAGAGTCTCGACGCTGATGTCCAAATCATAATTCCCTCTCAAGAGTGACCAACAGTACCTAGGGCATTCATACTAACACACACGGGGTTGGTGGATCTGTTGGTAACTGGCTTACCATGTGCGCAGCAAAAAGCACGGGGTGGTGGGCCCAAAGATTTCAAAAAAAAAATTAAACAAACTTTAAATATTCGGATCCATTAATATGCAAACATTAATCAATGAGATAGAAAAATGTAAGGAATTACCCGTTGTAGAACTATCAAAAATCATTGTTATCTTTTTGTATCTCCTACGAACATCCAATCCAAAGCAGCCTCCAAAATAATCAGACCAAGATCTTCTAAGACGTATCTCTACACCTCAAGACCTGTGTGGGCACGTAGAGTTATGGTGGGAATTTTGTGATTTACAAGATATTCTCAACATATGATATCTTGGAATTTTTCAGGTCTAAGACAATTTTTAGGGATAGGAAAATATTACGATATATTTTTTCTTTCTTTATGAAAAACTTATAATTTTCTCTCTAGAATATTCTTTCACTTAAGCTTGTCTTGAAACAATTTCTATATGATAGATTTATAAAATAATTAACTAAATTCAAAATTCAAATGATAAAATAATTATTAAATGAATAAATAAATAAATAAAAGAAATAACCAAAATCCAATCTCGGATCTTGTTTTCAGAGATGTGTTTCAACCACTTTTATTTAATTATTATCTAATAATTATTTATTCAAAAATATCTAAACTTGATAACTTATTTATTAGATTAATTAAAGAATAAATATCATTTCAAACTCAAATCCAATTTGAATTATCAGAAATATATTTTTACACTATCTAAATAAATAAAACTAATTAATTATCTTAATTATTTAAATGACATTTTTGAAAATACTCATTTTAATTAAAAATGATTTTGAAAAATTGCAATAATTAAACTATTAATTTCAAAAATTAATATGGTAATTAATTAATTTATCTCAATTACATACTTGACCCTCAAGAACAAATTTCTTCCAAATATGCCATTTCCCTTATTTTTCCTATTTTCCAAGCCTTGAAGGAGCATCTCGCTCAACCTCCCATCCTAGCGAAGCCAATAGATGGTGAAGTACTATTCATCTATTTGGCAATCACTGAGCATGCAATCAGCACTGCTTTGGTGAAAGAAGAGAACAGGGTACAACACCCTGTGTACTATATTAGTAAAAGGCTAGTAGGTGCGGATTCTAGATATCCCCCTCGTGAAAAGCTAGCCTACTATTTAGTAATCGCCTCTCGAAAGTTGCGTCCATACCTCCAAGCTCACTCGATCTGAGTCCTAACCGATCAATCGCTATGACAAGTTCTTCAGAAACCATAGGCCTTGGGACGATTACTCAAATGGGCGGTGGAGTTAGGATAGTTTGATAGCACTTATCATTCGAGGAAGACGATAAAATGACAAGCATTGGCAGACATCATAGTCGAAGGCACCAACCTTGAAGACCCTTCCTACCAATCGGAGAATGGAGCCTTAGCTGGATCAACAACAGTAATAGTAGTTGTCTTCTTTTATCCTCCCTTACTTTGTCCACCCATGATAGACTCAAAAATTTGAAGCTTGTTCATGAGCTGCGTCATACCATAGTTGAGTTTATTCAACACATAGTTGGTGGTGAACGACAGGAAAGCTGGAGAGAGACTGTTGAGGATTAAGCCGACTTGAGTTTCCTCATCTATTGTTGCTCCATGCAGTTCAGCTTCCTAAAGTAGTTTGTCGTTTTGATTAGATGATCGCGGACATGTTGAGAATGTGCCATCTGAGCATTGGCATATTTCTTGGTGGCCTCAAAATGAGTCTGCGCTGACTTGGCACCAAACATGTCTTGGAGTTGATCCATGATTTCGTAGGTCGTCTCGACATTCTCCATCTTTTTTTTGAGAGTGTCAACCATACTAGTCAACATGTTGTACCACGCCTTATTGTTAGCCGCCTGCCAACGCTCATACTTATCTCCATGTACTTGGTAGCTCATTCAGCTAGAACTTCCGAGGATTCCTCAATCATGACGAACTTGGAGTTGTCACCAATCAACACAATGTTGATGTTTTGCTTCCATTTAAGGAAGTTTTCTCCAATGAGTTTCTCCATCGAAAGTTGAGAAAGGATGGGAGTAGACACAACCATAATGATACTACAAATTATTAATAAAATAGAAATCAATCACATTTGCTCAATAAAACACCTATTCACATAAATTTCAAGAAATAGGACAACATATACCATAAATATGTAAGATATGATAAAAAAATACCAAAAACAATCATATCTCTATTTCTTTAGGCTCTTAACTAATCTATGATATCCTTATCCCTGTTGGCGAGAGTAAAAAATACCAGTAGTTGAATAAAGTTGCAAACTTATTTAATAATGGACACCATTATTAACAGCCTACTATTTGATCAAATAAGAAAAAAAAAGTCTCTTATTTTATGAGCTAGACCCACAGTTTCGATAATCAATAGATTTAGTCTTAGTAGTCACTGTAGGGGTGAGTCGAGTAGAATTTGACCTATAATTATCTATCTTTCGAAATCTAACCTTGTCAAAATAACTAACGAACATCTTCTGTAGGGGGACGAATCAAAGCGTCTCGAGGTCCCATTAAGCTATTGACCTTGTTAAACCAACGGTGGAGATCGAATATTATACTTATAAAATAAGCTCATTATAAATTAAAAATAATATTTTTTTATTATTTATTTTCAAAAATTAATGACTATGGTTCTCCAAAAAATTGAAAAGTTAAATTTTTAAAACCAAATTCCCATAATTTTCTATTAATTCTAAAGTGTCACATTGAAACAAATTCAATTAAATTAGAATTAATTTGTTGCTAATCAATATTTAGATTTAACTATTATAATGAACATATATAATTAAGTCCAACTTAGGTAAATGAGACTTAACAATTGGGCTTGCATGGAGGCGGGCTGAGTCCATTATGTCGTTCCCACTACTAAGACTCTCATACTTCCATATAAGGTCCAAAAGACGGGAATTTAAACATTCGATTTATTAATTGTTATTAATTGATTAGGCTCACTATAGTTATGTAAAGCAAATGGGCCTTCACAAGTGAAACCACCCACAAGAGAGGAATTTAAATTTTACATTTTCTAATGGGCCCAAATAAAACCTATCATTTTATGAATATTTTATTTGGAAAAACTCATATATCTAGCAAACATATGGGTCACTATATGCATCTAAGTCCAATTGCAAAAATATCACATATAGTGCAAACAGACATGTTATAATTGGATGGGCTTAATTATGTTACAATTGAACAAGTCTATGAATTTATGAAAAAATATCACAATTTATTTCATTTGCAAAAATACCACAATTAATTCTTTAGAATTTATCAAAAAATTCGAATTAATTAATTTTTTTACAAAAAATAAAACAATTTAAATGAAATTTATTAACAATTGTTAATTTAAATTTCATTTATCAACAATCAACTTGGTTTAGGTTAATTTGAAAAAAAAATTAATTTAATTTAAATAGGATTTATCAACAATTAACCAAAGTTAATTTAAATCTCATTTATAAAAAAATATTTTATTAATTGGTTGAAAAAAGGTGATATTTTTCAAAATTTAACCAATTTTAAATTTTACAATCAATATCTTAACTATTTTTCAAAAAATATATTGTGTTGTTACAACTATAATCAAATATTTTAACCATTTAAAAAAAATTATTAATAGTTATAACAACCCTAAAATATCTCAAAACAGTTAAACAAATTAAAATATCCATAAAAATATCTAACTAACAAATTTCACATTTCAAACAATTTAAATATAAAAAACTATAGAATAAATAGATATTAATATTTTAAAATAAAGATTTAATAAAAATAACAAGTATTTAAAAGAAAATATCTTTAATATATGATATCTTAATTATAACATTTTAATATGTTAAAAGATTTAAAATTAAGTTGTTAGCCTATTTTTAAATTTGAATTTGAATCTTTCTAGAAAATATCTAATTTTATATCTCAAACAACAAAAATATCTTATTTTAAAAAATATTTTTAAATGATAAAATAAATATGATATTTTTGGCTTTGTTATAAATAATCAATTTTATATTTTATTTTCTTTAATTTAAAAAAATTAAAAATTAAATTTGGATGAACAATACCATATTCAACGTGGTTGCTGGCTGGGCGTGCGCGCGCAGGGGTGTTGCGCCAAGGAATGGGCGCGCAGAAGGGGAGCAAGGCCGAGGGCCTGCGCGCAGGTACATGCGATGGCAGAGCGATGCGCGCGCGTAGAGGGGGATGCGCGCGTGCGACTGGCAGCCAGGCAAAATTTTCTGAAAAAAAAAAATTTGTGCAATTATTCAAACCAAAAACGTTTTTTTAATTCATTTTTACCATGTTTTACATAAAATAAAGCATTTATAAAAATTAATGGCATAAAAATATAACAAAATAACATAAAATTGCTAATAATCACATAAAAATCAATATGCTTCATAAAAACATTAAATCCATCCAATTACTCAACACATCAAATAATTCAATTTTTAACATGTTCATGCATAAAAATAAAGATTACCGAAGGCTCTGAAGCCTGGTGTAAGGAAAACTTATACAAGATCTTGTTTATTTTCATGTAGGTCTTATATTAAAAAATTAATATAAAATAACCTAGAACATATTTCTAAAATTG
Source organism: Humulus lupulus (assembly GCF_963169125.1). Classification (NCBI taxonomy): domain Eukaryota; kingdom Viridiplantae; phylum Streptophyta; class Magnoliopsida; order Rosales; family Cannabaceae; genus Humulus; species Humulus lupulus. Next base: position 180,509,233 of record NC_084793.1, read on the forward strand.
AATTCAAACATAAATAATGATAAGAACACTTACATTATACGCAGTTGAATTAATGAGTCATTCCTTCAGTTTTTCTAACCCTTGTATAATGTTGCAGAGTATTACCAAGAAACTGAACCATTCTTCAATTTTCTTCACAGCCTTCCAAAGTATCCTTAGAATCACCTAGACTAGGGTGGACACTTCTCAACACATGAGATATATACAGAGAGAAGAAGAGAAAAGAATAATGAGCCTTAGAAAAGGACTTATGTTTATAGAGAGCATCTAAAACCTGCTAGATTTTTTTATCTTCTCAGAAACAAGTGTCTGTCATCTGTTTTCAACTCTCACTAAGCATTCCTTTTATAGACTCAATTATAACATTTAATTTAATTAAAAAATCAATAAAATAATAGAAAATATCAGCCCTAGATCGAAATTATCATGGGCTTTAGGCCCGTGAAATTTCTCATTTAATTATAAGCCTATTGGACTTAAAATCAAGGCCTGTATTATTTCCTATTGATTAATTAATTAAATAATTATTCAAATCCTGTATCAAATTAATTATTTATAATTTGAACATTGATTTAAACTTATCTATTAATTTAGATACTAATTTATCTTAATTAATAAATCTGCTCTAATTTCTCTTTTCTTCTCTAAATTACACAACTCTATGAAACTATCCAAAATTGACTTGGTCAACTTTAATAATTCTAATTGATAATTAAATCAATGAATTGAGACTCTCTAGATGAATTTATCCAATGTATAGTGGGGACCATGGGCCTATGAATTCAAGCTCCAATAAGTTATCATAAATTTAACAAATAAATTTACTAACTTATTAATTTCTCGTGACTCCACTAAAGACTTGAAATTGCACTATTGAATTCATAGAACGATCTATAAGCAATATAGATACGTTATTAATTATCCATTGTTACAACCATAATTTTCACTCAATCCTCTATAGACAGTCTACAATGAGATGAGACTAAAATACCATTTCACCCCTCATTGTATTTTATCCTTAAAACACTTAGTTCCTTGTAAATGATATTTCAGTAAACTAATATTAATTACTGAAATGAGATCTCTATCATTTAGCACCTTGAACCAAACTAAAAGGAAAACATCGTTTCACTTCTTCATCAGAAGCTATAGATGTTCATATATATGATTAACACTCCCACTCAATTATATTACCGAGTTCCCAAGATGTAAGTGTGGGCTAGTCTGTAGGGTAAGCTGGTAACGAACAAGTCAAAGAACTCAAATAATACAATCAGTTAGAATACTAACCACTCAGAATTGAGATTGAATTAACCTATGGTCAACTATATGATATGACTAGAATAGATAATAACAGTGTGTTTACTTATCCTATTTACTGTCAATATCGGTCCAGTCCGATGTAACAAATACATCCGATCTTATCTACTTTGTTAATGTTCTGGAAATAACATAACACTACAATGTGTAAGTAGATCATATCGTAGATTGGCAAGTCAATGTAAATCATGTGCACTGACTAATCTTAGGACTAAGTTATTTTGAACATATAATTATATTTATATTCCATTGTGATTACATCACTATAAATACGATTAGTTATATGCTCAGGATTTAATAGAATTTTATATTAAACAAAAGATCATGAAAATAAAACATATGAGCAAAGTGATTGACTAAGTCAAAAAATGATTTATATTCTTTTATTGATAATAAATGAGATTACAAAGAAATTGAGTTTTCATTAGGGCATAAAACCCCAACAGGAGTATCATCTGAAAGACCACCCTGAGCCTCGGCAGCCTCACGAGCCAGACACTTCCGAAGCTCCTTCGTTCGCGCCTTCTTGGGAAGGAAATCCAAGTTCAGATCTTTGTTGGACTTCCAGATCAAGTAAAAGCAAGAGAAAGTTGTCTCTGAATTCTCCTCTCGAGCCTTGTCCCGAGCAGCGTTGACCTCTTGCTCCTTCTCGACAAAAGCATCCTTTTGCATTTGATCCATGTCGGCAATCAGCTTCTCCTTCTCAGCTTCAGACAGTTTGAGTTGATCGGCAAGTTTCCCCTCCATCTGGGTTACCCTGAGAGTCAACTCGGTCACTTCTTGCTGTTTAAACTCCACGGTACTACGGAGAGTGCTGATCTCTTCATCTTTCAGAGCAATGTCTGCATCCCTAGAGCCAAGAACGTGCCTAAGGTCCAGCCCCTCCAGGTGGACAACTTCAAGCTCATAATGAAGGTTGGAAAGCGTAGAGATATACTCTACAGACCTATCACGGACATGGGAGACCAACATCAACGCCTACAAAAAACATACAAGTGTTAGATAACGTCAGCACACAAGCTAACAAGACAAAAAGAAAACTGTAGAGGACTTACACTCTGGATGTCAATGAGTGACTTTGTGAGGATGGTGCTCAAGTCTTCATTCTTAATCCCATTGAAAGTTGTTGTCGTCTGCTCTAGATGGGACGCTTGGTCCATGATGGCACCTAAATTCTGTATGGCAGACTAGTGTGGCTCAGATAAGGGAGCAGGCACATTAGTGAAACTAGGAGGAACCGGTGTAGGTAAGAATGGCTCTACCTCTGCGACAAGACTAGACGCCAAAGGAGTCGGAGGAAGCACCTCAGGAGGAACCTCTGTTATCGACTCAGGCTCAACCCTGGCCCTCTTGGCCGCTCGGATGGAAGGGCTAGCCTCGATTGGAGTCGACCTTTGTTGAGTATGAACAAAGCCGAACATACTGAACCTGCAAAAGAAGATCAAATATTAGCAGGATATCAAATACAGACGAAACATAAAGTAAAGATGATAAAAGTGTTGAATCTTATGAATGAGATTCGGGTTCGAACGTGGCTTCATCAAAATCATCTAAAGCAAGCAGTGAGTACGCGGATGACCCACCTCATCACCCTCTTGTCCAATTACCACGAACGAATAGGGTACCTCCTCGATATGAATAGGTCCCGGGGAGTCTATGGCGTTCACGGGCTCGGGACCATCTTCATCCGGAACATCGGCGATAGTAGAAGGAAACAGACCGACCTTCCTAAGGTTCTCTGAAGTAACGAAGGTCTTGACATTCTTCTCCTCAGGGGTCATGGAAATCAACGCCTTAGCCCTAACAGTCATAGCCTGGGTCAGGAGCGGTCTATAAAAAGGCCCGATGTGTTAAACTTGGAGTAGTTGCCTTCTGCATCCTTAGTGAAGAAATAGTTGTCGGCATATCTAAACGCCTTGCTATTTCTAGAGATCTCTTCCAAGAAGGTGGCGGTACCCTCACTCATATAATGGTCGAAGTGGAAGTACCCCGAGTTGCGCTGAGAATGGTTCGTCTTCAGATCAAATAAGCAATGGATCTCATAAGGTACTGGAGCAGCCCATTTTCTATGATGATGGATAATGTACAATGCAAATAATACCAAGATCGCATTGGGAGCCAGCTGAGAGGGACTAATTCCAAAATAATCCGCAACGCTCCGGAAGTATGGATGAAGAGGAAGTAGAGCGCTAGACTTGATGGCAGAGCGTGTCCAGGCGCACATACCCAAAGAGGGGTCCTTGGCTCTGTCATCTGGACCAAGGATAATAATAGAAACACCAGAGAGGTCAAATGTCTTCCTTAAGTTCTTTACCTTCTCTTCAGTCATGTCAGAGGTAGCCCCTTTGAACCAAACCACCTCGTAATCAGTAGGGCGAGGCTTCTCAACCGATTTCCATATGATCTCACTGACAAAGGTGATAACTCTACAAAATAGAGTTATTTTACCACCTTTTATGTGCTAATTGTTGCCTAGTTCTTGAGTTTTTAATTGATTTATTAAGTTTTTAAGTAATTTTGAATTTATTGGGTTTATTTTGATTTTCTATATTTTTTGTGTGTTTTTATAGTTATTTTGTTGTAAAATGTTATAGTTTAATTATTTAAAATTAATATTGTTAAGTTATGAGTAAAAAGATGTAATTTTGAGCTTAAATGTTTAAGTAAATTAAATTTTAAATTAATATTGTCATGGAACTTTTGTTGTATATTTTATTATTGAAAATATTTAATTTATTTTTATTTTATAGGGTTTGTGTTGTATTTTTAGACTCTTGATAAAAAAAAACAAGAGAAATGGAAGAAGGAAAGAAAAGTGTTAGATTTGTGAGAAAAGCATAGGAAATTAGTAATTTCCCAGGCCCAATTTGCAACTTCCACCAGCTAGGCCCGTGCTCCTACTGCTGCTCCTGGGCCCGCTGCCCACCCTTCGGACCAGCAGAAGCCTCCTAGCTACCCCTTGGCCTAGCTGCACATCCGGCCCACGCCCCTGCCCCAGTAGCTCCTCAGCCCACACGCTTAGAGCCAATCCCAGCCGTTTCCTCCTTCCCAGCCAGACAACTCCAATGTTTAGAACAAAAATATTATGTTTTGCCTTATAAATAATGTTATTTGATTTTTTTTTTCATTAGGTTGATTCACATTAAATACTTTGAAATTATACTTTTTGAAAAGTGAAGAAAAATCCTATCTTTTTAGAAGTAATTTGTGCTTAAAATTATAAATCTATTTGGAAAATGATAGTTTGATTTATTTTAACTATCACTAAAACTTGGGAATCAATGTACTTATAAATATTATTGAACTTAAATTTTGTGGATTCTAATACCTTAATAATCTTATTTTACCATCTTGATTTCTACTATTAATTTATGTTTATACATTGTCTTTAATTTCTTTATTATTGTCTTTTATTTTATTTTCATTATACAAAAATCCCATCAATCTTTGGAGGTAGGTTAGAATTTATTAATTTTGGTTTAAAATAGTTTTCTTTTTTATTTTAGACAACTCCTTTGGGTTCGACATCCTTACTTACACGATCACTATTCTATATGAATGATTCATGCGCTTGCGATATAAATATTTAAAACATACCCGTTTTGGGTCCATCAAGTTTTTGGTATGTATTTTGTTTATTTTGTAATTTCTATTCTAGTTATGTGCTTCTAATCTTTTTCATAAGATTATTTAGATCATGATGAAGCAACTTGTAACTAGATAATATTTATGTTGTATGTTGATTTCCTTTGTAATGCAACAAAGTTTATGGATTTTTCTTCTTCATATATGTCTTTCATCTTCAATATCTCATATTTTGGATTGTTAGATAATATGCACTTTGTTCTTCATTTTGCAAAACATAATATTATTTGTGTAAGATGTGTCATTAAATTGTACACATCCAATGCTTAGAACAAAAATATTATGTTTTGCCTTATAAATAATGTTATTTGATTTTTTTTTGTTTCATTAGGTTGATTCACATTAAATACTTTGAAATTATACTTTTTTGAAAAGTGAAGAAAAATCCTATCTTTTTAAAAGTAATTTGTGCTTAAAATTATAAATCTATATGGAAAATGACAGTTTGATTTATTTTAACTATCACTAAAACTTGGGAATCAATATACTAATAAATCTTATTAAACTTACATTTTGTGGATTTTAGTATCTTAATAATCTTTCTTTTAACACTTATTTTCAAATCATTATTGGTTTATTTTTATTCTCTTAAATAACTTTATTTTCAATCTTTTATTTTATGTTCATAACATTAAAATTCATCAATCTTTGGAGCTAGGTTAGAATTTATTAATTTTGGTTTAAAATAGTTTTCTTTTTTATTTTAGACAACTCCTTTGGGTTCGATCTTGTGCTTACACGAACACTATATTCCATATCCGATTCGTGCGCTTGCGAGTATAAATTTTTAAAACATACCTGTTTTGGGCATCAAGTTTTTGGCGCCGTTGCCGAGGAGTTGCAAGAAAAGAAACGAAATTTATCTCAAGGTTAGTGAATTCTTCTACTAGTTATTTTAATTTTTGCACTTAAAAAAAAACTAAAAAATATATATATTTATATAAAATCTAAAAAAAAAAAGATAAAAAGGAAATTTGGGACGGTTCTACCACCCATAAAAAAAACTTACTTATATATTTATATTTATTGTATTTTAGTTGACGGCACTTGTGCCTCCTATCTATCATTTTAATTTTTATAGTTGACGGCACTTGTGCGTCCTATCTATCTTTTTAATTTTTATAGTTGACGGCACTTGTGCCTCCTATCTATCCTTCTAATTTTTATAGTTGATGGCACTTGTGCCTCCTAACTTTGTTATAATTTTATTTCGTTTATATCTTTGTTAGTTGACAGCACTTGTGCCTCCTAGCTTTTGTGTTATTATTATTATTATTTTGTAATAGTTGATGGCATTTGTGCCTCCTAACCTTTTATTTTATTATATTGTTATTAGTTGATGGCACTTGTACCTCCTAAATTTTGTTTAATATCTTAACTTTGTTTTTGTTCTCTTAATTTTATTTTCTTGTTCTTTTTACCTTAATTTTCATTTTAAAAAAATAGTTTGTCATTTAGTTTTTACCATATGAATCATTTTAATTATAGTTGGAATTCTGAATACAACTATTATGTGCAATCAAATTTAAATTATGGAGAAACTAATGAGATGCACGATTACGATGAATCCTTTGATATCCCTTTTACTCCCGCCTATAATCCAACTTTTTTATGGAGTCATACTCAGTCTCCAATAAATCAAGGGCATGAATTCAACATGCCTAATCCAAGTCATGCCCAATCCGACCTATCATATCCCATTCAACAAGAAACGAGCCCATCTTTAGAGGATACCCTACAACAGTCCATGCAATCAATCTACCAAATCTTACTAGCCCAGTCTTAGTCAATCTCAAAAATTGAGACAATAGTAGGACAACTTGCAACTGTTATAGGTCAGAAAAACAAGTTTACCCCAACCAACCCATTCCCAATCCAAATAGTCAAATTGAAAATGAAAAAGAGAATGAAGTTGTTGAAGAACTTGTAATATGCATCCAACCCCCTAATGAAATAAAAGAGTTGGATGAAATAATTCTTGAGGCTCATGAAGAAAATGAAAAAGACATAATTATATCTCAAGAGCCCATCATTGAACAAATTTGTATATTTACTCAAAATGAAAAGGAGTCTAATATAGTGTTATCCCCGTTTCTTCCAACATGTACGGATCCACACTGTAAGTCCATGGGCCGCTTTCCTGGGAACCAAGGCCCAGACCAGGCCCATTAGGCGAAGGGAAAACGGGTATTGGCAGCCCAAGTCTCAGAAAGGCCCAAAGGGCTACCGGGAGAATAAGCCGGGACCATCGTCAGGGCAGGTTGTATAAACCCGAGACCGCGTACCGGGATGTTCCCTAAGGTACGGTAGAGGAGGTCGCGGCTACCAAATCCAAGATTAGGTCGGGATCTCCGTGGATGAACCCAGGCCCTGGTAAATGGAGGGGGACTGTGGTAAATGGACCTAGATGGGTTGTCCAAGTTTGGCACGATAAAGTATCCAAGATACTGACATCGTTCCATGAAGCGTGGGGGTTGTCCCCGCGCTTAACCTGCAGAAGAGACTACCTCAGGATTGTACGTCGTTAGTTAAGAACTGCGCCACCACTACTCTGACCGATCTTGTCCCCCAAATCTTCCTCATAGCCCAGAATACCTAGACTAAAACTCCAGTTTGTCGCATGTCTTAGAATAAGATATTATTTGGGTTGGCCCAATGGGCTTTGATTAATGTATGTTTCATATTTCAATCCTCTGTATTGGACTCCCATCAGAGAAGCCAATGGTATTTCCACCCTTATTGGGCCTGGGTTAGCCTGGCCCAAGCCCAGTGCACTCATGTGCCTATAAATACGAATAGTGGTGCACTAGGAGGGGATCCGAGATTTTGATTATAAGCAGTTACTCTGCTCAAACTTGTAAAAAAATCCATTGTCAAAAGTTCTCTAAGCTCTAATACGACTGTCTTGTGGACTAAGGCTCATTAACGCCCCAACCATGTAAAAACCTTGTTTACTTTTATTAAATCCTTTCTTTTACGCTCTCTAATCTTTCATAATTCTAGTTTCTGAAAAACTCGGTAAACATTTTGGTGCTTTCATTGAGAGCCAGTGAGAAAGCTTGAGTTGATCTTGAACGTCTACAACAATGGTGAACACGAGACACACCACTTTCGACCCTACTAACCAAGAACAAGGCATAGGAGACACGCCACTGCCTAGCCAACCTCTTCCTCAGAGCCAGCCTGAGGACACACCCCATCAGATGTCCTAACCTGATGAGTCGCAGAACGATGAAGGTGGGGAAGAGTATGAGGAAGAGAAGGGAAATGAGGGGGAATATCACGATCTTGAAGTTCAGGATCCCGCGATCCCAGAAGAAGTAGACCCCAACCAAGAGGACCCGGAGGTGACCAAACTGAGACAGCAAGTCCTGGACCAAGAGGCCAAGATTTCCGAACAAAAGGAAGCTACCCGACGGATGCAAGAGTCCCTCTAAGCCCTGCAAACTTTCATAGCCGCCCAAGGCTTGGCGGCTAATCCTCCAATTGTTCCACCTCCGGGAACACAACCTCCCGCTCTGCAGGCTAGGAATGGCGCGCCCGGAGATGCGAGGCCGATTCCTACCCCGGGACATGCTCCCAGACATGGCCCGGTTAACCCGGCCTAAGAGAAGGCAAACCCCCAGAGGGAAGTCCTTCCTGTCCAGAAAACAGGGACCCGTCCCTGGCCACTCCCTAGGAAAGAAAAGGTGTGTCCCGTCCCAGGACAGGGCCACCTAATCAATCTGCGAGGGACGTGCCCGTAGGGTACCAGGCCCCGGCCCGCCCCAGGGCAGACCAGACGGGAATGGTCTTTCCACCCGAGCGCTTCCGTGAATAAGGACCACCGGGGGCACCAGCATAATGACGAGCCGAACGCCCTTAGCTCCGGGGATGATACATCCCGAGTAGACCTGCGCGATGGGCTAAATGCTCGAATGGAACGGGCCTGCAAGGAAAAGATTCACCCCCGAGATGGCGATTTGAGAAATAATCTCAACGACAGGAGGAACGAGAGAGTTCCCCTGGAATACGGTACGACCAAACAGTTCATGGAACAACTGGCCGCCTTAAAGAAAGTCACGGACTGCCTGGTTCGCAAGCAAGAGGGAGCAGACACCGATTCCGACGAGGAAGAAAAGGAGCCTTGCGCCAAGCAAATTCTGGATGTGGTGCTCCCCAAAGGATTCAAAATGCCGAGTCTGCCCACCTACACTGGGAACACCGACCCCAGAGATCATCTGTCGCGCTACAATCAGTTAATGACCATAGCCCACGTCTGCGACAAAGGTATGTGCCTCTGTTTTTCGATTACTCTAGGCAGACCTGCAGAGGAATGGTGGAAGAGGCTTAAGCCGGGATCCATCCAATCCTGGTCCGGACTGCAGTTGGCTTTTCGCAAACAGTTTGTGGCTGCCATGGGGATGGACATGTAGATCAGTGCCCTGGCCAACATCAAGCAGCTCCCCACGGAGACGTTGAGGGCCTACATCCAGCGTTTCACAGAGGAAGCCTCCAAAACTAAGGTGGACGATGGGCAGCGCCTGGTGGCCCTACAATTTGGAATCTGGGCCGGGTCTCCCCTCTGGAATGACATGCAGCGCAACAAGGTAGCCACCCTCGAGGAATTCATAAGGAGGGCCCAAGGCTTTATCAACTGGGAGGAGGCCCAAATCCAGGCATTCGGATGGCAGCCGACACCTCAGCCAAATTCCCAAACCTTTCTGGGATACGAGGCACAATATCTGGCCCAGCAGTACCTAACTCCCCCAGTAGCGCCGGGATCGGCAGCCGTGCCTAGAATAACCTTTGCCACGTCTACGATCTATGGCCCCGCATCTTTGGGATATGCCCCGGCCCAGACTACCCCTTTGCCTGGATACAGAATTGCGCCAGTCGGGTATAGTGCTGCTCCCGGTGGGGCCCAGCCATCCCAGATGGGGGGAACTGAAGCAAGTGTGAATCCCTCCCGGGGAAAGAGATCCGAGAAGAGACCAAATCGGTCTGAACCATCTAAGAAGGGCAAGAGGGGCTACGAGCCCCAGTATTCGGAGTACACCAACCTAGTGGATACTAGGGAAAACATCTACCTGGACACAGAAAGGACGGCTCATTACCGGAGACCAGCCCCCATGTTCAAAGGAGGAAAAAACCCAAGGGATTCCAACAAAAGGTGTGCGTACCATAAGGAAGCGGGCCACACAACTGAAGAATGTCGACAGCTAAAGGACGAGATCGAAAATCTGATCAAGATGGGACATCTCCACCAGTGGATCAGGATGCCCGTGGGAGTTCCGGGACTGTCAGCAGTCCTCGGATAGTCCACGATCTCGGGTGCACCTGGAGCATACCCACCTCCCCAGGGAGGATACGCAAAGAGCCTGGGATCGCAGGCCCCTCCGGGGGCTCCCGCCGTGCAGGCGCCCGGACCCGGAATGCCTTACCTGGCCGGGACCGCACCCCTGCAAGTAGATGGCCACGTAGCCACCATCTCGGGCGGGCCCCATCTGGGAGGACCATCCCGGAATGATCAAAAGTGTTACCTCAGCGAGCTTGACCACAACCAAGAGGTATGCACCCTACTCCAAGCACCGGCTCAACGCCCGAAGTTGATGAACCTCCCCATCACCTTCACGAAAGACGACGCCCGTAATGTTCATTTCCCGCATCACGACCCTCTGGTCATTGATGCCCAAATCGCCAACAAGATGGTATCCAGAGTGCTCGTGGACGATGGAATCTCCATCAACATTTTGTTCAAGCCTGCCTTCATCGCAATTGGCTTGACCGAGGCGGATCTAGCCTCGTGCCCAACCCAGATCTACAGCTTCAATGGGGACTCAATACTCCCGATGGGAAAAATCCAGTTACCCGTAACTCTGGGGAACGAGATGCAAAGCTCGTTCAAATTTTGTACGTTCGTGGTGGTGGACTACCCCACCGCTTACAACATCATTTTGCCCACATTGGTCGAGTTCGGGGCAATCACCTCCATATGCATGAAATTTCCCTGCGATAACAGAGGAGTGGGAATAGTCCGAGGAGATCAGAAGAGCGCACGGAAATGTTACCACGTATCCGCTCGACCCGTTTACATGGTCCGCAAAGAACCTTTTGAGGAAATCGTCGATCCAGTCCCACCCCCTCCCCTGGCAAGACGGATTGTCCGGGAAGAGGACGAGCTGGACCCACTGTTTAACGCCCAAAATGTGACAACCACTAAGCGGTGGTTGTAGTATAATCGGGCGGTCGATCCACAAGGAGGTAACCTAAAATCAAAAGGTTAGTAGAAAATGACACAAAAAGTTAGTAACAAGAAGTAAATAAAATTGTAAATGGAAAGAGGTATGAGATTTTGGTATTGTATTTTTGATAAAGTGGTGAAATGAGATAAGTGAAATAAATGTAAGATGTAATCAAGAGTTTGAGAAAATGAAAGGTTTCAAGAATCATCCATATGCTTGTTTAGTTACTTGGTTACTTGATTTACAAAAATACACAAGTAAATAGTTCACATCCCAACATTCACTTGGAAAATCTAACATTAAAGTCCATAGTTTTTCTAACAAAAGTTCATTTGAGTTATAAAGTTCTTTACTTTAAAAGCACAATGTTAATCTTATGAAAAATCTAAAAATGACAAAATACCCAAGGGAAATAATGCAATAGAAGATTAGACATAAAATTATGTATCAATATTACTTTTACTAATTAGAAGCACATAGAAAGAGCATGACTAATCCTATATACTATTAGCATAAGTAAATAAAGATAACAAAATAAAGATAGAGATGAAAGAACATAAATAACTCAAATATACTACATTAAGAACATAGTAAATCAAAGTAGCAAAATAACATCACTTGCATATGGAATCATCCCTAACTTTCCTAGGAAGATTAGGCCATTATGCTCATGATTCTCACAAAATTCTAAGAAGAAAATATGAGAAGAAAGTGAGTGGAAATTTTGCTATAGTTTCTCTACTCTAAAAATTACATACTAAGTGTGAAGAATGAGTCCCTATTTATAGAGGGAGAAAATGACTAAAAAGAAATTACACAACAAAATGGGGTTTACAAAATAAATCTGAAATACTAATAATAAAATATGATTTTGAAAAATCAAATTTTATTATTAATATTAACCTAGCTATTTTGGTGTATGGTCATTTTTCCCTTTTCTAAAATACCACAAAAACATGAGCTTTAAAGCTCAAAATAGCAATTTACAAAGCCCAATACCCACAAAACATGGCTGGTGACACAAGAGGGTTTTGACCCATTTTCAGCCAATGAGGGAGTGCCACGTAGGCAGGCTGCTGGGAAGATTTCGGATTGGGCTTGCTGGGCCTTTGGGTCACGTTGGGAGCTTGTTGAAACAATGCATTTGGGTTAATGCATTTGGGAAGGAGGCTGAAGGAGGATTGATGGACGTGAGACTGAAGGGAGGAGCTGGGCCTGCTGGGCTCTTTGGGCCTTTGTTTGAAAGAGCTGGGCTCATGCTGGAATGAGGCTGAAGGGAAGAGAGGAGGAACATGTGGCGTTAGAGTGAAGCTACGTTAGAGGTGTTGGAGCTTCGGATGGCTGCTGGCTGGCAACGTGGCGGCCTCGGGTTGGCTGGTAGGCGGACACGTGGCGGGCAGGGAGATGCATGTGGCTGGCTTTGGGCTGCTGGAACCGTGGGCCTGCATTGAAAAAAAAAAAGTTAACTACAATAATATCATTTTTCAGCTCTCATTTTTCAAGTTTAATTCTTTTCTTTTCTTTTCTATATTTTTTTTCTTTTAATTAGGCTCAAATGCATTATAATTCATATAAAATATTTTTAAATTAAATTAAAACTAATATTTTCCATTTAAAGAATATATCATAATAAATTCAAGAAAATATTATTCAAAACTTAATTTAATTTGAACTTAAACTTGATAAAATGACATCTTTTGAGCACTAATCACCCACGAATATGGGAGGACCGCGTACTGGAACCCATGGAGGAGATTGAAGAGGTGTGCATCAGTGACACCAACCCGACCAAGGTGATCCAAGTTGGGAAGAACCTGAAAGCAGAGGTCCGGGCCATCGTCATCGCCCGGGTGAAGGAGAACCAGGATGTCCTGGCCTGGTCTCATTCGGATATGACCAGGATCGACCGCAATATCATCTGCCATGCCTTGAATATCAACAAAGATGCGACCCGATCCGACAGAAATGAAGACCCCTAGGGGCGGAAAGGGCGAAAGCCCTCAAGCTGGAAGTTGAAAAGTTATACTCGATCAACTTCATCCGAGAAGCTTTGTATCCCGTGTGGCTGGCCAACCCAGTTCTGGTGCCTAAGCCGAACGGGACCTGGAGGACATGCATCGACTTCACGGATCTAAACAAAGCTTGTCCTAAAGATTGCTTCCCGCTCCCTTAGATCGAACAGATGGTGGACGCAACATCCGGGTATGATATCTTGAGTTTCATGGATGCCTACTCAGGCTACAATCAGATCTCCATGCATGTAGCGGACCAAGAACATACCAATTTCCAAACCAAAAAGGGGGTGTACTACTACATCGTCATGCCCTTCGGACTCAAGAACGTCGGAGCCACCTATCAGAGGCTAGTCAACAAAATGTTCCGGGCCCAGTTGGGACGAAACATGGAGGTATACATCGACGACATGCTGGTCAAGTCCAAAACCTCTAGCGAACATTCTGACGACCTGGCCAAAGCCTTCGCGATCATTCGAAGGTATGGGATGAAGTTGAATCCCAAAAAATGCACCTTCGGCGTAGCATCCGGAAAGTTCCTGGGGTTCATAGTAAGCTTCCGGGGAATAGAAGCCAATCCAGACAAAATCAAGGCACTGGTTGAGATGCCCTCACCCCGGAAGCACAAAGATGTGCAGAGCCTGACTGGGCGGATAGCCGCTCTGAGCCATTTCGTCTCGAAGGCCACGGACAAGCGCATCCCATTCTTCAACGTCCTTCAGGGAAGCCAACGGTTCGAATGGTCAGCTGAGTGCGAAGAGGCTTTCCAAAGATTGAAAGAACATCTAGCCCAAGCACCAATATTGGCAAAATCGGTGGAGGGAGAACCGCTATACCTTTATTTGGCTGTGACCGAACACGCGATCAGCGCCGCGCTAGTACGGGAAGACGGGAAGGCCCAGCTCCCGGTCTATTACATAAGCAAAAGATTATTGGGTGCATAATCACGATATCCACTAATTGAAAGGTTGACGTTTTGTCTACTAATCGCGTCTTGGAAGCTCAGGCCTCATTTCCAGGCCCACGCCATAAGAGTTCTGACCAACCATCCTTTGCGGCAAGTGTTGCAAAAACCTGAATCATCAGGAAGACTCTTGAAGTGGACCATGGAACTGAGTCAATTCAACATTGCATACATCCCTAGAATCTCAATCAGGCCCTAGCCGACTTCATCGTGGAATGCTCCGGGATCACTGAAGAGGACGATCCCGCAGATCCCGCAGCGCTCATGTGGAAGGTGTTCATAGACGAAGCCTCAAATGAAAATGGAGCAGGAGCAGGAGCCGGAATCATCCTAGTGTCGCCACAGGGGCACCAGTTACAAAATGCCCTGCGTTTCCAGTTCAAGGCTTCGAACAACGAGGCCGAGAATGAGGCCATGTTGGTCGGGTTGCGCCAGGCCCGGGAAGTAGGGGCCGCAAACCTGGAGATCTATAGTGATTCCCAGTTGGTTGTCAGATAGATCTCGGGAGAATACCAAACTAAAGGGGAAAAGATGGCAGCTTACGTGACTCAGACACGAGAGATGCTCCAAACTTTCAAGAAGCACTCCATCCGCCAGATCCCCAAGGATCAAAACGTGTTTGCGGACATGTTGGCAAAGCTGGCCACAGATGCTAAGGCAGAACTTTTCGGGCTGGTCCCGATCAACCATATCCTCGTACCAAGTATTCAAGCCCTCACAATCAACGCTATAGACTACTCCACGTCCTGGATGGGACCCATCATCCAATACCTGACAACCAGGGGGTTGCCCACGGATAGGGCAGCATCCAGGAAACTTCAGTACCAGGTCCATAGATACGTTATGATGGAGGGAAAGCTTTATCGTAAAGGATTATCCATGTCGTACCTTTGATGCATGTCCGGGACTGAAATGAGCGCAATCATGCACGAAGTGCACGAAGGCTTCTGCGGAGATCATACAGCCAGACTCAGCTTGTCCAAGAAGATCCTGCGCCAAGGATATTTCTGGCCAACCATGAAAAAAGACCATGTTGATTACGTCCGTAAATGCTAGCAGTGCCAAAGGTGCGCGAAGATCCCGCGAGCCCCTCCGACGGAAATAACCCTAATGACAAATCCTTGGCCCTTCGTGGTATGGGGAATCAACCTAGTAGGATCGCTCCCGATCAGGAAAAGAGGTGTGAAATACGCTACCGTGGCCGTTGACTACTATACCAAGTGGGTCGAAGCGGAGCCTATGAATACCATCACCTCAAAGAAGGCCTTGGACTTCATCATCAACAACATCGTGTGCCGGTACGGGCTCCCTTACAAGATTGTGTCCGACAACGGGAAGCAGTTTGACAGCATCCACTTCACGGACTTCTGTGAGAGACATGGTATCATCAAGAGCTTCTCTGTGGTTACCAGACCTCAAGCTAACGGGCAAATAGAGGCCGTCAACAAAATCTTGAAGGGGACATTAAAGAAAAAGCTTCAAGCCTGCAAAATCAAGTGGCCAAAAGTGTTGCCCTGCGTACTATAGGCGTACCGAACCACCGAACGAACGTCTACCGGACACACTCCTTACTCCATGGTGTATGGGTGTGAAGCCGTCATCCCAGAAGAAACGGCCATCCCATCCCACAGAAGAGACACGTACGATCCTACCCAGAACCACGCCTTACTCCAGGAATCCTTGGATCTCATCGAAGAGATCCGGGAAGAATCACAAGTTCAGTTGAGATGTACCAGGGCAAGATCGCTCGGCATTTTAACTCAAAAGTAAAAAGCCAAAGGTTCGAATATAGTGACCTAGTCCTGAGGAGAGTCTTCCCTGCAACCCAAGATCCGGGAGTGGGGGTTCTGGGCCCGAACTGGGAAGCGTCGTACGAAATTCAACATGAAGTATGTCCAGGAACGTACCGTTTAAAGCGACTCGATGACACTGAAGTCCCAAGGGCCTGGAACGTGAAACATCTCCGTAAGTATTATCAGTAGTTAGGAGAGCATGTTTCAGCTTTATATTTTCTTTGTAAACAATGTACACCCCAGGGCGATTTCTTGAATAATAAAAATGACGTGTACAAAACGTCATAAAGAAATATTGTGAAACAATGAAAGTTCTTGTCCGTCTCCATAAGTAAGTGACCCAAGACCAGTCTTGGCTCCCTGAAGGGGGGGTGTATGGGTGTATCCAAACACGAGCAAGTCCGAGAACAAAAAAACAAAACAGGACGCTAATGAAAAGGCATAAGGCTCAAGCCTAGTCCCGACCCGAACATACGCAGTCTGGGGGTACAAACTATAGGACTTAAGGCTCAGGCCTAGTCTCGACCCAGACATACGCGGCCTAGGGGTGCAAACTATAGGACTTAAGGCTCAGGCCTAGTCCCGACCCGAACATACGCGGTCCAGGGGTACAAACTATGAGACTTAAGGTTCAGGCCTGGTCCCGGCCCAAACATACGTAATCCAGGAGGTGAAATATCCAGTAGGACGTATGGGCTAGCCCAGGTCCTAACCCGAACATGCGTGTCACGGGGATATAAAATACCTAAAAATTGGTTGACTGAGCGTGGTCCCAAACAACCAAAGACCTGTCCACGTCACCTCTGCAATAGCACAGTACTATTGGAGCGCGATTCCCAGGTATAAGTTGTCTAAAAGTAGTCTTATAAACGGCCCAGGCCGTGAGAACCTAACCTAGGTTTTATAATAAGCTGGTCGACTAATCCTTGATGGTCCAGACCGTCAAAACCTGAACACTAGAATCAGGATGAATAGATTTAGTGATAATTATCAACTCCCTAATGGCCCAGGCCGTTGGAACCTGAGAAACAGGAGTAAAGCGAGTTGATAAGTTAAAATCTAGAAAGATCTCGGTGGTTTAGGCTATTGGAGCCCGTATTGTAAAACTGGAACAATCTAGTCCAGGCCGTCAACAGTCCCCGGCCGTTGGAATCGAGACCGAACATTCGACTCGTTTACACAAGGTGGCAAAAACACTTAGTAAAAGTTTAACGAATGGAAACGGGAAATCATTATGCAAGAAATAAAGTAAATAAGAACATAAAAATTGTCTTAGACGCATCCGCATCCGTGAAAGTGTTACAAAAATAGAGAAAAACAAATAGAAGACCCGGCCTAGGCTTCGCCGTGCCCCGATGCCTCCGGGTTAGCTCCGTCTGCCTCTTCCTCGTCCAAGGGTTCCGCGTCTTCTTTCTCCTTGGCCTCAAATTCGACTCTTTTCACGGTGAGATCGAGGTAAAGCATGAGGTTCATGTTCTTGTCCTGGACCCAGGCCATGTAGATGGCCTCGTCAAAGGTGACCCTCAGCATGGTGTTCGCCTTTTCTCTCTCGCGGTAGGTCTCATTGTGGGCCGTCACCTCCCGCTGAAGCAGGTCGTCCAATTCGCGGACCCGAGACTCGAGACTGGTGACCCTCTCCCGGTCCTGGGTAGACTGGGCTTCGGCCGCCTCCTACAGGGCCTTCACTCAGAGAAGCTCCACCTCCAACCCAGCCACCAGCTTACTATTCTCGGCCTCTCTCTGAGACATAGTCTCTTCGAGTTGGAACTTAGTCTGGGCAGCCTCTTCCCGGTCCGTTTTGGCCTGAGCCACCTCCTTGGCTAGGGCTTCCTTAGCGGCTTCCTGCTGGTTCACGGCCGCCTCCAGCTCTAGCTGGCTCGTCTCCATTTTCATGGCAATCTCAGCTGCCAAGTCAGCATTCTGATGAGCCAGTAGAGTGTCCTGGAATCAAGTGAAGTTAGAAAAATCTGAAGAACTAAAAGTGCAAGAAGAAACAGGAGGTGTAAACGGATAACTTACAGCAGTGGCCTGGTGGCGGAGATCCTGGGAGATGAATAGCATGTCCTGGTTGGCTATGGTGGCATACCGCTTCAACTGGAGGTTGGACATAGTAACCCACACCTGATCCAGCAAGTCCGCAGCAAACGGAGCCGTGTCTTGCCCCAGTTTAGAACGAAATCCCGTCTCAGGGGCAAGTCGGTCCACGATCGGCTAGGAAGCGCTAAAAGCTGTCGGACGCTCCGAGAACTCGGCCTGACAATGAATCATCAGGGCCCAGTAAACCTCTTCCCTCTTCTCCCAACCGCTCTCCCATGTCTGGGATACCAGTTTGGACTGTTCGTCCCGCAGAACCGCCTCTCCCTCTTCTGGCAAAGCCGGATGGACGGGGAGCGCAGGCACTCCCGGAAGGTCCTTGGCGGCAAGGTGACTCTCCTTGGAGGATTCCTCGATCGAGCCAGCGCCTTTGTTCTTGGTCCTCTTTGTCCCCTTCACGGCTTCACCTGCGCTTGAGTTTGCGGTTCTCTTCCTAGAACTCCGACTCACCAACGGGTCTCGCTCCAGGTCGATTACCAAGGGACGAGCAGGAGCTGAGACAGTTTCAGGATTAACTGTCGTGATCGAGACCGCGGCTGAGGCCTCCCCGACTGAGTTAGGCTCCGGCATCGAGCCCCCAAGGATCGCGTCTGGAGCTTTCGGCTTGGGCGCGCTTTTGGCAGTCTTCTTTGCTGAAGCTCTAGCCTTGGCAGCCCGGACCTCAAGGGCCTGCTTCATCTTCTCCATGGGATCGGACATGTCGGAGTCTTCTAAAATGAACAAACAAAAAGGGAATTAGCAAAATAAACAAGTCACGGCGAATGAGTAATCACAAAACTAAAAGTAATCCAGGATGAACCCTTGTCTAGACCTCGGATTATAAGGCAAAGGAACAGATTCGATCTCCCATGTCTTCCAACATGTACGGATCCACACTGTAAGTTCATAGACCACTTTCCTGGGAACCAAGGCCCAGACCAAGCCCATTAGGTGAAGGGAAAACAGGTATTGGTAGCCCAAGTCTCGGAAAGGCCCAAAGGGCTACCGGGAGAATAAGCCAGAACCATCGTCAGGGCAGGTTGTATAAACTTGGGACCGCGTACCGGGATGTTCCCTGAAGTACGGTAGAGGAGGTCGCGGCTACCAAATCCAAGATTGGGGCGGGATCTCCGTGGATGAACCCGGGCCCTGGTAAACGGAGGGGGACTGTGGTAAACGACCTGGATGGGTTGTCCGAGTTTGGCGCGATAAAGTGTCCAAGACACTGACATCGTTCCATGAAGCGTGGGGGTTGTCCCCATGCTTAACCTGCAGAATAGACTACCTCGGGATTGTACACCGTTGGTTCAGAACAGCGCCGCCACTACTCTGACCGATCTTGTCCCCCAAATCTTCCTCGTAGTCCAGAATACCCAGACTAAAACTCCAATTTGTCGCATGTCTTAGATAAGATATTATTTGGGTTGGCCCAATGGGCTTTGATTAATGTATGTTTCATATTTCAATCCTTTGTATTGGGCCCCCATCAGAGAAGCCAATGGTATCTACACCCTTATTGGGCTCGGGTTAGCCCGGCCAAGCCCAGTGCACTCATGTGCCTATAAATACGAATAGTGGTGCACTGAGGAGGGGATCCGAGATTTTGATTATAAGCGGTTACTCTGCTCAAACTTGTAAAAAACTCCATTGTCAAAAGTTCTCTAAGCTCTAATACGACTGTCTCGTGGACTAAGGCTCATTAACGCCCCAACCACGTAAAAACCTTGTATACTTTTATTAAATCCTTTCTTTTATGCTCTCTAATCTTTCATAATTCTGGTTTCTGAAAAACTCGGTAAACATATAGATATGCAATTTTCTTATTTTATTGATATTCCATTAAAATTGCATATTTCTAATTTTCTTGTAGGTGTGATGTTATCAATTATTATTTATGGCATTTGCATCAAAATCATAACTCACCCTACTAATGAAATTTTACACCATCGATTGGGTGTAGGTTGAAAAAAAAATTATAGTCAAGCTAAAGACTATAAACTAAAGCACTTTGTGGAGGCAACCCATACTTTCATGTTTCATTTTATATTTCACTTTTGTTGTGTGTGTTTTGTTTCATGATTTTCAAAAGCTTGAAGAAAACTTCTTGCCCAAAAAGAAAAGAAGATAAGAAAACAAAGGAGCCAACTCAAGGAAGCATACCTCCAAGGGAGTAGTTCTTAACTTTTTCTATTTTATTACTCATTGAGGACAATGTTTCATTTAAGTTTGGGGGTAGTGTGTATGTGTGTTTTCTTGGTGTTTATGTGTTTTTGCATGTTTTTCATTTTTTGTAAAATTAAAAAAAAAATTGGTGATTTTTTTTTTTATAGTTCTCTTAAAAATATGAATAGTTCTTAAACTTCGTTTTTAATTATTGAGTCAAGTTCTCTAAGATTTTTTTTTATATATTTTTTTCATAATAAAACACTTCTATTTCTTATAAGTTTATATGAAAAATAATAGTGCTTAAATCTTCTTAGAATTCAAGATTGATTATTTGATAAGTTTAATCTATATCCATAAATTTTTTGAGAATTATTTTCATTGTGCAATTTTTGAGAAAATCCTTTTTTATTTCACCAATAAAAAAAATGTGTGTTTTAATTTTTCTTTTGCTTGAGGCCTATCAAAACTTTAAGTTTGGGGGTGTGATAACTCTACAAAATAGAGTTATTTTACTATATTTTATATACTAATTGTTGCTTAGTTCTTGAGTTTTTAATTGATTTATTAAGTTTTTAAGTAATTTTGAATTTATTAGTCTAATTGTAATTTTTTAGATTTTTATATATTTTATTGTAAGATGTTGTAATTTAATTAGTTGAAAATATTGTTGTTAGATTAAAAGTTAGAAATGTGATTTTATTGAGCTTAAATGTCAAAGTAAATTAAATTTTAATTAATATTTACATGGAACTTATGTTGTATATTTTATTATTGAAAATATTTAGTTTTAATTTAATTTATATTTATTTTATAGGGTTTATGTTGTATTTTTGGACTCTTGATAAAAAAAACAAGAGAAATGAAAGAAGGAAAGAAAAGTGTTAGATTTGTGAGAAATACATAGGAAATTGGTAATTTCCCAGGCCCAATTTGCAACTTCCACCAGCCCACCAACCAGGCCCATGCTCCTGCTACTGCTCCAGGGCCCGCTGCCCACCCTTCGACCCAGCCGAAGCCTCCTAGCTACCCCTCGGCCCAGCTGCATATCCAGCCCACGCCCCTGCCCCAGCAGCTCCTTAGCCCACACGCTTAGAGCAAACCCCAGCCGTTTCCTCCTTCCAAGCCACCAACAAGTTCCCTTGAGCCCATCATGTGTACCTTTTGTCCCCTATGTCCAAAAATGACAACTTTTTACCCAAACTTTTCCACAAATTTTACCCAAAATCATCATCACTCCTACAAATTACCCCTACTTGTCATATTATTATTTATTTAATTAATTTAAATTGATTATTTTAATAATCTCATTTTGGCTATAAATAAGGGTTTTCAAGACCATTTTGGGTGTTTTAATTTTTGGTTACCATCTTCTTTCTACTATTTTCTCTCTACCATTCTCTCTTCCATTTTTGGTTTTTCAAGAGCATTTTCAAGTATGTATTTTTTTTTATTTTGTAATTTCTATTCTAGTTATGTGCTTCTAATCTTTTTCATAAGATTATTAAGATCATGATGAAGCAACTTGTAACTAGATAATATTTATGTTGTATGTTGATTTCCCTTGTAATGCAACAAAGTTTATGGATTTTTCTTCTTCATATATGTATTTTATCTTCAATAACTCATATTTTGGATTGTTAGATAATATGCACTTTGTTCTTCATTTTGCAAAACATAATATTCTTTGTGTAAGATGTGTCATTAAATTGTACACATCCAATGCTTAGAACAAACACATAATGTTTTGCCTTATAAATAATTTTATTTGATTTTTTGTTGTTTCATTAAGTTGATTCACATTAAATACTTTGAAATTATACTTTTTTGAAAAGTGAAGAAAAATCATATCTTTTTAGAAGTAATTTGTGCTTAAAATTATAAATCTATTTGGAAAATGATAGTTTGATTTATTTTAACTATCACTAAAACTTGGGAATCAATATACTAATAAATATTATTAAACTTACATTTTGTGGATTCTAGTATCTTAATAATCTTTCTTTTAACACTTATTTTCAAATCATTATTGGTTTATTTTTATTCTCTTAAATAACTTTATTTTCAATCTTTTATTTTATGTTCATAACATTAAAATTCATCAATCTTTGGAGCTAGGTTAGAATTTATTATTTTGGTTTAAAATAGTTTTCTTTTTTATTTTAGACAACTTCTTTGGGTTCGATCTCATGCTTACACGAACACTATATTCCATATCCGATTCATGCGCTTGCAAGTATAAATTTTTAAAACATACCCATTTTGGGTCCATCAAAAGGTGGCCCTAGAATCTAATGAATGAAACTCTTTTTGTCGTCTCTTCTTCTGTTGTGCAGCTAGCGAGACTGTCTTGCTCTTGGGAGAAGGGCGAACCACCTTGGGTCGGAACCTGTGAATAAAACGCTCCTGAGGATGAGTATCCTGGCGATGAAAGCCCTCGGTATGTTCTCAGCTAGAAGAAGAGTGATGGGGAACCCGACTGGTATCCTAATGCAAAGGGCGTTGCAAGGAGTCTCGCTGACAGGACAGACTCCGCTGAAAAGAATGACTTTGCTGAGATATGCCTTGAGAGCCACAGGGAGTACTATGTTGAGAATGTTGTGGTTTTATGCCCTAATTAAAACCAAAATTCTTTGTAATCTCATTTTATTATCAATAAAAGAATAGAAATCATTTTTTGACTTGGCCAATCACTTTGCTCACATGTTTTATTTTCATGATTATTTGTTTAATATAAACGTCTATTAAATCCCGAGCATATAGCTAATCTTATTTATAGTGACGTAATCATAGTGGAATATAAATATGATTATATGTTCAAAATAAGTTAGTCCTAAGATTAGTCAGTGCACAAGATTTCACTGACTTGCCAATCTACGATATGATCTACTTACACATTACAGTGTTATGCTCTTTCCAGAACATTAGCAAAGTAGATAAGATTAGATGTATTTGTTACATCGGACAAGACCGATATTGACAGTAGATAAGATAAGTAAACATACCATTATTATCTATTCTAGTCATATCATATAGTTGACCATAGGTCAATTCAATCTCAATTCTGAGTGGTTAGTATTCTAACTGATTGTATTATTTTAGTTCTTTGACTTGTTCGTTACCAGCTTACCCTACGGACTAGCCCATACTTACATCTTGGGAACTCGGTAGTATAATTGAGTCGGAGTGTTAATCATAGTGTAACGTCCCTAAGGTAGGGTACGTCTGCCACATACTCGTAATTCTAGGGTTTACGAGTATGTAAGGCACTTGACCAAAAGAATTAAATAAAATGATACGAAGAAATACATAAAAATTTAAAACTTTTATATAAACTTATTAGAAGAAATTATTACACGTATGAATACTTTAAATTTAAGGCAGCCATATGAAAACTCTAAACCATTATTGCATTGCTACTGAGTCCGTGCTCCACAAGTTGCTCAACAGCTAAAGCCACACCTGGAAAAATGTTGGAAAATAACATAATGAGCTAACGCTCAGTAAGCAAATCTCATGCATACACATACACATGAATGTCGTGAGTTTGTAGTGCACATATACTAATATGCTGACTTATATACTTATGCATTTCATTTATTGCTCATGCACTTTCAAACTTTACTTTTATGCTCTTTCTTTTAGTTTCACATTTTTATGGGCTCAATATCACTTGTGCACACTGTTTGATTCAGCCAATGCCTGCAGGGCTTGTTACACATATCATATAGAATCCCATGGGTTCTCCTCCGGCTAGCCATCATCTCAGCTAGGCTCATCATAACACTCATTTCATCGTTGCCATAGCTGCCATACTTATTACACATATGGAGGAGAAAGACGGAAACATGGCAAACATATCTGAATGGTCAACTCTGACCTAGCCCACACTAGTGGGCAGCCACTATAAGTCTTATAGACTTCCGTCTTCTTTACTGAACTTACTTGATTGCTCCATCAAAACAGTGGCACCCTTTTTAAACATCTTATTATCACTTTGCTTAAGCCTTGTGTCATTAAAATGTTTAACTTTACATAAGACTTTTCAAGACATTTCATAACTTTTCTCATATTCATATGCATGGTCTTATATCACATAATAATGTATCACATAACTGTACATGCCATGCATACATGCTGATGCTGAAATGCCAATGTTCGTGTTCATGACTGATGTTGATGGTATTCAATCAAGGCATTGTATCACATCTCATATAACTCAAAACATCTTTAGTCATAATACATGAAGCTTTGGGTTGGTGGCGTTGTTATACCTTAACGTAGAGCTATGGCTCAGGTCTAAGGTTTCCAGCCTAAAAACTTAAACGCTTCATATATCATAACATATAACAAATCATGAATATAGAGTAATCCACATATCCATCAACATAAGAACACATACTTGCACATAATTCATATCATTCTTAACCAAGTAAGACATCTTTCACATATCACAGAATTCATCAATTACATATCACACAACACCCTTATGGTGTTCATATAACCATTCTTCACATACTTATCATATGCATCATCATCATACCATACTTAACTCATCAGATGTACACAATCAATGTAGTCATGCATCTTACACTTAAGCACAAAAGGTGAGATTTACTTACCTTAGGTCCTTAGCTTATTTTAAAATTCCTCACCAAGAGTCAATCAATCAAATCCATACAAATCCTATTCAAGGCACATCATTTATTAAATTCTATCAAAATCATAAATATACACTATTGATAGTGTATATTAATAATACCAGAAACTATATAAATGATAATAATAAATTATTATCAACGTAATGCAATTAACTCTTCATATAAAACCATGCTTTAAACCTTGCTCATAAGATAATGTACCCTTATGATAATAATAATAATAATAATCCCAACAAAAATAATAATTATCGTCTATAATTAAACTTATTTCGATATTAATAACAAAATACTTCAATAGCAATACGTATATGGATGTATATATTCAAATAGTCATTTTATAAAAGAAATCATATTTTTAACATAAAGTTGTCATAATCAATATAATGATAATAATATAAATATAAATATTTATATTATTATTAATTAGTCATAATATCAATTCCAGTGATTTAATAAATATACTTTCTCCAAACTGCACTAGTCTTACAAATATCAATAACTGTAAGAAACTAATATTTGATATTATTTTAATATTCAAATATTAATATACAATAATAATGGTTAGATAATAGGTTTACTATAAATCATACTTTTCATATATATATATATATATATATGAATCTGTATTCTTGATTTACTTAACAAAATAATAACAATAATAATTAAAATTACTTAATCATAATAATTTCCATATTAATATAAAATCAATTAAATATGTATTTTTATACTTTATTTAATATCTAATATTTTCTAGAAAATTAGACAGCACAACGGCTATAAAGTGGACAATTCCAAAATCAAAACCTGTATCAAAAATATATATAATCCCAGACAGCCAGTAAATTACAGAAAATATTCCATATATCAATAATATATAATTATATACCATAAATACACATAATAACAATTACTCTAATCAATCACAATTAAATCACAATATATAGGTTAAAGAAATTATACCAAAATGATCGGGTTCCACAATAAGTCAAACGATGATTTTCTGAGACTCAAAACGTACTTCGGAACCTCGAACACTAAGTTTCGACCGTCGGTCTACGGTGGATCGCGGTGGCTCGTGGTGGGCCCACCACCCAACTATGGTAGATGTAGGAACAAGTTATTGGGTTTTGAAGCCCACAACACGAGGAGCACGATGGTGGTGACGGATCGGCAAACGGATGCCCGAGGTGGCCGAATCGCAACTTTGAAGTCGCGGGGTGGCCAAACTTAAATCGAGTGGTTGAGGCGTTTAATCGGCGAGTGAGCTCTAGATTCTCGCGTGAGTCGATAGTTCGGAGGCCTCTGAATCCAACGGTCCGGCGCGTGGCTAAAAATGGTGGCCGGAAAGTACTCCTGCGTCGTCGGCAACAGTAATACGCAGAGGAGAGAGAGAGAGAGAGAGAGAGAGTTTCTGAGGAGAGAGAGAGAGTTTCTGAGGAGAGAGAGAGAGGGGCTCGGGTAAAATGAAAGGCTGAAGCCTTTTATTTTATTTTATTTTATTTATTTATTTATTTATTTTTAAAAATTACACTTGGACCCAAAATACTAAAATTCTTTTCAAATAAGCCCTTTAGCCAAACTTTCTTAATTTTATAAAAATCCCCAATTAAAATTATATGACATTTGGGTCCAATACTTGACTACTCAAGTTTCTCTTTCTTTAATCTCATTAAAAACATAAAATCATATTTTAAACACTATTTTTCCATTACTATTTCTTAAATTTGTAAAGTTGTACATTTTATGTATTAAAACTTTGATTTATAATAAATAAATGTATTATGAAAATGTTGGATATTACACATAGATATGAACATCTATAGCTTCTGATGAAGAAGTGAAACGATGGTTTTCTTTTAGTTTGGTTCAAGGTGTTAAATGATAGAGATCTCATTTTAGTAATTAAATTAGTTTACTGAAATATCATTTACAAGGAACTAAGTGTTTTAAGGATAAAATACAATGAGGGGTAAAACGGTATTTTAGTCCTATCTCATTGTAGACCGTCTATAGAGGATTGAGTGACAATTATGGTTGTAACAATGGATAATTAATAGCGTATTTATATTTGTTATAGAGCGTTGAATTCAAGAGTACAATTCCGAGTCTATAGTGGAGTCACGAGGAATTAATAAGTTAGTAAATTTATTTGTTAGATTTATGATAACTTATTGGAGCTTGATTTCATAGGCCCATGGTCCCCATTGTACCTTGGATAAAATCATCTAGATAGTCTCAATTAATTAATTTAATTATCAATTAGAATTATCAAAGTTGGCCAAGTCAATTTTGGATAGTTTCACAGAGTTATGTATTTTTTAGAAGAAAAGAGAAATTATGGCAGATTTATTAATTAAGATAAATTAGTATCTAAATTAATAAATAAGTTTAAATCAAGGTTCAAATTATAAATAATTAATTTGATAAAGGATTTAAATGATTATTTAATTAATTAAATCAATAGAAAATAGTACATGCCTTGATTTTAAGTCCAATTGGCTTATAATCAAATGAGAAATTTCACGGGCCTAAAGCCCATGATAATTTCGACCTAGGGCTTCAAATTGGCTAATATTTTATTGATTTTTTAATTAAATTAAATAGCTTAATTGAGTCTATAAAATGAGTGCTTAGAGAAAAGTCATCAATTAAGATTTCTAAGACGACAGATAAGTTTAATCACTAGTTTTCTGATAGTTTTAGATTCTCTCTAAACACAAGTCTTTTTTCTAAGCCTCTTGATTAATTTCTCTTCTTCTCTCTATATCTATCTCATGTGTTGAGAATTTCACACACTAGTATAGGTGATTCTAAGGATACATTGGAACACTATGAAGAAAATAGAAGATTAGTTCAGTTTCTTGATAATACTCTGCGACAGAAAGGATACAAGAGTTAGAGAAACTGAAGGAATGACTCTTTCATTCCGCTGCGTATATTGTAAGTATTCTTGTCTTTATTTCTCTTTGAATTCAATTTCAGAAACATGTTTTAGACTATCTCGTATTAATTTGTTTAATATTAGATATACATGAAAATAAATAAAGATCATGTATAAGTTTTTCTAACAACTCGCCTCAGAGCCTTTGGTAATCTTTATTTTCATGCATGAACATGTTTAAAATTGGATTATTTGATATGTTTGAATAATTAGACGGTTTTCATATTTTTATGAAGCATATTGATTTTATGTGAATTTTAGCAATTTTTAGGTTATTTTGTTGTGTTTTCTATGCTAATAAATTTTATATATGCTTTATTTTATATAAAACATGTTAAAAATTAATTATAAAATGGTTTTGGTTTAAAAAATTGCACAAAAAAAATTTTGAAAAAAAAAATTGCACTGGCTGCCATGCGCGCGCGCGCCCAGCTGTGCACCTGCCCTGCGCACGATGAACAGTACCCGTCTCGGGGTACTGTTCATCCAATTTTAAAAAAAAAATTAATTAAAGAAAATTAAAATTGTGGATATTTATTATTTATAATCAAAGCCAAAAATATCATATTTGTTTTGTATTTAAAATTGTATTTTAAAAATAAGAAATTTTTGTTAGTTGAGATTTAAATAATTAGATATTTTGTACAAAAATTCAAATTCAAATTTAAAAATAGACTAACAACTTAATTTTAAATCTTTTAATATATTAAAATATTAGAATTAAAATATCAAATATTTAAGATATTTTCTATTAAATTCTTGATATTTTTATTAAATCTTTATTTGAAAATATAAATATCTTTTTATTATATAGTTTTTAATATTTAAATTATTTGAAATTTGAATATTGTTAGTTAGATATTTTTATGGATCTTTGAATTTGATTAACTGTTATGAGATATTTTAAGATTGTTATAACTAT
Source organism: Humulus lupulus (assembly GCF_963169125.1). Taxonomy (NCBI): domain Eukaryota; kingdom Viridiplantae; phylum Streptophyta; class Magnoliopsida; order Rosales; family Cannabaceae; genus Humulus; species Humulus lupulus. The sequence continues at coordinate 180,537,951 of NC_084793.1, forward strand.
TTTTTTTTAATGGTTAATGTTATCCCCAAAATTTCAGTTCGATGACGTGGCGATTAGAAGTGACAAATGGCAATGCATAGTCAGTAAATGACACATTAATAGTCAATAAATGTGTTGGCTCTTCAGAGTTGTGATAAAGTGATCTGACCGATCTGATAGAATTTCTATCTGACCGGTAAAGATTTTTGACTGACCAGTCAAACGTTTTGACTGACCAGTCAAATGCTTTGGCCGACCAGTCAATTGTTTTGGCCGACCAGTTAAGTGTTTTGCTAGACCAGAAATGTGTCATGCTAGACCAGGTGCTAGACCAGAGATGTAACGACCCAAATTTACTAATAAGGCTTAAGGGCCTTGATTAGTGTGCCGGGAGGGCATAATTGGAATATATGTGATTTAATGATTTAAAGCATGTTGTATGACTATTTGAATACTTGAGATGCATGACTATGTGTATTAGTATGCATGTAGGCCCTGATTAGGTTAGAAGGGCATAATCGTAATTTTGGCCCGTTGCGGGCATAACTGTATATATATGTGATAATTGTTGAGACCACGTTATTATGTAGATATATCTGTGATCTGTGATTCGAGACGATCCTAGTGAGCAGAATAGCGAAAAGTCACGGCGGGGATTTATACCCAGCTCGGGGCGAGCCTGGGGGTATAAATGGGAATTTAGAGAATATATTGAGGTTAATTTTGATAATGAGGAATATAATTGGTGATTAATTAGGTATCGGGAAGTAAGCGGTAAATATTAGAGACATTCGAGGAATTAGCGGGAATTGGGGTGAAATGACTAAAATGCCCTAGATGCACTTAAAGGTTTAAAATCAAAAGGGAGGGCATTGTGGTCATTTGGCTTGCAAGGGATAGGTATGCTGAGGCTTTATACTTAGTGGGAATTGTATAAAAAGGAAGAAGGTTGAGGAAAGAAAGAAAAGAAGGAAAAGAAAGAAAAAGAAAAGGGAGGAAAACATAGTAGTTTTCTTAGGGTCGGTTTGTGGTTCTCTCACCATTTCTCTTCATTCTTCTTGGAGCAAAACTCAGAAGGGATCTAGGTTAAGCTGAGTAACAAGAATACTAAGCTAAGCTTGAAGGGTTGGCAAAGGGTTAGCAGGAACACACCAATACTCGAGGTAAGCCTTTGGAGTTTTCAGTTTCTGGTTTGGCTAGTTTGAATTATGGTATCTAAGCTAAGTTGATGGGAATTTTAGGGGAACTCAAGACAAGAAATTGAGGAAGAACAAGCTAAGGAGGTCTAGAGGCTAACTTGAAATCGAATTTCCATCAAAGGTATAAATTCTGAGCTTTAAACTTTGATGTTTTGACTAGTTTCTACTGAGTTTCTGAGTTTAGGGTCAACTATGGTGAATTTTGAGATTAGGGATGCATGTGCTTAGGATGAGTGGAGTGTGTTAATAAGCTTGTTTTTTAGTTTGGTGAAGATTTGGAGAAGTTTTGGTTAAGTTTGGCTTGAGGAAATCGCAGGAAGGGAAAATGAGGTGTTGTCTGTCTGTGACTAGCGCTACAGCGCTAGCCTTTGGGCGTTGTAGCGCTAGGCCATGCTTTCTGGGGGATTTTGGTTCTGCTTGCAGCGCTGTAGCGCCCTCCTTAGAGCGCTATAGCGCTGCCCTGTTTCTAGAAAGGGGTTTTAGGGTTATTTTCAAGGGTTTTTTACCAAGGGTTCGGGGTTCGATTCCACCACCTTATTTGGTGGAACTAGGACTTCCCGGGGGGCTCGGGTCTGGTCCCGAGGCTAGGTTTTGGACTTGAGGTTTGGTGATGACTTTGACCTATGGTTGTGATTAGGTGAGCGCTAGGGCTCAAGAGGGATCATGCTCAAGGAGTCAAGTGATCAAAGCTAGCGAACCTAAAGGTAAGAAAACTGCACTCGATTATATGTTTGTGATGGGACTAAGAGCTCCCAATATCTGTATAATTTCAATGATGGTATTACGCCATGGGACATGTGATAGCGGCCTAAGGGTGCCGTATACAATATTTGCGCACAGGGCGCGGCTTGGCCACTGGTAGCCGAGGACAGCTTAATATTCACTGAGCTCGGTTTAAGCAGGCCGGAGTCAGTGGGATAACGGAGGGTGCGGCCTGAGGGCGCTAACCCTAGTTATCATTTGTGAACTGATGTATGATATGAGTTGATATGTTTAGTATGCTGAATACTTGGTTATTCTGAATGTTTATATGGTTGAGAATATGTAATGCAATATGAGATATTGGATTGTCTATTGATTGCTTATGCTCTGTTGTTGTGTTTTCTTGCTGGGCCTTGGCTCACGGGTGCTACGTGGTGCAGGTAAAGGCAAAAGCAAGTTGGACCAATCCTGAGATGGAGAGCTGCGAGGTTGAATGTACATAGCCAGCTGTTCGGTCGCCATGGCTGAGGAGTGGATCAGGACAGAGATTGCCTAATTGTCTGTTTTGCCTTAATATGACTAATACTGTATTTAGTTCTTGAATCTTTTGTAAATGGTTTTAATTTTAATATTTTTTTGGGATCCCGTGTAAACAGGAAATGTTTCTTTATGAGAAATGTGACTTTTAAGACCAAAACATTTTAACCCTAGTTCCTTTATAGTTTCAGTAACTCGTTCTTAATTAAACGACTTGATTAGCAAGTCTAGCACTTTTATAAACACACAGTGTAACGGTCTTGGCTATTCAGGGCGTTACAAGAGATGTGCCATGTTAGACCAGAGATGTGTCATGTTAGACCAGAGAAGTGTTATATTATTTTAAATAATATAATGTTAGATTAAATAATGTGACATAATGTGATTTGTCACATCTTGTAACATATTATTGAGAGTCACAAAATTGGACACATGTGTGTGTCCAAATGTGACATATTTTGGAGTTACAATCAGTTACAAATTTGTAACTCCCAAATATTACCCAATAATGTGTATATTATATGTTACACATTTGAGATTGGATTTCATAAAGCCATATGAGAAATGGCTGATAGAGATGTGATTTTAACTCCCATATTGTGTATGGAAGTTACAAAATCAAGTGGGAATAAATTAGAACGTTTTGGAAAAAACTTAAAAAATTGGTTGCTGAAACTGACCAAGGGCCGCGGCGCTTGAAACAAGCGCCGCGGCGCTAGTGGCTGACAGATTCATACTAATTCGGTTTTTATCCAATTTTGAACGTTTCCAACAGCCAAGTAACTCCCAAATCTCTATTTTAATTCCATAAAACACCCAATTAATCATTGGTAACAACCATGGGGGTTGGTGGAATTTGAAATTCAAAGGGTGTCTCTAAACTCTATAAATAGGAGCCTAATGCTCACTTGTAAGACACACCATTTTTCATCCACAAAGCACTTGGCTGAAAAATACACCAAAAGGCTTGATAATTCCAGAGAGCTATTTCCTAGAGAGATCCCTTAGTGCTTAGAGAATAGGGGGAAATAAGCTTTTGGACAAAGGTCTTGAACCTTGTTCAAGTTGGTGATCCCCACTACTCTACACTTTGGTTGTGTGAGAGTTTGTTTGTGTTTTCATTCTTTTGTTCTTCTTGTTCTTCTTATTTACTTGTATTGTTATAGTATTGAGTTTGTAATCTTCCTCTTCTACATCTTTTTATTTACTTGTATTTTGAGCAATTGAGTTGTAATACTTATTTAATCAATATTATCTTGTCCATTGTATTTTTGCATAGAGTTGTATTTTTGGTTTTTCCACTTTTCCATTGAGCAATAAAATAATATTCTCTAACAAGAAGTGTCATGCTAGACCAGAGATGTGCCATGTTAGACCAGAGATGTGTCATGTTAGACCGGTGGAGTGCATGGCAGACCAGTGAGGTGTTTGGCCGACCGGTGGAGTGCATGGCCGACCGGTGAAGTATTTGGCCGACCGGTGGGGTGCATGGCCGACCAGTTAGGTGTTTGGCCGACCGGTGGAGTGCATGGCCGACCGGTGAAGTATTTGGGCGACCAGTGGAGTGCATGGCCGACCAGTTAGGTGTTTGGCCGATTGGTGGAGTGCATGACTGACCAGTGAAGTATTTGGCCGACCGTGGAGTGCATGGCCGACCAGTGAAGTATTTGGCTGACCCGTGGAGTGCATGGCCGACCAGTGAGCTGTTTGGGCAACCGGTGGAGTGCATGGCCGACCAGTCGAGTGTTTTGGCCGACCAGTCTTTCTTCAAGGAGTGAAGTTGGCCGACTAGACAGATCATCGTTATGCAAGCGAAGTTCCAGTAACGGCTTCAGCTAGAATTAGTCGTACCTACGCGGGAATCTCTCAGTTTATCCTAAAGAAGTCGCATATTATTGTATTTTAAATGTTATTATTAATTAAATATTGTGAGAGTAACAGAAATGATCCGGTCAAAGGGAATATCTGAGGTACGATCCATGAGCCTATAAATAAATGGCTCATGGCATCATTTTGGGGGGATCTGATCTTTTTAGATTGAGAAAAACTCTCTAGTTTGGAGACTTTGAGACTGTTACGTTGGGTATTCTTGGGGCATTATCTGAGAGAGTTTAGAGAGAGAAACTATGTATTTTTCTACTTACACTTAAGAAACTCAGTTGGCTCAAGTTCATCTGATCTTAACTGTAGGATATATATCACAACTCCAAGTGGATTAGGCTATTACCAATAAATTGGGGCTGAACCACTATAAAATTATGAGTGTTGTATTTTTCTCTTGAAGGTTTATTATAGTTTTGACGTCTACTCATCGTTGGCCAAAATCGTGGTCAACATTTTGGTGCTTTCATTGAGAGCCTGAAAAGAAGAAACACACAACTACCATATCAAGATGGCGCCCAAGAATACCAATGTGGCATCCAAAAAGTCAGGCACGTCAAAAGATCCTGCTAGATCAGAAGGTCCTGGACCACAGAACCCAGAGACTGAGCCCAGGGTCTTTCTCGAGGAGACCACTCCAGAAGTTGAACAACTCCAGGAAGCAATAGGCTCTTTCCAAGAGGAGATGATGCAATTCAATGCTTGGCAGGAGTCTTTCGCTGAAGAAATGGCCAGGCAGAGAGCTGCGTTAGAGCAGCAAAGGCGCAATATGGAGGCCAGAAGCGAAGAGCTCAGACAGCGACATGAGGAGGCCGACCGAAGACATCACGAAGCAGCACTTGCTCTAGAAGCGGCTACCTAATTAGCCCAAGCCAATGCTCAAGCCGCGGCACAAGCAACCACCCAGGGAGCAAGAAATAATAATGTTGGTCGGAGGACCACTGTCAGAGCCAATTCTCGGGGACTGGACAGAAGCAGGAGTAACCCCCCTGGTCAGGAAAATGACGGAGTCTGCTCTAGAACTACATCAACACAGAGGGAGAACTCTAGAACTCCCTCCAGGAGCCACCGATCAGAAACTTCTAGATCAGAGAGTCACCGATCGGGCAGTAAAAAGACTCCACCCAGGCAGGATCGGACTAGGAATCCTCGAGATAAGAGGACTTCCCAGTTCAAAGATGGGCATGGTCGTGATGAGGCTGATAGTCATCACACCGACCAGTCAAAGGATAAAGAAGACAACAACCCATAAGGAGGAAAAGACTGCCTGGGACGTACCGAAAAGCCTCCACTGCACCCCGCCCAGCAGCGTAGCGGGAAAGAGCAAGTCCCACGTAGTAAGCCCTATGAAAAATCGAAGAGTACGGTGTTCGATCGGGTAGGAGAGCATGCTTCCCGGAAGGATCTAAGGGACGTTATCACCAACAAGAGGAGGATCGTCCCGGTCGAAGGGCAAAATCTAAACCGCCCTACCAGTCAAGTAGAAATACTTGACGGCAGTGCACCAGATGGTAATGCCCAACCAGGCGGTCAAGACCTTGGAACTTCATCAGTTGCACCAGCCATCCAAGCCCAGCTTGACGTACTAACGGTTGCAGTGCAAGGTTTGTCAAAACGAACTTCCGGGATGGATTCAATAGACCACCGAAGTGGCAGCCCATTTTGTGCCCGAATTAGAGCAGCTCAGTCGCCGGCAAAATATAAAGCACCGATTCTGCCAGTATATACATAAAAGGCTGATCCCATTAGACATGTTGGGAAATTCGAGGACCAGATGGAACTGCTCGGGGTAAGTGACGATTATCGGTGTAGAGTTTTCCCGACTACTTTGTCAGATACCGCCCAGGAATGGTATTGGAAGTTTAAGCCGAACTCCATTACCTCTTGGGAAGCATTCAGGAAGGAGTTTTGTAGACAATTCAACACTGCCCGGACTCCACCAGTTTATGCCAACCACTTGGTAGATATCAAACAAGGAAAAGATGAGTCTTTAAAGAATTATATACAGAGATTCATGAGAGAAGCCAATAGAGTAATTGCTGTAGGAGACGAGGGGAAGATGGTTGCCATATCTGCTGGGATAACTTATCGGAGCCCTTTGTGGGATAGTATACATAGAAATCCAATTTCAACACTTCAACAATTTCTTGACCGAGCAGGCAAGTATATGAAATTGGATGATGCAATCGAGAAATAAGAGAATGGCATAAACAATCCGAGTGGATCAACTGACCCTCCTAAGAATGATGGAAAGAAATGTGGAAATAACGGGTCTGACCACCATGAGGAAAAGAAAGCAAAGTTGAGTTCAAATGAAAAGCCAACCAAGTATGAGCCTCAATTCACTAATTACACCACTCTCTCGGCCACCCGAGCGGAAATATATCTTGCTAGTCATGAAGAGGTTCCCTACAAGAAACCTCCACCCATCAGGAAAGAGATGAGGAAGAGAGATATGAATAAGTTTTGCCGTTTCCATGGAGATTATGGTCACGACATGAATGAATGCAATCACCTCAAGGACGAGATAGAATTTCTTCTCCGGTCGGGCAAGTTGAGGAAGTACCGGGCAGAGACACCCCAAGGAGAAGGAGGCAGCAGCAATCCTGGGTTCAAACGACAAAGATCTCCGCCCTTGCAGCCCGGGCTTGTGGACTTTACCTTAGACACTGTATGTGGAGGTCCACACTTGGCTGAGGATAGCAACAAAGCAAGGGAGAGGTATGCCGAGACACTTCGACATGAGCAGGAGTGCTAGGATCAGGAGCCACTGGAACGGCGAGCGTCTGTGAATATATTATTTCTAAATACCGCTTTCAGAGTGGTAGTTTAATTTCAAGTTGTTTAACTTGTTATTTAAATTTGGTTTATGAGCTGGTTATTTGCTGACCAGTCATCTATTTTTGAACAATTTTTGTTGTTTAAGACTCGTTATTAGACACGTTTTGTCCTTTTTAATTTACGAGTAATAAAAAGACTACACGCAGCATGGTCAATTCTTGCTACAAATGTGCATGTGTGTTAATTATTCGAACAGTGTTGAACTGGTCGGTAAAATCGGACAGTGTTCAACTAGTCGATACGTTCAAGCAGTGTTCAACTGCTTGAATATTTTCAATTTATTGTATGTGTTTCACAAGCAATTAACTGCTCGAACAGATTCGGTCAAGTAGCAAGTGACCCAGGATCTTTCAACCCTCGATCAATTGGGGGGCACATGGGGTATGCTGGTATATAATTTAACACAGGCAATAAGAGCACGAGTAAACATATTTGTTTTTAGGCTGACTTGTAAAATTTTGAAGCCAAAAAAGGCCATTAAGCTAACTTGTTTGACAAAGCTTAAGTAACTTGGAATTTTTCAAAATTTCAAGTTAGAAGCAAATATTTGTGTGACAATAAACGTTATGCTCATAAAGTGTTAGAGCAATAAGAGTGTGAGAAAGTATACTTAGTATGGACTTATGAAATGTCTAGAATTTCTAAGTTAGAAAACTAAGTACTCATGCAAAAATATAAGACATACATCAGAGTGACTTTACTATTCACAAAAAACTTATAACTTTTTAAGTCTAAAAGGACTTAGAATGTTTCAAGTTAACAAAGAAAAGTAAAGTATAATTGCATGAACCATAAAGATTTTGTGCAAACCCGAGGACATAAGGGCATGCATCCGAGCAGTTAGGCTGTGGTATCCGAGTAGATGGCGTGCGTCCGAGGAGCAGCATGTCCGAGGAGTAGCATTGCCAAGAAGTTGTTTACGTTCCGAGGCACAAGGCTTCCGAGGGACAAAAGAAATTTGATCGGTTAGGAATGGTAAAAGAAACAAGTTTGATGGGCTAAAGGAAATGTTTGATCGTGGGTTTACTACAAAAGTGAAAGTTACTGACCAGATGGAAGCTTTTGGATAACTTTGGTTAATTGTTGATAAATCCTATTTAAATAAAATTAATTTTTTTTTCAAATTAATCTAAAACCAAGTTGATTGTTGATAAATGAAATTTAAATTAACTATTGTTAATTATTGATAAATTTCATTTAAATTGTCTTATTTTTTGTAAAAATTTAATTAATTTGAATTTTTTGATAAATTCTAGATAATTAATTGTGGTATTTTTGCAAATGAAATAAATTGTGGTATTTTTGCATAAATTTATAGAATTGCTCATATAGTAACATGATTAAGCCCATCCAATTATAACATGTCGGTTTGCACTATATGTGGTATTTTTGCAATTGGGCTTAGATGCATATAGTGGCACATATGTTTGTTAGATATGTGGTATTTTTGCCAAATAAAATATTCATAAAATGATAGGTTTTATTTGGGCCCATTAGAAAATGTAAAGTTTAAATTCCTCTCTTGTGGGTGATTCCACTTGTGAAGGCTCATTTGCTCTGCATGACTATAGTGGGTCTAATCAATTAATAATAATTAATAAAACAAATGTTTAAATTCCTATCTTCTGGACCTTGTATGGAAGATAGAGGGCCTTTGTAGTGGGAACGACATACTGGACCCAACCCTCCTCCATACAAGCCCAATTGTTAAGGCCCATTTACCTGAGTTGGACTTAATTGTATAGTTTCATTATATTAGTTAAACCTAAATATTGATTAGCAACAAATTAATTGAATTTGTTTCAATGTGACACTTTAGAATTAATAGGAAATTATAGGACTTTGGTTTTAAAAATTTAATTTGTTTATTTTTTTTTTGGAAAACCATAGTCATTAATTTTCTAAAAATAAATAATAAAAATACTATTTTTTTAATTTTATAATGAGCTTATTTTAAGAATTTTATTCGATCTCCACCGTTGGTTTAACATAGTTAATAGCTTAATGGGGCCTCGATGCGCTTTGATTCCTCTCCCTACGGAAGGTGTTCATTAGTTATTTTGACAAGGTTAGATCTCGAAAGATAACTAATTATAGGTCAAATTCTACTGGACTCACCCCTACGGTGACTACTAGGACTAAATCTATGATTATCGAAACCGTGGGTCTAGCTCATAAAATAAGAGATTTTGTTTTCTTATTTTGATCAAATAGTAGGTTGTTAATAGTGGTGTCCATTATTAAATGAGTTTACAACTTTGTTATTAGTGGTATTTTTGACTCTCGCCAACTAGGACAAGGATATCATAGATTAGTTAAAAACCTAAAGAATAGAGATGTGATTGTTTTTGGTATTTTTTCTCATATCTTACATATTTTTGGTATATGTTGTGATATTTCTTGAAATTTATGTGAATAGAAGTTTTATTGAGCAAATGTGATTGATTTCTATTTTATTGAAAATTTGTAGCTTTAAGTTAAGTAGTGTCTCTGTCTACTCCCATCCTTTCTCAACTTTCGATGGAGAAACCCACTAGAGAAAACTTCCTTAATTGGAAGCAGAATATCAACATAGATTTGATTGGTGACAACTCCGAGTTCGACATGATTGAGGAATCCCAAGAACGAGCACTGTGTTCGCACGTTTGTGATGGCACCGTCAGTGCTCGTGATGGCACCGTAAATGCGTGGATAGCACCGTCTCTGCACATACGTGAAGACACCGTAAATGCTCGAATGGCATCGTGTTTTCACGTTCGTGATCAACTCAACTATGGTCTGACGCATCTCATGAACGAGCTTCAGATTATTGAACCTATCATGGGTGGACCTAGTAAAGGAGGTGAAAATAAGACTACTGATGTTGCTGCTGATCTAGCTAAGGCTGAAGCTAACCCAACTTCATCTTTGAAAGCTGGAAACAAGAGGAAAGGTGGACAAAACAACAACCCCAAGCCTGCAAAGGCTGCAAAGATGAGTGCACAACCAAGTGCACAGACGCCTAAGGGGAAGAACATGAAAAACAAGAAAGGTAAAGATAAGTGTTTTCACTGCAAAGAGAAGGGGCATTGGAAACAGGATTGCCCCAAAGTTTATAGCAGCGAAAAACAAAGGTAATGATTATAGTTTATTTATCTTGGAAACATGTGTTTTAGAGAATGATAAATCTGTTTGGATTATTGATTCTGGATCTACTAACCATGTTTGTAATTTTTTACAACTTCTTGAATCGTGGGAGGAAGTGGACGAAGGCGGCTTAAAGCTTAGAGTTGGAAACGAAGCATTTGTTGCGATCCAAGCTAGAGGAAGAGCTCGTCTGAAGTTCGGAAATAAATTTTTAATTTTAAATGATGTACTTTTTATTCCGAATTTTAGTAGAAATTTAATTTCAATTTCCATGTTGCAATCATAACAATTTGTTATGACTTTCATAAGTTTTAATATATCTATTTCTTTCAATGGATCACAATTGTGTATTGTTTGGAAAACGGGCTTTATATTCTGCGACCTAACGAACCCCTCGCTCTTAATAATGATTTATTCAAAGTAGCTAAACCTAGGACCAATAAACGTCAAAAGACCGATAACGATAATATGACGTATTTATGGCACTTGAGACTAGGTCACATTGGCTATGATAAGATTCAAAGACTTACAAATGACAGACTTTTGAGGGAACTCACCTTAGGTGAATTACCTGTCTGTGAATCTTGTCTAGAAGGCAAACTGACCAAGTGTCCATACTCTGCAAAGGGTGATAGGGCCAAAGAACCACTTGGTCTTGTGCATTCAGATGTTTGTGAACCTTTGAATGTACAAGCCATGGGTGGTTTTGAGTATTTCGTCACTTTCATTGATGATTACTCTAGATACTCATGTCTTTACCTAATGCATAGGAAATCAGAAACATTTTCAAAGTTTCAGGAATTCCTAGTGTAACACCCCACGTTACTATTGGCTGCTTCCTGGAATGACGACTAGCCCTACAAACCAACATGAGTCTTTCTAGCGTGCTTTGTCCTCACTCGCATGCTTCTTGGGAAAAATTCCCAGGAGGTCACCCATCTTGAGATTACTCCAGGTCAAGCACGCTTACCTTTGGAGTTCTCAAGTGATGGGCTACTGGAAAGAATATGTATCTTGTTGGCATAGGTAGTACCCATCAATCCATTTTAAGCCATCTCCAACTGTGTAGTCCCATACCTACACAGTCTTAGAATCATCACACTTGACCTTCCCCAGGCGATGTGGGATTGCACAGATTTTACCCGGTCTTTCCTCCTGCGGATCACGGGATTCTGACTGTCACACCTAGCAATGGCTCAGAACCAATTAGGTAAAACATTAAAGGTCTTCCAATCTGATAGGGGTGGAGAATATTTGGATATGCAGTTCCAAGATCATTTAACTGAACTTGGGATTTTATCACAACTTACTGCCCCAGGTACTCCGCAACAAAATGGTGTAGCGGAACGCCAGAACAGAACTTTATTGGAATGCTTAGTTACTCAACTCTACCAACTTCATTCTGGGGACATGCAATTGAAACTGCGAACAACATTCTCAATGTCGTGCCGTCTAAATCAATCCCCAAAACACCTTTAGAACGCTGGAATGGTCGTGAACCTAGTTTACGCCATTATAGAATATGGGGGTGTCCCGCTCACGTCCTAAGGAAAAAGGAGGGAAAGCTAGAACCACAAACTGAAGTTTGCAAGTTTGTTGGCTATCCTAAAGGTACTCGAGGTCGACTTTTCTATAGTCATTCAGAAAAGAAAGTGTTTACTTCTACAAATGCTACTTTTATGGAAAATGACTATGTCCAGAACTTTAAACCTCGCAGCAAGGTAGTTTTAGAGGAGATGGTTAAAGAATTGACTCCAACCAATGTTCCATCGTCATCAAGGTGAGTTGATGATGAAATTCCCACTCTTCACGTCCAACTGACGCAAGTCGATTCAAATGAAGAAAGTACCACTGTTCCTGAGCAAACTATCACAGAGCCTCGTCGTAGTGGGAGGGTTTCTAGGAACCCAGTTCGCTATGGTTTGGATGGTGAAACCAATATGGTTGTTTGTAATGACCCACTAATCTAGACTATTTGGACCATTAACGAAACTATACATAAAACTTACATTTTTACGAAAATACCATAATTTATTGAATAACTTGCAAAATAAGAGTTATTTACAAAGTAAATACCAAAACGGATATGGGATCCCATTGTCTTTAAAACAAAAACATAATTTAAAATAATAAAACATTACATAATTAGTGCGAAAAATACATATAAAAAGACATAAACCGAAACTACATCCTCGAATCGATTAACGCTCGGCCCCTTGACTCCATTCATCATCGATACACATCCTCCAAGCGTCACGAATCTTTCCACCTCTAAAGCTTATTTTCCTGCACATAAACAGAAAGGAGTGAGCCTAATGCCCAGCAAGGAAAATCTAACACAAAGTCATATACATAATTTCATAAGAAAACATAAAGACTTAACATAAAACATATAACATACACTTATTATAATGGCCATTATTACTTGGGGTCCCATAGACTAAACAAGCATATGCCCATGGGATTAGTGGGGTCCTACTAGCTAAGTAGGTCATATGCCCATAACCCATTTGGGGTCTTGTTAGTCATATGGGTCATATGCCCAAGCCTACAAACACATATATACATATCATAACACTTTTAATAACATAAAACATATAGATAACATAAGCACATAACATATTGATTCTAGCCTATTTTCCTTACCAAAGTTACTGGGATTATGGACTGAGTTGGGACGTTTGGAACACTCCTAAACCATAAGAAAGAGTGAGTCTAAAGAAAGGAGATGAAATGAAAGAGATGGAAAGACTAAACCATAAAAACATGCTTACCGACTTATATGCTTAAGAGCTTGGATTCCCTAACCAAAATAAGAATAAGGTTAGGGGACTGAGTAGAAGGTTTTGAGAAAGGAAATAACATAAAATACAGAAAGGAACTAGAGTTTTGGGTTTACCTCAAAGATTGCAAGATCAATCTAACCTTCACCGAAATACTATAGAACTCACTTCCCAAAGTGTTTGATAAGCTTATGATGTTTAAGCTTATAGTTTTTCCCCAAACCAAGTGTTTACACTCTCACACTCACTTAACACTAGCAGCTTCTGAACTTAGAGCAAATGGTGAATAATGGCTGGGTACTAGGTCCTATTTATAGAGTTTGGGAATGAAAATATCTTGATTTTACTTGAATAAAAATAATGGCTTTTTAGGTGAAAATCATTTGAATAATCGTTCAGCAGAGGCTGAAGACTCGTTCAAAAGATGCTGGACTGTTGAAGGAGTTTGAATGGATGAAAGGAAAAGTATTCAAAAGTATTTGAAAACATGCTGGTGGAGGCGATATATCGCCTGGACCTTTGTTCCCGAGGCGACCGTGCATCGATTCGTGTTTTCCGTATCTACGTGCTGCGATATATCGCCCCCTATAGCTGCGATATATCGGCATACGCTGAATATTTAAACACGAATTTACACATTTTTAGCTAAGTTTGAATGGAGTAAACAGCCTTGACTAAGCCCTCAACGTACTCAAAGCTGCTGACTGACCCTATAACATTCAAACTTTACCCTTATTTAATTTAATCCTCAAAAATACTTAATCCTTAATTACCATTCATAACATGTGCTTAAAATCCTATTGGTTGATGTCTAAACCTTATAATATAATAATATAATCCTTAATATCAGTCACATTAATCAAACCTTAGGTTATACTTAATATTCTTAAACTATAGGTTAAACTTAGAAAATCTATAAGTACTACTATGAGGGTCCAAATGATTCCCGGTCTGAACCAAAAATCCATAGTAACAAAGATAACACTAAACATACTATAATACTACTAACAATTAGCTAAGTAAAGTTCTTGGACTCTACAATTCTCCCCTACTAAACAGAATTTCGTCCTCGAAATTTACTTACCAAATAACTCCGGATACCGGCCTTGCATGTCTTCTTCCAACTCCCACGTGGCCTCGCGTTCAGAACTATTACTCCATAGGACTTTGACTATAGGAAGGCTCTTGGACCGTAACTGCTTCATCCCCCTATCTAGGATGCTAACCGGTCGTTCCTCGTAACTTAAGTCTTTCTGGAGCGCTATGGTATCGTACTTGAGGACGTGAGATGGGTCTGACACATATTTGTGTAGCATCGAAATGTGGAAGACGTTGTGACTATCGGCTAGTGCTGGCGGTAGGGCTAGTCTATACGCAACTGGTCCCACTTTGTCCAATATCTCAAAAGGACCTATGAATCGGGGACTGAGCTTGCCTTTCTTCCCGAACCGCTTGACACCCTTCATAGGAGATATCTTCAGGAAGACTTGATCTCCAACTTGGAACTCCACATCGCGTCGCTTGGTATCCGCATAGCTTTTCTGACGACTTTGAGCAGCAAGCATACGCTGTCTAATAAGTGTTACTGCTTCTTGAGCTTGCCTAACAGCTTCAGGCCCTAGAAGCTGCCTTTCTCCTACCTCGTCCCAGTGCAACGGTGATCGGCACCTTCTTCCATATAGCAACTCATAAGGTGCCATCTCGATCGTTGACTGGTAGCTGTTGTTGTACGAGAACTCGATCAGCGGTAGGTACTTGTTCCACGATCCTCCGAAGTCAAGTACACAAGCGCGTAGCATATCCTCTAAGATCTGAATCGTACGCTCGGACTGCCCATCTGTCTGAGGATGGAGAGCTGTACTAAGACTTAACTTAGCACCCATGGCTTGCTGTAAGCTTCTCCAGAATCTTGACGTAAACACTGATCCTCTATCTGATACTATCGTCTTGGGGATTCCATGCAATCGTACAATCTCTTGGATGTAGATGTCTGCATATTGGTCTGCCGTATAAGAAGTCTTAACAGGCAGAAAATGAGCCGACTTGGTTAGTCTATCTATGACTATCCAAGCAAAATCATGCTGCTTATTCGTCTTTGGCAGACCCGTCACGAAGTCCATGGCTATATCGTCCCACTTCCATTCCGGTATGCTAAGCGGTTGCAATAATCCTGCAGGCCGCTGATGCTCCGCCTTCACTTGCTGGCATACCAGACACTTAGATGCATACTCCGCTATGTCCTTCTTCATCCCTGGCCACCAATAGACTGCCTTGATGTCATGAGTCATCTTGGTAGACCCTGGATGAACCGAGTATGGGGTGCTGTGCACTTCTTCTAGGATCGTCTTCTTAATACTTTGATCGTCTGGCACGCATACCCGATCCTTATATCTCAATAAACCTTGACTGGATATTGAGAAATCTGTAGTCTTGCCTTCTCTGACTGCATCCATGTGTGTTGCTAGTGTGCTATCATGTCTCTGACCAATCCGTATGTCCTCTAGCAGATTCGATTGGATAGACAAGTTAGCCAGCTTGCCTACAACCATTTCTATTCCGGCACTGATGAGCTCCTGCTGTAGCGGCTTTTCTATTCCGGATAAGGCTGCTAAGTTCCCATAACTTTTTCGGCTAAGTGCATCGGCAACTACGTTTGCCTTCCCCGGGTGGTATAGGATTTCGCAGTCGTAATCCTTTATTGATTCCAACCACCGGCGCTGCCTCATGTTAAGCTCCTTCTGAGTATAGAAGTATTTTAAACTTTTGTGGTCCGTATAAATCTCGCACCGTTCTCCGTAAAGATAATGGCGCCAGATTTTTAACGCAAAGACCACCGCTGCCAACTCCATATCGTGAGTTGGATAGCGTTGTTCATACTCCTTTAACTGACGTGAGGCGTAGGCTATCACCTTGTCATTTTGCATCAGTACGCATCCCAATCCTTGCTTCGATGCGTCGCAGTAGACAACGAACTTATCGTTGGGTGTTGGGACACTAAGTACTGGTGTTGAGCAAAGCTTATCCTTAAGCAACTGGAAGCTTTCCTCACACTTATCACTCCAGTTAAACTTTTGTTGCTTCCGGGTCAGGTTGGTGAGTGGAGTGGCTATCTTAGAAAAGCCCTCTACAAACTTTCTATAGTAACCTGCTAGCCCTAAGAAGCTTCTTACTTCCGACGCGTTCTTTGGTCTAGGCCAATCCTTCACGGCCTCTACCTTCGATGGATCTACTACAACTCCGTCTTTTGATATGATGTGCCCGAGGAACGCCACTTGCGAAAGCCAAAACTCGCATTTCTTGAACTTCGCATAGAGTTGGTGCTCCTTCAATCGCGTCAAAATCATCCTCAAGTGTTCCTCGTGCTCTACTTCATCCTTGGAGTAAATTAAAATGTCGTCGATGAACACAACGACGAATTTATCCAAGTAGTCTTTGAAGACCCTATTCATCAAGTCCATAAACGCGGCTGGCGCGTTAGTAAGACCAAAAGACATAACCAAGAACTCGTAATGTCCATAACGAGTCCTAAAGGTTGTCTTAGGAATATCTTCCCCCTTTACCTTGAGCTGATGATACCCGGACCGTAGATCGATCTTAGAAAATACAGTCGCGCCTCGGAGTTGATCAAACAAATCATCAATCCGAGGTAGCGGGTATTTGTTCTTAATTGTTACTTTATTCAGCTCACGATAGTCTATGCACATGCGCATACTTCCGTCCTTCTTCTTCACGAATAGTACCGGAGCTCCCCATGGTGAATGGCTTGGCCTAATGAAACCCAAGTCTAGGAGTTCTTGTAGCTGCGTCTTTAACTCCTTGAGTTCCGTAGGTGTCATCCGGTATGGTTCCTTAGAGATAGGCTCGGTGCCTGGTACTAATTCTATCGTGAAGTCTATTTCTCGATTTGGCGGCAACCCTGGCAAGTCATCGGGGAAAACTTCTGGAAATTCTTGTATGACTCGAACATCTCCAACTTTGAGTGATGTCTCCTTCTCCACATTCATGATGCTGGCTAAGAATGCTTGGCATCCTTTCTCCATCATTCTCTGAGCTTTGAGAGATGACACTAACGGGGTGCGTAGTCCTGAAGCTTGTCCCATGAAGTAAAGTTTCTGGCCGTCAGGAGTCTCGAACACCACCTTCTTGCGTTTGCAGTCGATCGTTGCGCCATGCCGTGCTAGCCAATCCATGCCTAGTATGACGTCGAAGTCTTTGATCACCAGCTCTATCAGGTCTCCTTCTAGTTCATTGTCCTCAATCTTGATTGGTACGCCTCGTACAATTCGTAATGATAGAACTACTTTGCCCGAAGGCAACTCGGTTGCAAACCTAGTTCTAAATCTTTCACTAGGTTTGTCTAGTTTATCTATCATTCCTAACGAAATATACGAATGGGTGGCTCCCGAATCAAATAATACATGACATAATTTATTGAGGATGGAAACCTGACCTGTGACCACCTTGTTGCTAGCATCCGCCTCTCCTTGGGTTAAAGCAAAAACCCGAGCAGGAACCGTCTTTTCGTCGTTCTTTCCTTCCGGCTTTTGCTGAGGACAGTCTCTTTTACGATGCCCTTCTTGACCACAGTTGAAACACTCCTTGGTGTTGGCACGGCATTCTCCGGGGTGCTTCTTCTGACATTTGGCACATGGCGGGTATTCCACGTAGCCCGACCTATTTCCCCCATTATTTGGTCGTGCCCTTTTATTGTTGTCGGCTTGCTTGTTGTCAGGATGCCTTCTCTTCTGTCCGTTACCGTTGTTGGTGGACTGATTGTTGCCGCTATTGCTAGGCTGATTGTTGTTCCGACTGGCCTGAGGTTGGCTCTGCTGTCTAGGTTCAGGCTTGCTAGCTTCTTCTTTGCTCACGTTGGCCTGCAACCTTTCTACTTCAATTGCCGTCTCAAGAACGTCGGCATATGAAGTGTTTCCTGGGTTTGCTAACTTCACCCCCATCTCGATCTTTGGTCGGAGTCCTCTCACGAATTTGTTCACCCTCAGATAATCGGTCGGAACTAACTCTGCCGCGAACTTGGCTAAGCGATCAAATTGACGAGCATATTCCGCCACTGTTAAGTTCCCTTGCTTCAAATTGGTGAACTCCTCAACCCTCGTAGCAAGTACCGCTGAATTGTAATACTTCTTGTGGAAGAGCTCCACAAATCGGGTCCACATCATGGTGGCAGCATCGTGGGATTGCTGGACCAAATCCCACCATATCCTGGCATCTTTCTTGAGTAAAGATGAGACGCAGGATATGCGGTCAGCATTATTGAGGTTCATGTGGGTTAGGATCGGCTCCACATTCCTTAGCCATTCTTCTGCTTCAAAGGGGTCCGTAGTCCCTTCGAAGTTCGGAGC
Source organism: Humulus lupulus (assembly GCF_963169125.1). Lineage (NCBI taxonomy): Eukaryota > Viridiplantae > Streptophyta > Magnoliopsida > Rosales > Cannabaceae > Humulus > Humulus lupulus. Next base: position 180,556,359 of record NC_084793.1, read on the forward strand.
GTGCTGCTTGCGGAACCTCTCGTACACTGGCTCCATGTGCTGTACAGGATATGGAGCGTAGTTCGTCATAGGTCATCCCCCATATGGACCGACTTGTTGGGGTGCTGGGGCCATTGGCTGTGGCTGCGGCTGCGGCTGTGGCGGAGGCTGAGGCTGAGATTGAGCCTGCTGGCGTTGTTGCTGCAGAAGTTCCTCGACTTGTTGTCGCAGTCTGGCAATCTCTGCAGTGTTGTCAGCTGGCTGTGCTGGCGCGTTGCGGCGAGCAGTAGCACGCACTCCCCTTCGGCGAACGGTAGGGACCGCATTGGTCGCTGGAACATCGTTGGAAGCGTTCCCGTTGGTGCGAGCAGATCTTCGGAGAGACATCGTAGCAGAGTTCTAACAGTTGAAAGAAACATGTTAGAACTTTTCCTAATAGGCTCTAAGGCAAAAACTTATTCTAAAACAAACATATCTCGGACCTATTCATTATGACTTCTTATGAAAGATTATATAGGTCTTTATTTATTATTAGAGTGGGTTTCTAAACTTAGAAAAACAAGTCATCTTTATTTTCTAAGTGTGTTTCTAATCATCCTATATGACTTAATTCTCAGGCTCGAAACTTATCTTTGTTCCAAAGTTAACCATATTGAGGGAGGGCTGGGATCAGTAAAATCGTTCCCACTACTAAGGCCCCCTAACTCTCAATAAGGAAACCAGGTTCATTGATTTGTATCCACCCTCACTGAACTTAGTCATTATTCATTTTATTTAGTATTTATTATGATTGCGAAAATAGAATCAAACTCACACATGATATTCAAATAGCATGTTTATTCATTTGGAAAACAATTTCACTTATTACAATCAAAAGTAAATAAAACAAATAAAAACTACTAATCTAAAAATCGGGATCTTCTACATCTGATCCGTCATCTAACATATCATCATCTATTGCCTCATAGTCATCATTATCATGAGCATCAAAATGCCCGCTAGGAAGGTTGGTGAGAATCCTATTCTTTTGCTCTTTGGTGAACTGAAATTCAATTTTTGAGGTGAACCTAACTAAGAGGAAATAATATCTCATTGCTAAGGGTAGTTCATCTTCCTCATGCATCTCTTCCCATATCTCTTCTAATGCTGCTATTACAGAATGAAAATCTTTAAACAACCTAATTACTAATACATATTGCTCGGTTGATCTTAGCATTATTTGTTTAGCCTCTTGAAGGCCACCTATCGCTTGGTGAAACAAAAGCAACCTTCGAGTAATCCTTTCTAGGGCTCCTACGGTGTTTCTTGGCTCCCTTATTCTTTTTAAGGCCTTAATGGCTCGGATATCTTGGTAGGTTAAGGCTCCGTTCATTCTTAACTGAAACATAAACACTAAAGTTGTTAGCTATACACATAGACAAAGTAACTTGTAACTTGTAACTTAAACACTTACTTGGCGGTCCGATTCGGAGCTTTGAGCATGTGTATCGAGGAGAACTTCATGCGAAGGAACCGTTGCTCTGATACCAACTGTAATGAACCACTAATCCCATGGGCATATGCTTGTTTAGTCTATGGGACCCCAAGTAATAATGGCCATTATAATAAGTGTATGTTATATGTTTTATGTTAAGTCTTTATGTTTTCTTATGAAATTATGTATATGACTTTGTGTTAGATTTTCCTTGTTGGGCATTAGGCTCACTCCTTTCTGTTTATGTGCAGGAAGATAAGCTTTAGAGGTGGAAAGATTCGTGACGCTTGGAGGATGTGTATCGATGATGAATGGAGTCAAGGGGCCGAGCGTTAATCGATTCGAGGATGTAGTTTCGGTTTATGTCTTTTTATATGTATTTTCCGCACTAATTATGTAATGTTTTATTATTTTAAATTATGTTTTTGTTTTAAAGACAATGGGATCCCATATCCGTTTTGGTATTTACTTTGTAAATAACTCTTATTTTGCAAGTTATTCAATAAATTATGGTATTTTCGTAAAAATGTAAGTTTTATGTATAGTTTCGTTAATGGTCCAAATAGTCTAGATTAGTGGGTCATTACATTGTTGGTGACACTAGTGATGATGAACCGTTGTCTTTTAAACAGGCAATGGCTAGCCCTAAAAAGGAACTATGGCTCGAAGCCATGAAATAGGAAATGGAGTCCATGTACCCAAATTATGTCTAGGATCTTGTGGAAGCACCTAGTGACTTTAGGGCCATTGGGTACAAGTGGATCTACAAGAAGAAATGAGGTGTTGATGGAAATATCGAGACTTATAAAGCTCGATTAGTGGCAAAGGGTTATACCAAAAGAGAAGGCGTGGACTATGAGGAAACTTTTAGTCCGATAGCCATGCTCAAATCCATTCGTATCCTCTTATCCATAGCAGCCGCTCTCGCTATGAGATCTGGCAAATGGACGTCAAGACAACTTTTCTTAATGGAAAGCTTGACAAAGTCATTTATATGGATTAGCCAGAAGGATTTAAAGTAGTTGGACAAGAAGGAAAAGTTTGCAAGTTGAATAGGTCCATTTATGGACTTAAACAAGCTTCTCATTCCTAGAATCTTAGGTTTGATGAAATAATCAAAACTTATGGATTTGAAAAAAATATTGATGAGCCCTGTGTTTACCAACTGAAGGCAAATCAAATAGTGGTATTCCTGGTTCTTTATGTAGATGATATCTTACTCATTGGAAATAATGTTAAGAAATTATCAGATGTGAAGAATTGGCTGAGCACTCAATTCCAGACGAAGGATTTGGGTGAAGCGAGTTATGTTATAGGTATCTAGATCATCAGGGATAGAAAGAACAGACTCTTAGCTCTATCTTAAGCAGCTTACATAAATAAAGTGCTTGAACGTTTCTCAATGACAAATTCCAAGAAAGGGCGTCTACCGTCCCGCCATGGAATTCATCTCTCAAAGAAGCAGTCTCCCCAGACTCCTGAAGAGGAAGATGCAATGAGAAAAGTTCCTTACGCATCTGCAGTTGGAAGTCTGATGTATGTCATATTGTGTACTAGACCAGATATCTTCTATGCAGTGGGAGTAGTGAGCAGGTATCAGTCAAACCCAGGACCGGAACTTTGGATAGCAGTTATGCATATCATGAAGTATTTAAGGTAGACTAGGGATTATATGTTAGTCTACAAGGGTGGTGTTCTGAACCCTGTAGGCTACACCGATTTAGATTTTTAGACTGATGTCGATGACAAGAAGTTTACTTCTGGAATGGTGTTTACTCTTGGGGGTGGAGCTGTGATTTGGAGAAGCGTAAAGCAGTCTGCAATCTCAGATTCCACCATGGAGGCTGAGTACATAACCACGTCAGAAGCAGCTAAGAAAATAGTCTGGCTAAAGAAGTTCTATTTGGATCTTGGTGTTATTCCAGAAATGGATGAACCACTTGTGTTGTTTTGTGACAATACAGGAGCGATAGCCAACTCAAAAGAACCTCGAAGTCATAAGAGAAGTAAGCATATAGAAAGGAAGTGTCACATTATTCGAGAATATGTGGCCAGGGGAGATGTGAAGGTTATAAAGATTGCAACTGAAGACAATCTTGCAGATCCATTTACAAAGACACTACTAGAAGCTACATTTGATAAGCATATCAAGGAAATGGGATTAGTAGAATTAAGGCATTAATTTCAATTTGTGCAAGTGGGTGTTTGTTGGGGTTTTATGCTCTAATTAAAACCCAAATTCTTTGTAATCTCATTTTATTATCAATAAAAGAATAGAAATCATTTTTTGACTTGGCCAATCACTTTGCTCACATGTTTTATTTTCATGATTATTTTTTTAATATAAACTTCTATTAAATCCCGAGCATATAGCTAATCTTATTTATAGTGACGTAATCACAATGGAATATAAATATGATTATATGTTCAAAATAAGTTAGTCATAAGATTAGTCATTGCATAGGATTTACACTGACTTGCCAATCTACGATATGATCTACTTACACATTACAGTGTTATGTTCTTTCCAGAACATTAGCAAAGTAGAAAAGATCAGATGTATTTGTTACATTGGACAGGACCGATATTGACAGTAGATAAGATAAGTAAACTTACCGTTATTATCTATTCTAGTCATATCATATAGTTGACCATAGGTCAACTATATCTCAATTCTGAGTGGTTAGTATTCTAACTGATTGTATTATTTTAGTTCTTTGACTTATTTGTTACCAGCTTACCCTATGGACTAGCCCATACTTACATCTTGGGAACTCGGTAGTATCATTGAGTGGGATTGTTAAACATAGATATGAACATTTATAGCTTCTGATGAAGAAGTAAAACAATGGTTTCCTTTTAGTTTGGTTCAAGGTGTTAAATGATAGAGATCCCATTTCAGTAATTAAATTAGTTTACTGAAATATCATTTACAAGGAACTAAGTGTTTTAAGGATAAAAAACAATGAGGGGTAAAACGGTATTTTAGTCCTATCTCATTGTAGACCGTCTATAGATGATTGAGTGACAATTATGGTTGTAACAATGGATAATTAATAGCGTATCTATATTTGCTATAAAGCGTTTTATGAATTCAAGAGTGCAACTCCGAGTCTATAGTGGAGTCACGAGGAATTAATAACTTAGTAAATTTATTTGTTAGATTTATGATAACTTATTGGAGCTTGATTTCATAGGCCCATGGTCCCCATTGTACCTTGGATAAAATCATCTAGATAGTCTCAATTAATTAATTTAATTATCAATTAGAATTATCAAAGTTGACCAAGTCAATTTTGGATAGTTTCACAGGGTTATGTATTTTTTAGAAGAAAAGAGAAATTAGACAGATTTATTAATTAAGATAAATTGGTATCTAAATTAATAAATAAGTTTAAATCAAGGTTCAAATTATAAATAATTAATTTGATAAATGATTATTTAATTAATTAAATCAATAGAAAATAATACGGGCCTTGATTTTAAGTCGAATGGGCTTATAATCAAATGAGAAATTTCAGGGCCTAAAGCCCATGATAATTTCGACTTAGGGCTTCAAATTGACTATTATTTTATTGATTTTTTAATTAAATTAAATAACCTAATTGAGTATGTAAGGCCCTAGTTACCCCAGAACAGTTACGGTGAACCGGAAATTTGACTCATTGCCTGAGTCCTTTGGTTAAAAACGTGATCTAAGTGTTATTAACAGGTTAAGGTGAAAACTAGTAAAAAGGAAAGGATATGTTTTATTGATACATAAAATTGTTCATGGGCCCACAAGAACATTTACAAGTTATTTACAACTCAAAAAGGTCATTACTGTTCCAAAAGTTCAAACCCCGCCAACCTAAGCGGCAAAAAAAAAGGGTAAACCCCCTAGCTCCTCTGAGAACTCCTTGGCCGTGGTGGCCAAGCGGCCGCATATGTACACATCACCACCTAAGCTCTCCACTCAAGGCTGGGTGAGCTTTTCTTTTCCTTTACCTGCACCACATAGCACCAATGAGCCAAAGCCCAGTAAGAAAACACAACAATATATGTAAACATCATCAAATGATTATCATTATAATCACACAGAGCTCATAGCTTTCAAACAGATGAGTGAATACCACTTGAGGTTCTGGTAAACCATACTGAGTGACTGACAAGCAGGTCACTAATTCAAATGGAAGAGTGGCTGCTGGGTAAGCCACTAGCCTTCAACAGGTTATGGTAAACCATACTGAGAGACTGACAAGCAGGTCACTAATTCAAATGGAAGAGTGGCTGCTGGGTAAGCCACTAGCCTTCAAGCGCTTATAATATTCATCGAACTTGAGGTCGGTCAGGCATTAATGCTCTTTGAGTCATTCAATGCAGAAATTCGATTAGATCTAATCTTTATTGGCTTGCGTTGAACACGCTAAGGCCGTCCTGACTAATGAGTCAGCGCAATGTGACCAGTGCCCAGTACCACTGCCGAACCTGACTAATGAGTCACAACTTCACAGTTGATACTAGCACCTTTGCCAAATCTGACTAATGAGCCAGTATCATGCACAAGTGAGCAAGATTTGCTAAGTATTCCACAATCAATTCATGTCCACATTTATACAACCAACATGCCTCATGAATAACCATGCATGTCACATTTGGGGTGCAGTTTTCTTACCTCTGATTCGAGCTAGAATGAACAAAAGAACGACCCTTGAGAACGGTTTAGCTTTTAGTCCTTTAGCGGTTACCTAATCATAACACATTATAGGATACCATCAATAACATGATAATCAAAGGTTCTCAAACCAATATCTAGCCTCCGAGAGATCAATCCAAACTAATCCAAGTAGTAGGGACACTCCCGAGGCCTAAAACTAGGTTCCCGGGGTCAAAACGAGCAAACGGGGCGAAAAATGGGCAAGGGCTGCGGCCCTAGCACCTTGGGCCGTGGCCCCCAGAGTTCCCTGAAGCAAGGGTCGCGGCGCCCAGCAGGTACACTTTCCCCTACCTGCTTCTTCAAAGCAGGGCCACGGCACCCCAAGAACAAGGTCGCGGCCCTCAACTCTGGGCCATTCCAAAACACGTTTCTAACACTCCAAAGCCTCCAAAATCATACCTAAACATTCCCCAATCATCAAATCAAAGTTCCCAAGCTTCCCAATGCTTCAAAACCTTCAAAACCCAAGGTTCAAACAAATCGAAAACCCAACAATTCACAAAGTCCAATTCAAAGCTTAGAAACTCTAAAAACTCAAAACTTTAAACTTAGATTACCTTCAATTAGGTTGTTTTCTGTCAAATCCTTCGGTCAAGAAGCTTCTAATCTTTCCTAGGATCACTATGCATCGATCCTCGCTCGATTCCGACTCCTAGAACTCAAGATTTCTTCAAATATGCTTCGGGTGGCAAAAATGAACTAACGAAGGAGAACGAGAGGTTTTCTAATCGTACGTTCTATCTGACAACTACTTCAAGCTTAAGTAACCTCAAATAAAACCTAATGCTCGGGGTCCCGAAAATACCCCCAGGGACATTATAGTCAAAACTTCCAGAATTTCACCCTGATCTCAAATATTCCCAATTTATCATCAAATAAACATTCCTATTACCCCAAAATTGACCCCGTTATGACAAAACCGCTAATCCACTAAATATGACCGTCTCATGCCGAATAACTCGAATATATCTCCATAATGATGGAATCTCATTCACAAATCACATCATGCACCCAAATACACAAATTTACCCTCAATGGGTCAAATGATCAGAACAGCATAATATTTCAAATGTGGACCCACATGCATGCATATATCATCATATTATAATATAATTCACATAAACATGCATATATTCATTTAATGGCGTAATTAAACAATTACGGCCCTCCCAGCCAACTAAACCGCCACTAAACCACATCGGAGAATTCGGGGCATTACAACTATCCCCTCCTTACTGAAATTTCGTCCTCGAAATTTACCTGAACAGCTCGGGATACTAACTCTGCATATCTGACTCCAGCTCCCAGGTCGCTTCCTCGACCTTGCTGTTCCTCCACAATACCTTAACCAAAGGTATCGTCTTATTCCTGAGGACCTTGTCTTTTCTGTCAAGTATCTGAACTGGCTGCTCCTCAAAGGAGAGATCTGGCTCAAGCTCCAGATCTTCATAACTCAAAATATGGCTCACATCAGATACATACCTCTGAAGAGCTGATACATGGAACACATTATGCACGGCAGACAACGCCGGAGGCAAGGCCAATCTATAAGCCACCTGACCAATCCTATCCAGGATCTCAAATGGACCTACAAATCTAGGACTCAGCTTGCCCTTCTTCCCAAACCTTCTCACCCCTTTCCATGGCGAGACTCTGAGGAAAACATAGTCTCCTACCTGGAACTCCACGTTCCTGGGCTTGGGATCTGCATAGCTCTTCTGTCTACTCTGAGAAGCAAGCATCCGAGCTCTAATCTTCTCAATAGCCTCACTGGTCCTCTGACCTGCCTCAGGACCTAAGTATCTCCTTTCATCTATCTCATCCCAATGAATGGGAGATCTGCACTTCCTACCATACAACATCTCATAAGGTGCTACTTCAATGGTAGATTGATAACTGTTGTTGTGGAGAACTCTATCAAAGGCAGATACTTACTCTAAGATCCACCGAAGTCCAGCACACATGCTCTCAGCATGTCTTCCAGAATCTGGATCATCGTCTCAGATTGCCCATCTGTCTGAGGATGATAAGCTGTATTGAACTTCAACTGTGTCCCCATGGCTTTCTGCAAACTCCCCCAAAACTTGGAAGTAAAAGTGGGGTCCCGATCTGACACAATCAACCTAAGTGCCCCATGGAGGTGCACGATCTCTCTCACATAGAGATTTGCATACTGATCAACTGTATAGGTGGTCTTCACTGGCAGAAAGTGAGTTGATTTGGTGTAGCGATCCACTATCACCCAAATAGAATCATGCTGACCAGTAGTCCTGGGTAAGCCCACCACAAAATCCATTGTGATGTCTTCCCACTTCCACTCTGGGATATCCAGAGGCTGCAATGACCCTGCCGGCATCTGATGCTCAGCCTTGACCTGTTGACATGTCAAGCACTTAGCCACATATTATACAACATCTCTCTTCATCCCTGGCCACCAATACAACGATCTCACATCCTGATACATCTTCGTGGTGCCTGGATGCAAAGAGTAAGGTGTGGTATGAGATTCATCCAGAATCTCTCGCCTCAATGCAGTGTCTAACGGAACACATATCCGCCCTTTGTATCTCAACAAGCCTATCTCAGACACTGAATAATCTCTGGATGCTCCAGCCAGAACATCCTCTCTAATCTTGATCAGTTGTGGATCACTCAACTGACCTTCTTTGATTCTCTCCAACAGCGTAGACTGTAGCATAATGTTAGCCAACTGGCCTACCAGTAACTCTATACCAGCTCTGGTCATATCATCTGCTAACTCTCTGGCTATCAGCCTCATACCATGAATCTGTCCCGGACCCTTCTAGCTTAAAGCATCAGCTACCACGTTGGCTTTTCCCGGGTGATACAGAATCTCATAATCATAATCTTTTACTAACTCCAGCCAACGCCTTTGTCTCATATTCAGGTCTTTCTGGGTGAAGAAGTATTTTAGGCTCTTGTGGTCTGTATAGATCTCGCACTTTTCTCCATAGAGATAATGCCTCCATATCTTCAAAGCAAAAACCACAGCCGCCAGCTCTAAATCATGAGTGGGATATCTCTTTTCATACTCCTTCAGCTGACGAGAATCATAAGCTATTACTTTCTCTGATTGCATCAAGACACAGCCCAAACCCTGATGAGAAGCATCACAGTAAATCACAAACTTCTCCTGGTCTATCGGGAGACTCAGAATCGGAGCTGTAATCAATCTTTGCTTCAGTTCTTGGAAGCTGTTCTCACATTTATCTAACCACACAAATTTCTGGCTCTTGCGTGTCAGTTCAGTCAAGGTAGTAGCAATCTTCGAGAACCCTTCCACAAAACGCCTGTAATAACCTGCCAATCCAAGGAAACTTCTAACCTCAGAAGCATTCTTTGGCCTTGGCCAATCTCTGACCGCCTCGATCTTTGCTGGATCTACCTTAATCCCCTCCTTATTGACAATATGTCCAAGAAAGGATACCTGAGACAACCAGAATTCGCACTTCTTGAATTTAGCAAGCAACTTATGTTCTCTTAGTCTCTGTAGAACCAACCTCAGATGCTGCTCATGCTCTAACTCAGTCTGAGAATACACCAAAATATCATCAATGAAGACGATCACAAACTGGTCCAAGTAATTGATAACTCTATGATTTAGAGTTATTTTTATTAACTTTGAACTTGAATTTTGGGTGAAAGGAGTAATGAGTGTGATGTTATTTGTAAGTTTGTTTAGTTTTTACCTTTCTTTTCTAGTTAGTGTGTTAATTCAAGAGTCTTGTAAATTGTTGGTAGTAATTGTAATTAATTAAGTAATTGTGTGTGTTTTGTTGTTTAGGAAAGGAACTTTTGACTCGCCAAGGGAAACTAAGGAATCCAAGGAAAAAGGGGACAAAAAGCTGGAAATGCTGGAGGCCGAAGTGTTAGCAAATCTGGAAATTGGGGACTGACGTGGACAAGAGCCAGCTGACCTTTCTTCACTTATCTCAGCGCCTATGTGGCACCCACTTAAAAATTAGGTCAGCTGGCTGAGGTGGCGTGGACTAATGGACCAAGAAAGGAAAATGGGCTTTCTAATTAAGGAAGGAGAAAAGAAAAGTACCCTAAGGAGAGTACAGCCGTAATACAGGAAGAAAAAGAAAAAGGAGTACAGTCCTTTATTCAGCAACGAAGAAAGAAAAAAAAGAGCTGATGCAGAGAGATATACACAGAAAAAGGCAGCACCCATAAGAGGAGACCCACGGCCAAGGAAGGAGGAGGACTCTAGAATCCGATTCTACTTCTTCTCTTTCTTCTATATTTCATTTTCTGTATTGTATACTCTTGATTCTATAATTTGTGAACTGAATATTTGCTATGGATGAACAATTTCTGTTTTGGGTTGTAATTATCAGTTTGAACATGAGCTAATCCTTTTGAGATTTGAATAGCTATGGACCCCTATGTTGTGATTAATTAATGAGAATGCATGAGTTTAGCAACTTGCCTTTGTTCATTCAAGTGAGATGATTGTTGAATAATTGTTAATTACTGGCCATGAGTAACAATTTGCTTAGCTGGATTTGATTATGGAAAGGTTAAATCTAGTGGATATAACTTGGATGATGCAAGAGAATTTCCATGTTAGGTTGTTCTTAGTAAGTAAGATAGGAATATTTTGCTACCTTGCATAACTTGAGAATTGGTGTTTAATTGCTGTTTTGCAACCTAATTAAATATAGGAATATATTAAATTAAGTTGTAGAATTAAATCAGTGAGTTTTGGAAAAACCTCACAAGCATATCTAGAATTCTGTTAACTCTGTGCAACTTTGCTGAACGAATGCTATAACAACTGGGCAAATTAAGCATAGGGGGGATTTAGCTATTCAAGTCTATCATTCCATAGATACTTTTTCTTGCAATTATTTTTCCAGTAATTGTAGCCACATTTTAAGCAGGTTTTATTTACAGTCATTTAAATTTAGATTCATTACCCAATCATTCCCATATTTTCCATTTATTTTAAGTTGTTAATTAGTTGGTTTTACATTGAATTTTGTTTGCAATCCCTGTGAAGACGATCTTACTTATCATTATATTACTTGTGTGACTGCGTATACTTGCGTATATTAATTTTCACAACAGTAATCCTTGAACACTCTGTTCATCAGATCCCTAAACGCAGCAGGGGCATTAGTCAATCCAAATGACATAACTAAAAACTCATAATGCCCATATCTGTTACGAAAGGCAGTCTTCGGTATGTCTCCCTCCTTGACCCTCAACTGATGATAACCAGAACGAAGGTCGATCTTTGAGAATACCTTCTTACCTTGCAACTGATCGAACAGATCATCTATCCTTGGCAAAGGATACTTATTCTTAATTGTCAACTTGTTCAGTTCTTTGTAATCAATACACATTCTCAGAGAACCATCATTCTTTTTCACAAACAGAACCGGCGCACCCCAAGGTAAAAAACTAGGTCTAATAAAACCCAAGTCTAACAGCTCTTGCAACTATACTTTTAATTCTTTCAGCTCAGTTGGGGCCATTATGTACGGTGCTCTAGACACTGGCTCCATCCCTGGTGCCAGTTCTATAACGAACTCAATTTCTCTATGTGGTGGAAATCCTGGCAAATCTTCTGGAAACACATCCAGGAATTCACATGCAAGTCTAGTATCCTCTGGTCTCACTGGCATGACCTGAGTGGTATCAACCACACTGGCTAAGAATCCAATGCAACCTCTTTGCAATAGATCCCTGGCCCTCAACACAGAAATCATAGGAATGCGAGGTCCATGCACAGCACCAACAAACACAAAAGGATCCTCACCTTCAGGCTCAAAGGTGACCATCTTCCTTCTGCAGTCAATAGTTGCCCCATACTTTGCCAACCAATCCATACCCAGTATCATGTTAAAGTCAGTCATAACCAACTCTATCAAGTCCACTGACAACTCTCTGCCCTCCACTGTCACTGGCAAAGATCTGACCCATCTCCTGGATACCACTAACTCTCCAGTGGGTAACAAAGTACCAAATCCCACAGCATAGAAATCACAAGGTCTACAAAATCTATCAATAACGCTACTAGCAACAAAAGAATGTGTAACACCAGAATCAATCAACACATTATAAGGGATTCCAACACTAAGAAGTTGACCTGTAACAACTGAGGGAGAAGCCTCAGCTTCTGCTTGTGTCAATGTGAACACTCGAGCTGGGGCCGAGCTGTCCACCTTCCTAGGTTCTTCTTTCCCTACCTGAGGGCAATCTTTCTTAAGATGACCCACTGCTCCACACAAGTAGCAGGCCTTTGCCCTACACTCTCCCAAATGGCGCCTCTTGCATCTAGGGCATTCAGGTGAGTCTTCCAGGCTTCACTACCCCCAGGACGACCCATTGTAATACCACGGGGCCTCCTGTCAGGACCTGGAACTGGGAAGGTATCAGGAACCTTCCTCTTCTGATCACTGGGGCCAACACCCCTACCAGAACCCACAAATGGAGGAACTGTCCTCCTAAAATCCTTTTTGGCTGCACTGTCACGCCAGATCTTGGTCTCTGCACTCTCAGCTGTGAGTGCCTTCTCAACCACCTGTGCGTAGGTAGTAACCCCTGTCACAGTGGTGATACGAACATCACGGGCTAACCTGGGCTGTAGCCCCTGGAGGAATCTCTCTCTCCTGGTCCCATCAGTGGGCACCAGTTCCTTGGCAAACTTTGCCAAACGGTCAAACTTTAAGGCATATTCAGTAGCTGATAAACTCCCATGAACTAGCCCAATAAACTCCTCGGCTTTAGCTGCCCTGATAGCATCATTATAATACTTTTCATTGAACAAGGTCTGAAACTCCTCCCATCTCAGGGCATTCACATTCTTGGTCTGGGTAATCACTTCCCACCAAATCCGGGCATCCTCCTGAAACATATAGGTAGCACAGGCCACCCTCTCATTACCAGTTACCCTCATAAAGTCAAGGATAGTGGTAATCATACTCATCCATTGTTCTGCCTTGGCAGGATCTGCACTGCCCTAAAAAACAGGAGGTTGTTGCTTCCTGAACCTTTCATAAAGAGGTTCCCATTTATTTCCTACCTCAGGCAGCTGTTCTGCTGATGGCACCGACACAGGAGGTGCCTCTGATACACTAACCACTGCAGGCACTTGTTGTTGTCTCAGGAGACGAAGCTCCTCTCCTTGTTTCAACACTGTTGCCTGCAACTCATTAAACAACTGCTGCCAGTTTGCAGGAGCTGGCTGTGGAATCTGAGACTGGTCATTTTCCTGACCCTGGTTGTTATTATTATTCTGGCCCTGATCACTTTGCCCAGCTGTAGTATCTATCTGTTCTGGATTCATTCTTATTTCTGATATACCTTGCTGAAACATTGATCAATACGGCCAGTCAGGTAGTAATAACTAAACCTCTTGCCGCCTCACGGTCCAAGAACAAGCAGACAATTATCATATTCCACAGTCATTCAATATTCACGAGTAGATACATGTTTATGGCATTCAGCACTCAGCATGTATCACATAATAATTCATAATATTTCAGGGGCACAAGTTCAACACAGTGTCTCATGCATACATGTAAAGCATATGCACCACATTTAGGCAGTTATGCACATTACTACATAAATAGTTACCAAACCATGAGTCGAGCTTGACTTCAGTGATGTGTGTACATGCCCAGCCAGTCTACAGGAACATTAACCTTGGCATTGCTCTGATACCAAGTTGTAACGCCCTGGTTACCCCATAACAGTTACGGTGAACGGTGAACCAGAAATTTGACTCATTGCTTGAGTCCTTTGGTTAAAAACGTTATCTAAGTGTTATTAACAGGTTAAGGTGAAAACCAGTAAAAAGGAAAGGATATGTTTTATTGATACATAAAATTGTTCATGGGCCCACAAGAACATTTACAAGTTATTTACAACTCAAAAAGGTCATTACTGTTCCAAAAGTTCAAACCCCGCCAACCTAAGCGGCGAGAAAATAGGGTAAGCCCCCTAGTTCCTCTGAGAACTCCTTGGCCGTGGTGGCCAAGCGACCACATATGTACACATCACCACCTAAGCTCTCCACTCAAGGTTGGGTGAGCTTTTCTTTTCCTTTACCTACACCACATAGCACCAATGAGCCAAAGCCCAGTAAGAAAACACAACAATATATGTAAACATCATCAAATGATTATCATTATAATCACACAGAGCTCATAGCTTTCAAACAGATGAGTGAATACCACTTGAGGTTCTGGTAAACCATACTGAGTGACTGACAAGCAGGTCACTAATTCAAATGGAAGAGTGGCTGCTGGGTAAGCCACTAGCCTTCAACAGGTTATGGTAAACCATACTGAGTGACTGACAAGCAGGTCACTAATTCAAATGGAAGAGTGGCTGCTGGGTAAGCCACTAGCCTTCAAGCACTTATAATATTCATCGAACTTGAGGTCGGTCAGGCATTAATGCTCTTTGAGTCATTCAATGCAGAAAGTCGATTAGATCTAATCTTTATTGGCTTGCGTTGAACACGCTAAGGCCGTCCTGACTAATGAGTCAGCGCAATGTGACCAGTGCCCAGTACCACTGCCGAACCTGACTAATGAGTCACAGCTTCACAGTTGATACTAGCACCTTTGCCAAATCTGACTAATGAGCCAGTATCATGCACAAGTGAGCAAGATTTGCTAATTATTCCACAATCAATTCATGTCCACATTTATACAACCAACATGCCTCATGAATAACCATGCATGTCACATTTGGGGTGCAGTTTTCTTACCTTTGATTCGAGCTAGAATGAACAAAAGAACGACCCTTGAGAACGGTTTAGCTTTTAGTCCTTTAGCGGTTACCTAATCATAACACATTATAGGATACCATCAATAACATGATAATCAAAGGTTCTCAAACCAATATCTAGCCTCCGAGAGATCAATCCAAACTAATCCAAGTAGTAGGGACACTCCCGAGGCCTAAAACTAGGTTCTCGGGGTCAAAACGAGCAAACGGGGCGAAAACTGGGCAAGGGCTGCGACCCTAGCACCTTGGGCCGTGGCCCCCAGAGTTCCCTGAAGCAAGGGCCGCGGCGCCCAGCAGGTACACTTTCCCCCACCTGCTTCTTCAAAGCAGGGCCGCGGCACCCCAAGAACAGGGTCGCGACCCTCAACTCTAGGCCATTCCAAGACACGTTTCTAGCACTCCAAAGCCTCCAAAATCATACCTAAACATTCCCCAATCATCAAATCAAAGTTCTCAAGCTTCCCAATGCTTCAAAACCTTCAAAACCCAAGGTTCAAACAAATCGAAAACCCAACAATTCACAAAGTCCAATTCAAAGCTTAGAAACTCTAAAAACTCAAAACTTTAAACTTAGATTACCTTCGATTAGGTTGTTTTCTGTCAAATCCTTTGGTCAAGAAGCTTCTAATCTTTCCTAGGATCGCTATGCATCGATCCTCGCTCGATTCCAACTCCTAGAACTCAAGATTTCTTCAAATATGCTTCGAGTGGCAAAAATGAACTAACGAAGGAGAACGAGAGGTTTTCTAATCGTACGTTCTATCTGACAACTACTTCAAGCTTAAGTATCCTCAAATAAAACCTAATGCTCGAGGTCCCAAAAATACCCCCGGGGACATTATAGTTAAAACTTCCAGAATTTCACCCTGATCTCAAATATTCCCAATTTATCATCAAATAAATATTCCTATTACCCCAAAATTGACCCCATTATGACAAAATCGTTAATCCACTAAATATGACTGTCTCATGCCGAATAGCTCAAATATATCTCCATAATGATGGAATCTCATTCACAAATCACATAATGCACCCAAATACACAAATTTACCCTCAATGGCCCAAATGATCAGAACAACATAATATTTCACATATGGACCCACATGCATGCATATATCATCATATTATAATATAATTCACATAAACATGCATATATTCACTTAATGGCGTAATTAAACAATTACGGCCCTCCCGGCCAACTAAACCGCCACTAAACCACATCGGAGAATTCGGGGCATTACAGAGTCTATAAAAAGAGTGCTTAGAGAAAAGTCATCAGTTAAGATTTCTGAGACGACAAATAAATTTAATCACTGGTTTTCTGATAGTTTTAGATTCTCTATAAACATAAGTCCTTTTTCTAAGCCTCTTGATTAATTTCTCTTCTTCTCTTTATATCTATCTCATGTGTTGAGAATTGCCCACACTAGTCTAGGTGATTCTAAGGATACATTGGAACACTGTGAAGAAAATAGAAGATTGATTCAGTTTCTTGATAATACTCTGCGACAAAAAGGATACAAGAGTTAGAGAAACTGAAGGAGTGACTCTTTCATTCTGATGCGTATACTGTAAGTATTATTGTCTTTGTTTCTCTTTGAATTCAATTTTAGAAACATATTTTAGGCTATCTCATATTAATTTGTTTAATATTAGATATACATGAAAATAAATAAATATCTTGTATAAGTTTTCCTAATAGAGAAGAGATCTGAGAAGAGCCAGGCGAAGAGCCCTGAGTGATGTGCTTGGCAATATGAAGATTATGTTCGGGTTGCCGAGTTGTCTGTTTTACTCTCGCCATTGTGCTATACCTTTTCAAGAAATCTTCCTCATTTGATAAATATAAAGCAGAGTGAGGGAAAATCATTTTCACCCTTTCCAAGAACTCCTGTGGAGTACGCTCGCTTACGAACTTATTTGATGAAGATGAGCTGGACATCTGCAACAAAGAAACAATAAAGAGTAAAGTTAGTACATCAACATAATGAAGCCAATAGCTGGGGGCATATCCATTAACTAAGTAGCAAAATTGAAGAAACCGAAGGAAAAAAAATTTAGGGTCCCAGGTGGTCGGCCTATGGTTGGGCCGATCATCTTAGATCTTGGATCCTTGGAAATTGACCAGGGAGTATGGTGGTCGGCCTATGCTAAGGTTTGGGTCGACCACCTAGGCCTGGGAACCCTATAAATCGCCCAAGACATGAGAATGCAGTATAGAGTTGGATTTTGTAACCCTAGAAATCGCCCAGGCTAAAGAAGCCCTAGGGGTGGTCGACCCATGATGGAAGCCCTAGAGGTGGTCGGCCCATGATGAACTTCACAAGCCTGGAAATCGTCCAGGCTAAGAGAGCCCTAGGGGTTCTCGGCCCATGATGGGATGTGTAGGTTTGGAAATCGCACAAGGCAAGGGAAACCCTAGGGGTGGTCGGCCCATGATGGAATTTACAAACTTGGAAATCGCATATGCCTGGATATGAAACCTTGGAAATCACCTATGCCTAGATATGAAACCCTGGAAATCGCCCATGCCAGGGAAACTTAAAGGTGGTCA
Source organism: Humulus lupulus (assembly GCF_963169125.1). Lineage (NCBI taxonomy): Eukaryota > Viridiplantae > Streptophyta > Magnoliopsida > Rosales > Cannabaceae > Humulus > Humulus lupulus. Next base: position 180,573,831 of record NC_084793.1, read on the forward strand.
GCCTAAGGTTTTACAAGCCTAAAAATCGCCCAGGCTAGTGAATCTCAAGGGTGGTCAGCCTAGGTTAGGGTTTTACAAGCCTGGAAATCGCCCAGGCTGGTGAATCTGAAGGTGGTCGGCCTACTGACCTCTAAACCCTAAAGCATCACGCAAAAAGAGGCAAGGATCAAGCCAATTTTTGATTAAAAACAAGTCTTCAGTTCAAACAAGTTAGTTGTTTTGAATCAAAGTAGAGCAAAGTAAGGAAAGTCAGACATATTCATCAAAGACGTAAAGATTGGGAAAGAATACTTACCAAAGAGAAGATACGCATAGTTGATGAAGAATTGGAGAATTCCATAGCTCAGAATTTCTTGAAGGAGGCGCATGGGTCAGGGTCTGATGAGTGAGGCCCTACTTATAGCCTCTCAGGCTAACCATATTTTTAGGAATTCAAATTCATTGAAAAATATCTGGTATTGTTAAAAATTCAAATTCCTTGAAAAATATCATATATTTTTAGGAATTCAGATTCCTTGAATTTTTTTTTGTATTTTTAGAAATTAATATCCTTGAAAAATATATTATATTTTTAGGACTTCAAAACTCCTTGAAAAATATTCTAGATTTTGAGAAATTAATTTTCCTTGAAAAATGTAATTATTTTTAGGAATTACAATCATCCTTGAAAAATATGTGCTGAGTAAATTATCGATAGTTGGTAAAAGTACTATGTAATGTCCCGATGGACTTTGCTGATAGAATACTGCTACGATATGTTTCTCAAGCCAGATCAAATTTACCGTAATGTTGAACACAGTACGATAAACTTGGGGGGCAAATGTTATCCCTCAAAATCAAAAGATGTGTGGCGAATGAGAAAGCGGCACGTGACATCACAAGTCGACCAGGCCTAAACCCCCTAGGGGTGGTCGGCCTGACATGCTCAAGAGCCACATGGGTGGTTGGCCCACCCTATTCTTCATAGAGTGATCACCCTAAACTCCCAAATACACTTTGCTGGATAAAGTTCACACTCGTTCAAACAGAAATCAATAGGCTTAGCACCCAGAAGGCCATCAGGCCTAGCGTCCAAAAGATTAGTAGGCCTAGCACCTAGAGGGTCATCAGGCCTAACACCCAAGCTCTAAAGGGTCATCGGGCATTGCACCTAAGTCTCATAGAACAACCAAGACTTAGCATTTTCCCGAAGGTTTCAATCGTGCATCGTCAACCACGATCCAGAGAAACAACGAGAAGACCCACGATCTCATAATCATGGGGAGGTGGACACGTTTCTCTACTCACAATGATCGTGTACCAAACCACGATCCCCCATCTTGCTGATCATATTGCAACCTCTGGGTACTATAAATAAATGACCCAAAGCTTCATTTAAGTGGGTTGGATATTTTCTAAGGAGAAACTCTAGGCAAATTAGTAACGAGTGAATACTTCAGTTCATCCGTGTAATTGTTTATCGAGTGATTCAATACTAAAGACTAAGTATGTTAAGTTATTATTGTTCATCAGAACAGGGCTGAACCACTATAAAATTTATGTGTGTTTGTTTAAAATATTTGTACCCTGTCGTATATTATATTCATTTCGTTCAAAATGTGTCGTATACTGTATGTACGACCGTTGACCAATTTCACAGGTCAACAATCTTTATAAACCTGGAAATAAGCAATTATTTCAAGTTGTTTTTTTTTTAATTGTAACAACTTAGTTTTTCTTTTAAAAAATATTTTTAAACTTAAATGTATTTAAAATGAATTTTAAATAATTTTAGTCTTTTATTGATTTGTTTAATAATTTTTCTTAAATTTTTTAAGAACTAATAGAAAAATAAATTTTAAAATTTTTATAATTAAATGGGGCATAATTTGATAATTGTCAAAGTTTGGGGTGAAAATATTAATTATTTTATGTAAATCGTAATAGAGACACAATCTGATAGTATCAATAGTTCTTGAGGAAATTTTAATCGAATATATATTTTAGGGGCACAATTTGGTAGGATCAAAAGTTTAAAAGACAAAAATACTATTTATTCTTTTACAAATAAAGGGTAACTAATATGTATTTTTAGTATTACAATGTACCAAATAAATATATTCCCTTCAAAAAAATAAACACTAAGTTAACATGTTTGAATTTGCAAGATGAATCATAATTTTCCTATGTAAATTACAACTTTCCTATAAATTATGTACTATTTCATTTTAATACGGAAAACTCCCTTAAAAAGAAAAAGAAATCGGAGATTGTTGCATTGCTGTTTAGATCTAATGCAAATTACTGAAAAACCTAATTTATTTTTCAATAATAATAATACAAATCCTAACTTATATATTTTGGTGATTGGTCAAATATTTTTTTTCTTTTTCAAATCTATGATGCATATGTTAATTCACAAAAAAAATTATAATAAATCAGAATATTGAGGTAAAGATTAATTCTTGGTGAAAAAATAATTTTTTTTATTTTAATTCAAAAATAGAAAGGAATAGTCTCCTCTTCTATTTTCTCTCTCCTCTTCAACCGCTAGCATAGTTGAGGAGGATGAGGCGCAAAGATTCTAAAACAAAATAATAATAATAATAAGTATGATAATTGAAAAAAAGAAAAACAAAAGAAAAGGGAAAGAAGAGAGATGCTAAAGATTCAAAACGCCAAAAAGAAAGAAAGAAAAAAAAGCCTCCTCCTCAACTCACAGCTCATATTTCCAAATCCCATCTGATCATCTCTTATGATCTTTTCCTCTCCCACTTTCTCAGATCCCAAACACCCCCTCTTCTCCTTCACCCTCTCCTTTACTATGATCTCCACTTCTTAGCGCTTGTATGTAAATCTAAATTTTCTGCAGATCCCCTCATTCTTGGAAAATTAATTTAGCAGCCAATAAGGAAGAGAAACTCAGGGAAGCCATGAACGATTTTGAGGGGCTTTTGGGCACCGATTTCGGGTTTAAACCCTCAAACAAATCGACTCCAATGGCTGCGGGCTCTACTGCCGCTTCTACCAAAGCCTCTGCTAATCTCGTCAACAATTTCGATCTCGGATCTCGTGGACCCCCCCGATCCACTCGCGTCTCCAATTCCTTTAGTGGGTCTCTTACCGATGATCGTGATTCGATCTTTGGCCCCTCCAACGCTCAGAGGTCCCCAGATTTTTCTGGTCTCGGAGATATTATGGGTGGCTCGGCTAGGTTTGCTGCCAAATCGGAGAGTCCCAGGACCGATTCGGCCTTCAATTTTGACTCTATGTTTCCTAGTTCAACTGAGACCGGTTCAAAATCGTCGGAGCCGGTTTATGACAAACCAGTTTACGATGATGAGGACGACATTTTCAACGGTGTCCCGGGGTTGACGAGTTCCACATCCAAGGTTAAGTACGAAGACGTTTTCTCGTCGGTCTCTTCTTCGCCTCCTAAACGAAGCAGCCCCTTTGACGACCTTTTTGGTGGTTTTGGTAAAGCCGAACCCCAATGGAAGAGCACCGGTGCTATTAGACCGGAGAAAACCGATAGGAGTGCGTCGAATTTCGATGATTTGTTACCCGGTTTTGGAGCTACTAGTCCACCAAGTGAAAGGTATTATTGTTATTATTATTTGCTGCTGTTTATGCTTTCTTGTAGTCATGTTGGTGTTTTCAGTAGATAAATTTAATGGCTTAAGCTCGAACCAATCATGCCGTGTACTATAAATGTCATATTTGTGTCGTACGCATTTCGCCATTTTGTGGTAGTGGAAGTTGTGGATCAGATTCATTATTCTGACTGAAGAAATCTGGAATAAGGCGTTTGCATGTATTTGCCGGGCAGGGTTTTTTTGGCTACCATATGAAAGAGATTAAATTTCCTAAGACCTCAGGCGTTGGTAATGCGTCTGTTGACGTGAAGGTGGGTGTGGGTGGGTGGTGGGAAGATGCTGGGGCTATAAAATATGTGCTTTTTTCATTACAGTGGGCGTTCGTGTTTGTAAGGGGATTAACAAAGTGAAGATTTTTTAAAGTTGTCAAATTAATGGCGGGGATCGGCTAACGGAAGGCAAACAAGGTTTCAAGATTGATCATTGGTGTATGGACTGACTTGTAGGTTGTAGCCCCGGCCTATTTTGGATTAATGTTGAATTGAAAGAGGGGAACCAATGATATTGCCCATTCCTTTCATGGGGGTGTTCATTTTTTAGGGTTTCTGTGGAGGAAGTGGGACAAATTAACGGTATTTTCAGTATTGATGTTCCTTTCCCATTCGGTTGGAAGTCAAATGTTATGTTTTTAAATAGTTTAAGCTTGTCTATGCATTTGTGTTTTCTTTTCAAGTGGCTCAAGACGTTTCTTTTACTTAGAATTCTAGCTATCTTACGAACTTCAAGGCACCTTACTCAGATGGTTTTATTTATTGAAACTCTACCCTTGATGAGTAATAAAGGGTCCACAAAAGCTTAGGGATGGTGGATAATTTGGTAGGAGAGGAAGCTGCTTGATTTTAAAAAAATAAGAAAATGTATTTGTTTCATTCATTATTGGAATGGTTGAAACTATAAGCATCTGTTTGAGATCAATGCAAAGGAGTTTAGAGACTCCATTTTCCTTTGATTGTTCATAGTGGCAGAGCTTATTGGTAAAAACCTACAAAATGTTGCATTAGATATGGGAAGCTAATTTTTGCATTAGAGAATATATTGTGTTTTTCAAATATTCATTTTGTCATTGTGTTGTCATTTTGTTGATTTATGCATCAATACCATATGTTTTCTGTAACAGGTCAGCTTCAGAGACAAATTGGCCATCTGAAACTTCTGTTAATGCGACCAAAACAAGCTCCAAGGTAGTGGAAGATCCCTTTGTAGTGCCAGGGCAGTTTAGTGATCCATTGGAAGAAATTAGTAAGCTTTCTAATTCTGGAAGTATGAAAAGTGATTCAGTTGGTAATGGGAAAGTATTTGAGGATGTTGATCCATTTGATGGCCTTGTAAGATCTGCCACATCTTTTACCTCAGAGAGAGATAACAGGGGAAAGGAAGCAAGTACTTTAAGGGCAGATTCAAGTAGTAGCAGGACCAAAATGTTTCCTAATAATGAAAAAATTGAGAAGCCATCTGTGAGAAATCCAGACAGCCAAGCACAGAAGAAAGCGCCTGTTGAAAATGACTGGGATTTTGAGATGCCTATGGATTCTTCCAATTCTCATACATCTGGACAAAATATGCCTCCATTTTATGCCAGTACTAGTTCCAAGGAAGCAAATACTCAGGCAGATAGATCTCCAACATCTGTAGAAAATTTGGATTCATCTGAAGATATTTGGCTTACTGTTTCAGAGATTCCTCTGTTTACTCAACCTACTAGTGCTCCACCACCTTCAAGGCCACCACCTCCAAAACCAGTATCAAAGGCTGGAGTAAATTCTTCTGCCACTACAAATGCAAGAAGAAAGACTAATGAGTTCTCATCTTTTCCAAATTTAACTCAAAACCATCAGGTCCCTAATTCAGATCCCGCTGCACCAAGGAGCACGGTTGTGTCTCCAGTTGATGAGCTTGAAGATTTTGTCAGGGGTAGGAGCCGAGATAATGTTGATGAGAATGTAAATGATCCTTATGGCGAACAATTGGAGATGAATTCAGCTGCTGCTGCTATGAAGGAAGCTATGGATAGGGCAGAGGCTAAATTTAGGCAGGCTAAGGAAGTGAGGGAAAGAGAGAGTACAAAGGCTGCTAGAAGCAAAGAAGCACATGTAGATAGAGATGAAAAATCAACACAAGATGAAAGGGCACGTGAAAAGCAGGAGAGATTTGAGCGTCAACGTTTGCAGAGGGAAAGGGAAGAGGAAGAAATGGAACAACAGAGACTTGAGAAAGAAAGGGGAAGAGCGAGGGAGTCTGAGAGGGAGCGTGAGGAGAAAGAAAGAGAGGAAAGGAGACTTGAGAGGGAAAGAGAGAGAGCAAGGGAGATTGAGAAGGAAAGAGTAAAAGCTAGACAAGCTGTGGAAAGAGCTACTAGGGAAGCACGGGAAAGAGCAGCTGCTGAAGCTCGCCAAAGAGCTGAGAGGGCTGCTGTTGACAAGGCAACTGCAGAAGCTCGGGAACGTGCTGAAAGAGTTGCAGTTCAGAGAGCTCAAGCTGAAGCTCGTGAAAGGGCAGCAGCTGATGCAAAGGAAAGAGCAGAGAAGGCAGCTGCAGAAGCCCGGGAAAGAGCAAATTCAGAAGCTAAGGAAAGGGAAGCACGTGATAGGGCTGCTACGGCCAGAGCTGATGCTGAAGCACGAACTAGAGCAGCAGAGCGAGTTGCTGTTGGAAAGGCTGCTGCTGAGGCTCGGGAAAGGGCTGCCAATGTTGCTAGGGCAAATCAACAGAAGAATGAAAATGATTTTGAATCCTTCTTTAATAATCAAGCTCCTAGTGCACCAAGGCCCAGGAATTCATCAGTGAGGATCTCCTAATTTTGCAAACTGTTTTGAGTAAATTAGTATTTGAATTTTGAACATAACTTGTGACTGTATTGCAGGATCCCATGTTTGATACTCAATTTCAGAACAAGCAAGAGCCTGAGGCAACAAGGTCATCCAATGGATTTTCATCTAACACAAGGAAGGCAAACTCTACTACGAATATTGTTGACCTTACGTTAATTTTTAATAATGGTACTTCTTTGTCATAATTCATTATTGAACAGATAACAACTACATTAGTTGGTTTTCCATATATTACATCTGCTGAGCTTTCTTTTCTTGTGAAGTTACTCCATCACCTGGGCAGTTCCAGGATGTTGAAGGAGAAAGTGAAGAAAGACGAAGAGCTAGATTAGAACGCCACCAGAGGACCCAACAGAGACAAGTTTGTATTTTTTGTCAATAAAGTTAATAATTCGTTGATTTTGTTTTCGAGAAGAATAGAAGTGTATGTTCTACTTGATTTCCCCTAAAGTTAAATATACGTAATATGCACTGACACATCCAGTTACTAAGGTTTATCAATTTGGTGTTATGAAGTCATAATTATTAGCCTTGTTTCTCCAGGCAAAAGCACTAGAAGAGAAGAATCAGCGGGACCTTCAATACCAGAGGGAGCAAGCTGAGAGACATGTAATATTTCTGTTCTTTTGCAATTTGCCAGTTTATTTTTTATTTAGAGTGTGTTTCTTCTTGTTGGAGCTGAGCACATATGTGATGATGCTTGAGTCAATTGACATCCAGGTGAACCAAGAATAGAGTATTAGGCCCTATCAAGGGTCTGTTTGACAACATCTTCTAGAAGAGCTTTCCTTTTTCAATATCCAAATAGAAAAGAAGTCAAATTATTTTATAGAGAATAAGATTTTATTTTATTTAAAAAAACAATCAATCTTGTATTATTATACGATTCTGAATAAATACAAAAAGTGGGGCATCAAACCACCATCATAGGAAACAAAAATATTAATAAAAGTTGCATAAAAAAAATCCACTCTCTAATAAAACCAAGAAGGGATCATCTTTGGATTCCTTCACATTGTGCAGCCAAAGTGCCACCCTCTGTCTGGTCTTTTCTCATAATTTACAGTAAAAAAAACTATTGCACAATAGGAACAATGCTATTTTAAAGTTATTTGACTGAGATTTGCAATTACAATGTTTGGGTATTTATGAAGCCATATTTTTTAATAGCACCTTCAATTTTTTCAATTTTTATATTTTAACTCTAAAAGACAGTTTGTTGTTACTTTCAACTTGGATCTTCATTGTTGTTATTAGAATGTACAAAAATTCTTTACTGACTTGGCAACTGGTGTAGTAGTTTTGTTTGTTGCTGACGAATGACTTTAACCTGCTGTATTTCATTTTTTTAAAGGGCATTTCTTTGAACATCCTATATATATAAATTCTTGTTGCTGTTTTTATTTTATTTTTTATAAATATATATTTATGGGGTCCCACATGATACTTTAAATAATCTTTGTTATGTTCCTTCTACTCCATATATAGTAAGTCATCAAGTTTCTTTTTTGGCTTATGCCAGAGAATTGCTGAAACACTAGATGTTGAGATCAAGCGTTGGGCTGCAGGAAAAGAGGGGAATTTGCGTGCCCTATTATCAACCATGCAATATGTATGTCATTGTACTCTATTACATTTTTCCTTTGATTAGTAGTTCCAGTCAGTTAATGGTCTGATTTTGTTCTGATGCTTAAAATTTATTGGATGATTCTGCACAACTTTTTTCCACTGGTTCTTCATAACTTTTTTTCTACTTATTTCATAGTTCATACTTTAATTATATTTAATATTTTTTTGTGGCTGATTGTTTTATTTCAGCAAATAGCTAAGGTTCAATTTACCTTTCTTTGTTGGGATTGGAAATGTAAAATCTGTGGATAAAACGCAAATGAAATGTTTATAATACTGTAGATGTTTACACAAGGACCTCAGTATCCAATAATTGAAAATACAATTTTACTCATGAGGGGTAGGGAGCCTTAGAAAATGATTTAGTAAAAGGGCTACTATCTGTTGGATTCTTAGAAAATGATTTGCTAGGGAGCCTTAGAAAATGTTGGATTCTTGCCTTCCCATGATTTAGTAAAAGGGTATAGAATTTTATTTGCTGAAAGTAATTATAAGTATCGTTAATAATACAATTACAAGTTTGGTTTTTGTTTTATTTATAATTTAAAATGTCTTGTTAGTGAATCTGATAGATCTTTTAAATTTTTATTGATAAATTATTTCAGCTAGTTTTTTCTGGGACTTTACTATAGTTCAGTTTACTTTCAATGATGTTTGGTGGTGACAATTTAGTTTCTATACGAGTACCTTAGCTTTCTTTCAATGATGTGTTGGTACTAACTAGGCAAATTCTTGGTAACGATCTTAGAACGCTCTTATTAGATTTTTGTAGTTCACCTTTTTACTGTCCTTATCTTTACTTTTATGCCCTTTACATTTAATTTTTTTTATACTTTGAATATTAGGGTTTTAGCAGGTTTTTTTTTTTTTTTTTTTTTTTAATATTTAGGCTTAAGAAGAAACTTATGGGATTGTAATAGATGTAGAACCAAGTGAAAAAGAAGGTGGAAGAAAGAGATGAATAGAAGAATGATTGAGAAAATAAAGAAGAAGTAGAACAATTTAGATGTGGATGAAATCTGAGTAATTTATAGATACTAGTTATGCAGCTTATAGATAAAATTGAGGCTTTTTATATGTTGATATTAAAGAATCCTAAATCAACTAGTAATCCTTATCTAGAGCGGAAAAAAAGGGAGAAAAGCTAGTAATATTTTCTTGAAATTTAAAGCATAAAAAAATGTTTGGATTCAAAATAAGATAAACTTCTAATATTAACAATAAAAACAATAGTTTCTTGCTCGCATCACTAAGACTTCCACCAGGATTTACCCAAGAGGGGTAGCTCAAATTGCCAAACATGTGGTTTGCTCCCACAAAGTCTGAGGTTCAAGTTCCTCCTGGGTATCTACATAGCAATTGTTATAGTTTCCTGGTTGGTCCCTAAATATTGTAGGTTTAGGCGGGGTAGCTCCGTTCCAAAAAAAAGTCATCAGGATTAATTTCTATACATGAATTATAATTAACAGGTAGTAGTAGTACTGCTAGATTATCTTCATTTAGATTATCTTCATATCTTGCGATGGCTAACAAACTTTTCTATTTTGTTCATTTTTTTACTTTCAAGTCTTTCCATAATGCGAGCCTTTGTTGATAAACAATTATTATTTCTATTACTAATCAATTTTCTTCTAGATACCTGTTATCCCCTCATCACATGTCAATTCTTGATTGTTATAAAACTTCAGTCCAGAAAATTTCTGAAAGTATAAAGCTCTAATAAGTACAATTTGATTTACTTTTAGTAGTATTTATAATTTAAGCTCTACAGCCATGTGGGCTACTTGATAATCAAAGTCTTAGGAATTTAAAAAAAAAAATCCTTAGTACGTTATAGCACTCACAGTACCTTGAATTTATTTAAAGCCCATTCCTTTCTGATATGTATATACTCTAATTTATGTATGGGCTAGTGCTATTTTATTTTTGTTGATATGACTAAATAGGCTGAGGTGAAATTTGATTATGTACCATTTTTTCTTCCCTTATTTTATCTTGTGAAAGAAACGGTTGAAGGCAATGTTGTTTATGGTATGCACCTGGAAATTAACTGTCGCTTCTTTTTATCACGATTTTCTTATTTGTAATTGCTTCCTTTTTGGTAATATTTAGGACGTGTTTAGAAACTATTGTGTAATTACTATGACGTGTAATTACATATATGAGTAATTATACTATATTTTAAAATACAATGTGTGTTTCGATAATTACTTGTGAATTATTATTGTCATGTATGACAAAACAATTAGTAATTACACACATAAACAGTTAGTAATTACACAGAAAAAATAATATTATTTAATAAATATGTTTAAAATTGATAGTAATTAGTAATTACACCAAATTCTTATGGGGGCTATGAGAATTGGAGAGTGTAATTGGGACTCCTCAATCACCTCAAATTACATAGTTATTGTGTAATTACATGGTTAGACATACACGCAAAAATCGAGTAATTACTCCGAATTACAGCCAATTCCAATTACAAAGTGGTTTTCCAAACGCACCCTTGGAATTTTTTTGGGAACTAAACTTTTGTTAGTTAGCCTCTTTTGTATTTATTTTTAATAACAAAAGGAAAATAATATTAATTATAAAGAAGTGTCAGTCTTTAGGATATTAGGATAAGGTATAATCTCATACTACTGATTCATTCAAGCTAGTTAAATAATTGTGTGAACTTTTTCTCTTGCCATGGCTTGTGTTTCATAATATATTTCTTCACATCTTTAATTTTAAATAGCACAATTATATGGCGATGGTTTCTAATGTTATCAAAAGGCGTAAGTGCTTGATCCTCAAAAATATAGACTTCGTTTGTATGTTTGATTCAATGTTGCAAGCTTACGTATTTCAGGGAATCTTTCCATTTCTTTCTTTTTTGTAAAACAATGATTGTATGTCCAAATTCCCTGGTAATCAATAATTGTCCAGTTTCCTCAATTTTGTTGCTATTCATTTCTTGTAATGTGAATTACTGGCAATAAATAATTATGAATTCTCTGCTTGTATGTTGAGTATTTTATTTATGTGAAATGGTCTGAACAATTTTGACCTGTTGTGGTTGGCTGTACCATTTATGATGATCAGGTGCTCTGGCCGGAATCTGGATGGCAGCCAGTTTCTTTGACTGATATGATTACTGCTGCATCGGTTAAGAAAGTATATAGGAAAGCCACTTTGTGCATTCACCCCGATAAAGTTCAACAAAAAGGTGCCACTCTTCAGCAGAAATATGTTGCCGAGAAAGTTTTTGACCTCCTCAAGGTATGTAATTAATTACAACTGAATCCTATGAATTAATAACACATGTACTAAAATGCTGTTTTCTGTATCATGTTTATCTATGATCTTGTCAGTGTTTACACTTCACAATAATGTTCCAAGATATGCTCCAAGGAATTTGCTTTTTTTTTTACTCTACTCATTGTATGCTTTTTCTATTTTTTTTTAGGTTGGTATCAATATTGGTCTTTATATCATTTATTCTTTGTTTAAACTAGCAAAGCTCAAATGTCTTGTTTCGATTTAAGCCCTATACCATATACTGCTATAATTTGTTACATTTGACATGATGCAATAAAATGTTCAGAATATGAAACCTATGCTGTTTCAATTGCTTGGGGCAAAAGACTCTTTGGTCTAAACATATTTATTGCAGCCTTCGTTTTCGACTAAATGTGTAATCTTTTGATGTTGTTGCAGGAAGCTTGGAACAAGTTCAATTCAGAGGAGCTTTTTTGAATGCTTTTATGATGGAACTTTTCTGCTTTGAGATTCTTCGTTTGACACCTGCAAAATATTTTTTGTTATGAGGGATAAGGAAAAATGCCTGCGCTCATAGGAAATGTACACAATTTTGGTCGAAGTTGAAGTGCATTGGCAAAGACTCGTTCCATTAGCTAACCAAGAGTCGTTGATGGTATTTTCCTGGATCTCTCTATAAATATCTATATATGTGTTGTAATTGTTTGCAACAGGAAATTTGATCTGGAATTGTAGAGATTCTGAAGATTTGTGGGTGAAATTGGAATGTCTTAAGTTGATGTAGACAACCAAATTGTGGGTATCACGGTTGACCATATTCAGTGATTCGCTTGGGTGAGGAGGACAGGTTGTTTGGGGTATCTTTTTGTCATTTATTTTTTATTTTTTATTTGTATTTTTGGGTTTGTGATATATAGCACATTCAATACAAATCCTCATTATTTTGTACTTGATATAAGAACACTAATATATGCTGTGTATGAGAATGAGCTGTGAATTTTACGAAGAATATAATGATATTGTGATGCAAAATAATATACTCATGTGCTGCCTGTGGGAATGACGTATTTGTCAGCCCTTCATTTCACATATATTGAAAGGGTTGCACAAGTATCTGACAACCCGATCGACTATTATCCGCCCCACTTGAAAAATTGACCACCCGAATCAACACGACCATTTGATTGAGTATTGGTTTCAAACCACCTAATATAATTATATAATTTTAATGTGTATTTAATATCTTTATTTAGTGGTATTTTAAAAAATAAAAATAATAGTATAAATAAAAAAAAGAGATAATTATTCTATTTAATGATAGTTTTTTTTTTGTATTTGTAATGTGTAATTAAATATTTGAAATTAAATTTTACGGAAATGTATTATAAATTACAATGATTAAAAAAAATCTAATAATAAAATGATTAATTTTCCTTAAAAATCGATAAGTTGTGTCCTGCCAACTCCTCGGGCAGAGCTGCCAGTTGCTCCAGAGCTCCTTCATGTCCCATGTTTGAGCTTGAACAACATCAGGCTTAAAAAAAAAGCTAGCCATTGGATTGTGGCTCACGAAGTCCAATAAGATTAGGGCTTAGGTCTTCTATTTGATTGTTCTATTAGGGGTGAATATTTGACCCGAAACACCCGCAAACCCGCCCGACCCGCAGCCCGAAAACCCATTTTTTGGGAAAACCCGTCGAAATCGGGTGAAATCCGACCCGAACCCGACAAAATTCGGGTCGGGTTTGAAAATTTGTTAGCCTCGGGTTCGGGTTCAAACCCGAAATCCGAAAAAAATGGTATTTTCGAAAAATGGTATTTTTGAAAAAAAGTGTAAAAAAAATGGTATTTTTGCAAAATTTAGCTTTTCGGCCCAAAACCCAATAGAATCAGCCCAACCCAAAATCAAACCTGAAATCTGGAAAAAAAAATGGTATATTTGAAAAAAATAGTATTTTTGAAAAAAAAAAGTGTAAAAAATGACATTTTTGCAAATCTGGGCTTTTCGGCCCAAAATCACAAATGGCCCAGCAAACCCGAAATTACACCCGAACCCGAACCCGAAAAAACCCGAAAATTTCGGATACGTTTTGATACCATTTTTCTTAACCCGAAACCTGCAAAACCCGAACCCGATGAGCTCGAAACCCGAAAATCCGACCCGTGTGCACCCCTATGTTCTATAGTTAGAACACAACACCAATGAGAGAAGAACAATGTTTTTATGTCGTTTGCAAGTGAGAAAAATGTAAAATTTTTGTTCTATCTTTTTTGTGAGAAGAACACTCATGTATTAAGATTCAAAAGAGTGTTCTTGTGTATCCTACCAAATAGCAGACATTCACCTGTCTCTTTCTCTGTGTAAGTCGTAGTTTGGAAGATGGTTGGTTAGGATGCTTAGACGTTATTTGATCTAGACGTGTTCTACATCTAGAAAATGAATTTGTAATTTCTTCTTTAAATTAGATTCATGTTGCATGAGAAAAATCTCATTTTAGTTATGATTTCTAGAGTGATTCATTCTCATGCTTTAATAATTGTTATTATTGCATATAAATATTTTCTCATGTTTTCCGCTACATTGTTAATCACATGATCAAAAATCAACACAAACTTCTTAGGTTTTTCACAATGCGAGACAAGTATTGGGTTAGGCATCATTGGAACTCGTGCCACATCAAGGCTTGATCCGCAACATGACTCACCACTTGGGTTTGGGCCCCAACATCCCAACATCATTGTTGGATCTAGTTGCCATTTTAAAAGGAAGAAATTACATTTTATATGAGATTTTTAATAAAGTGTGCAAAAATATGATTTTTTTTAAAAAAAGTTAATCTGATTTTTTTTTTAAGAATTTTCACTTTTATGGGTTTATTTTCCCATATTTTTGTATAAAAGTTGTTTTATGCCATAGTTTTACTCTTAATAAAATTTTATTAATTTGAAAGGGTATGTTTGTAATTTGATTATTATTTTTTAGCTTATTTGTTTTTTATATTATTAATTTTATATTAAATTTTCTTTGGTTGTTTGGAGTTTTTTTGTAATATGAATTGTGTTTAAATTATTTTTTATTTATTATAAACATTTTTTTTCCTTTTTTTAAGATTGCATGTTTCTTTTTTCAAATCCTAGTTAAAGTAACCAGTTACTTGATTGATCTTTGACAATTCTGTAAAAAAAATCCTAGAGCTAGGTTAAATAACATGTACCAGGAGGGGTAACCAGTTATCCTGAGAGGAGAAACTTTCTGCCATAATAGGGGTAACCAGTTATCATAAGAGGGGTGACGAGTTTCTCATATTAAATATGAAAAGAAACATCAAATTTGAAGGAACAAGAGGAAGAGCACTTCATTAAAAAAGGACGAAGAAGTAACTATGATTTTAGTAACATAGGTAACCAATTACCATAAGAACCCAGAAATATACACACATATCAGAACGTGAAGGTAACCAATTACCCTAGAATATACACACAAAGAACATGAAGGTAACCAGTTGCCCCCAGAAATATATACACAAAGAACGGGAAGGTAATCAGTTACCACAGATCTGAAGATAGAAAAAAAAGTCAGATCCACCCCTTTTCCCTTCTTTCCCATCTTCTTCATATATATTTTTTTCTAGATTTGAATATTCCCATCAGGGTAACTGGTTACCCATTCACGTTTTCATATTTTTATAAGTTTTATTTCCAAATTTTGGTGTTCTTATAAGAGTTACAGTAAAAAGAAAATAATGAAAAATTGATTTGATTTTTTTTTACATATAATGGAAAAAACTATAATAAAATAAAATAAATAAATAAAATAGTAAAATAATTATGTAATGTTAAAATATGTGTAAAAAAAAGGAAAAACAAAATGGAATGAGAAAAGAATAAGTACAAAAAAAAGAAGGAAAAAGAAGGAAACAAAATTAAAAAAATATGAAGAAAAAAAACAAAACAAAACAAAACAAAAGAAATGATGAAGGAAAAAAATAGATGAATGAATAAAAATGAAAAGAAGAAGAAGAAGAAAATAATAGAAAAATGTAAATAAAAAATTGGTAAAAAAAGAAAGAAAAAAAAAGAAAAAATGGAATAAGAAAAAAAGTTCATACGTGTGAAAAAAGAAAAAAAATAGACGGAAAAAATAATAAATAAAAAATGAAGAAAAAATAGAAGGAAAAAAAAAAGAAAGAAAACTGAAAAATATGAAAAAAAAACAATACTAATAAAAGAAAAAAATAGATAAATGAATAAAAATGAAAAGAAGAAGAAGAAGAAGAATGAAAAAATGGAAAGAAAAAAAATGATGAAGGAAAAAATTGGTAGAAAAAAAAAAGAAAAAGAAAAAAATGGAAGAAAAAATAAGTAAGGAAAAAAAGAAAGAAAAAATAACTGAAAAAATAATTAACAAATGAAGGAAAAAAATAAAAAATAAAATTACCTTTAAAATCAAAGAAAACATAACTATGATAAAAAAATGTGGCATTTCCATATTTTCTAGTTAGCTATTAATTGCGTTTCCTATATTTTAATTTTTTCTTTAATAAATCTTCCCATACAAATTAAGAAAAATATAATTATCATATTTTTGCACATTGATGGTATAAAAGTCATATTTTAAAAAAAATTATTTTAAAAGAGTATTTCTGTGGGGCATTGTATGATGCCCAACACCACCTGACATAGCATTTTGTGATTGGTTAATTTTAATATTAAACCCATTAAATTCAATCACATGATGATGCCACATCAAGTGGTGTTAGGCTATATACAATACCCTCATGGTAATGCTCTTTTCTAAAAATTAATAAGGAAGGTGTTATCAAGAAATATATCAAGAACTTTTTACAATCAAGGCATATGAGAAACATTTCAAGAAAATCATACAAAGTATTTCTAGATACACAAAGCAACAATATCACAATAAACTAACAAGTAAATGTTTCAAGATTGTTATAAAAGTACCCATGTAATATTCCAAATTAAATAGGTTAGAAAATAAAGTAAGAAATAACATAGAAAAATAATTGTTGACACGAGATTTTTTCAACGACAAGAGTTAGAGAGGTTGAAAGAAATAAAGTCACTCAAAGTTTTACTTGGTTCGACTATTAATGAAATTTAGTCCACGAGTTATTATATTGAGGAAGAACTTACAAAATATTAAGTTATTTTAAGGTTTACAAATGGGCAGAGTTTCGGCTTGTGCTCCAAATGTTCTCTTGTTTACAAATGACTCCCAATGTCCTATTTATTGGAGGCAGTAAGTGAGTAATAATAGTAAATTATATGATTAGGCTGTGTCCGAATTAGGTGGGATTAGATTGGGTTACTGTTGGTATTAAAAGTGTAAATTAGAGATACACAGTAGAAATTAGGTTTTTAAAAATTTATTAATACCAGTCACGATCATACATATATAGATATATTAAATCACATACAAATAAATTAGAGATTACCTCTTGAAGCCTATCAAGTATTCACAAATATTTTTGTACAAATCAACGATCTTCCAATCCAAATTCTGAAAGTTCACACATTGACCTTCCAGACCAATCCTCAAACACACAAGGACGTGTGTGGGCACGTAGTATTCAAAAGATTGATTTAGGACTCTCTAGATGTACTCAACACATGAGATCTAGAGAGGTTTGATTGAGAGAAGATGTATTGAATAGTTTTTCAAGTTTGGAAAACCTACCGCTTTTTTTTCAAAGAGAGAGTCTGACAGTCTATGAAAACCACCTTTTTTTTTTTTTAAAGAAATAACATTTTTGCCATCTTTTTAATTTATTTGAATTTAAATAATTACAGAATCAAATTCAAATAATTATTTAAACTTAAGATAAAATCTTAACCAACTAAAATATATTTTATTTTTCTAATAAAAATAAAATAAGATAATAAACTTTTAAATTCAAACCATTTAAAAATAAATTAAATAAAATATTAATTGCACAAAAATATGATCTAGCTTTGGGCACCAAGATTGGTGCCCTAGAACACTAGGGCTGGCGATACCATGGGAGCCAAGGGCTCGGGTTGATGACTGGGCAGGTGGCTCGAGCAAGCTGCTGGCGCATAGGGAGCCGCGGGGCTGGCCGGTGGCAATGGTGGTCATGTGCCTAGGCCTGGTGCATGCGGCAATAACACCATATAATTAACGATCCATCATTCAACCATACATTCAAAAAACATATCTATCCATTCAATATACATATCAACGTACGTATAACAAATGCAAGAAACCCACACAACATTTAATATATATATATATAAATATATATGTGCGTAGACATCTCTGATACCAATTGTTGGTATTAAAAGTGTAAATCAGAGATACGCAGTGGAAATTGGGCTTTTAAAAATTTATTAATACCAGTAGGATCATACATATATAGATATATTAAATCACATACAAATATATTAGATATTACCTCTTGAAGCCTATCAAGTATCCACAAATATTTTTGTATAAATTAATGATCTTCCAATCCAAATTCTGAAAGCTCACACCTTGATCTTCCAGACTAATCCTCAAACACACAAGGACGTGTATGGGCACATAGGATTCAAAATGCTGATTTAGGAGTCTCTAGATGTACTCAACACATGAGATCTAGAGATGTTTGATTGAGAGAAGATGTATTGAATAGTTTTTTAGGTTTGAAAAAATTATTGCTTTCTTTTCAGAGAGAGTTTGTCAGTCTATGAAAACTATTTTTTTTTAAAGTATTACGTCTTTTTAGGTTTATAAAGATACTTAACTAATTTAATTATTTATTATTTTATTTAAAATAAAACTGAATAGTTATAACCTTATTTAAATATTTAATTTAAATCATATTTAAAAATAATAATTAAATAAACAAATAATTTGAAATTTAAAATTCAAATCCCATGGATAGGAAATCCCTGTGTGCGGCGCCACTCACTGTGCAATAAAGTGAGTGGCGTGAGCCACATTAGGGTTTTCCCTAATTTTCTTATTTATTTATTTAATTAATATTTAAGAATATATATTTATCCCAAAATAAATATTAGTTAATTCAAAATTAACTTTATTTTAAAATATCAGTTTTAAATAAATAAACATCTTATTATAAATAAGATAATTATTAATCACTCTTTATATTAATCCAAACATGATTGATATTTATTTTAACATATAGTTTTTCAAAATAAAAACTATATAGTTAAATAATTAATTAATTCACAATTAATCGATTGCCTATAATTATCACATAATTATTTCCTTACCCTAAAAAATTAATTCCTTTGCAATTAAGTCCTTCTCTCTACAAATCTTTCTTTTGACATCCTTACCCTTGACAGTGTAGGATAGAGGTGATATGAGGACCATGAACCTATAATACGGAGCTTTAATAAATCAGATTATTAATTAAACTCTTTAATCTAATAATCTTATTTATTAATTCCATGATTACTCCACTATAAATATGGAATTGCACTCTAAGTATTTATAGAATTATATTTACAGATTTTTCTCTTGTAGTCCATTGATATAATCAATAAATGCAGTTTTGTCCTCCATTTATTGGTTCGTTAATTAGAGCTAGTCAAGATTACTGTTTTACCCTTCTAATTACCTTTTGATCTTTAAGTACCATTAATTCACAAGCGAATAATTAATCTATAATCAAATTATAGATTTGAGTTCAATAACTATTTAGTTCCATAATTAACCCTTAGGAGAACCAATATTCGATCGGTTAGGAAAGTATGAATTTCATTATTGTGAATCATGTTCCCATCCATTCATGATATTGAATCTCCAAAACAAAAGTTATTAGCCTCATTATACTAAGAAACCTTAACGAGTGAATCAAAAGATCTAATAAACACAAACAAGAGTTCATGAATACTTAGTGCTTATCGAGTTTTTTGGAAACTATAAATATATTAAAAAAATCAACAAGACCAAAGTTTTTACGTGGTTGGGGCGTTAATGAGCCTTAGTCCACGAGTCAGTTGATTGAGCTTTAGAGAGTTTGACAATGGAGGTTTTCAGCAAGTTCAGCAGCGTTTTTGCATTCATGAAAAGGTTGGATTGGATCCTTGCTACAGTGCGCTAATGACCCTATTTATAGGTGGCCATGTAGTTTGGGTCGGACTAATCCGGGCCGAATAAAGATATAGAACGATTACCCTCTAATGGAGCTACAATACAAATGGAGAATGTGATTACAGAGTGTTTGATAGGGACCGACTTAAGCATGGTTGAGCATTACAGCTGCCCTTTGTACGTTGATGCAGACTGGTACTCTTGAACCGTCAGGGGGATTATGGGGACAGGATCTATTAGAGTAGTGGCGGTAGAATAGATTGGGAACCGTTAGAAGATCTAGTTTTGATGCTTTAGGTTTTTATATTCTCTCTACAACAAAAGTTCTTTTCTAAGCCTCAATATTCTCTTCTCTTCTTCTCTTTGTATCTATCTCATGTGTTGAGAATTTCCCACTCTAGTCTAGGTGATTCTAAGGATACTTTGGAAGGGTGTGAAACAATTTGAAGGTTGGTTTAGTTTCTTGGTGATATCCAGCGACAAAAATGATTCAAGGGTTAGAGAAATTGAAGGAAGGACTAAGACATTCTACTGTGTATAATGTAAGTGTTCTTATCATTATCTCTGTTTAAATTCAATTATAGAAACATGTACTAGGATTTCTTATATTAATTTGAATAATATTTGATTTACATGACAATAAATAAGATCCTGTATAAGTTTTCCTAACAAGTAGTGGCAGTACCGATCCCTAGGAACATTGTACGTTCCGTGCATATCCCTTTTGCAGGTTAGTTGAGGAGATCAACTGTCGGATTTCTCAGGGACACATCAGCTAGATGAAGGGTTGGTCTTGTTCTACCAGGACGTATGGTCCGGGTTCATTTACCAAGGTGGACGTCAGTTAGTGATGACAGATCGAAGGGTGTATCCTGGTAGCGAGTTGAAGTGTGAGGATGGACCTGAAAACTCTATTCGGATCCCACATGGTGGGATCCGATCCTTGGATTGGGATGTTCATCATAACGATCTTCACCCTGGAGGATGGAGGTTGTGTGCACTCATGAAGTTTGTTCGGGCCTTCATCTCATGTACGGGTTCTCATAATACTTGGATTATTGGCCAGTTATTGGACCTAGGATGGGTTTGGGCCTTTAGACCTCTGGTTGCTCAATGTTCGCTGGGCCTCGGTTGGGCCCTGGCCTCTCTTGAGGGTTCATAAAAGCCCATTTTACAATGCCACATGTCATTGGTAGAAAATATGGACAACACTCAGGATTTAGACGGATCTACAAATGATCATCTATTATGATAAGAATTAAATCTTTATGTTAAACAACAAGTTTATAAAGATAATTAATTCTCATCGATCCTGTCATATATAATCTCTATTATATACAACACCTTTACTAAGATGTCTATCCACATCAGTAATCTGAATCTAGATCATTCACATCCCGTATGCTTAGTAAATCACACTAGTAACCATTCATTAAAGATTCCTTACTTTAATATGTTACTGACTATTTTATTAATTATATATGATCTTAATTCTCTCGTACTAATACAAGATTATATTCTCATGAATGAATAATGAATTTTCTTGATATTATTATATAAATAATTCAAACATTAATTATAACATTCAAACATAATAAAATTGTACTTTTATATAAATCAATAAAATGTCTTTACATACTTTTAGGGCATTAATTCTAACAGTTACAACATAGGTTGGATAGCCTTTACATGTGAAAACCTCTAGCTAAGCAAGGGAGTTGCACAAGAATGATTCACTATCAGATGTCACATTTCCAAGGTACTAAGTGGTCTTGCATTGCCTAGGGAATGATAAAAAAAGGCTAGTGGTGTTCCTTCCACTACTTCCCAACAAGTGATTTGGTCTGACAGCCAGGTTCGCCGCGAGACCATTGCATCAAAGGTAGGTGGACATGCATGTCGTACTGTCAACTTGGTCACAGAATCCACTTTCATAAAATGCAGGATATTGTCCTTCGAGTCCGAGTAGGTGATTTTTGAGGACCTTCTCAGGAATTCCACGACGTGAATGGCTTCTCAAAGGCTATCTAGGCGCAAGGAGTCTCTCACGGGTCAAGCCCTCTGAGTGGCCTAGTGAGTGACACGTGTTGTGAGGCACTTGTCCTGGCCGGATTGGTGACGTGTCCTATACTTCAAAAACATATGTGTAACAATAACTATGTCAAAACGATGCATAGATAAACAATAACATATTATAAATATATATTT
Organism: Humulus lupulus; assembly: GCF_963169125.1. NCBI lineage: Eukaryota > Viridiplantae > Streptophyta > Magnoliopsida > Rosales > Cannabaceae > Humulus > Humulus lupulus. Next base: position 180,595,481 of record NC_084793.1, read on the forward strand.
GAAAAACAAAATAAAGTGATTTAACCCAAATAGAGTCTTGCACATCATATAATCTTCTTAATACAGATTTGTGCCTTCTCCAATGTTGGTGCATAACTCCAAAGAATTTTGGAGCTAGAATGAGTGTTACAAAAAAAAAAAAAAATTGTAAACACTATAAGTTACAATTCAAACAACACTTGTAAAATTTTATTAAAATTTTCCAACAGTGAACATGTTATTTTTAATTGATCAAGATATTTTTATATTAATAAAAAAAATATAATTTTTTTACGTATAATTATTTTTCAAAATATAGATATTAAAATATATATTTTTTATTGAAATTTATAAATTAATTTTTAAAATAGTATATAAAATTCCCTTGTTTAGCAAAGCATTTTGACATTATATTATCAAAAATCTAACCTAAGATTTTCATGCAATTCTACCATTTATTGATGAGATTTGTAACGCCCTACTTTCTTAGAGCCGTTACTATGTGAGTTAAAAATGTACCATTAGCTCGCTAATCAAGGTTTTAGGTTAAAAGTGTGACTAAATTGAAGTAAAACTCGTCTAACGACATTAATTATAAAGATTTAGACATTCATTGAAATCATAAAAAGTTATACAGTTGGGATCCCAAAATACTATTTAGAAGATATATTACAACTCAAAAATATGATTACGGTCAACCTAAGCGACAAAGCAGTTCATTGCAAAACATTTCCCAAAATAACCCTAGGTGTGACAGCCAGGTAGGCCGAACATGTACCTGTCACTCCATGCTCTTCATACTCATGGTTGGTCGACCTTTCCTTTGCCCTTACATGCACCATAGAATACTCGTGAGTCGAAGCCTAGTAAGAAAACTCAACATATAACATTTACATAATTATCCACAATATACAGCCAACAGGCTAAACACATAGCGGCCTACACCGACCCAAGCGCTTTACTAGGACCTGGGTTCACGGTCTTCACCGAGCGGGTGGATACAACACCGTTGGAGGGTCTCGCCCTAGTGGCCTGCACTCAGCGTGCTCAACGCCGATCACGGCCCCTTTTCGTACCTGACTTCTTGTTGTTCTCGGCCTTCGCTGTTCCCGGCCTTCGCCATTCCCCTCTCCGTTGATTCATCAACATACATAACATTCACAGATATTCACATGTTTATTAAACATAAACAATAGGGCCGTGCCCTGAAATACAAACAATAGGGCTATGCCCTGCTCTACGGGTACAAAAGTTCTCTTACCTGTGTCCCGAGCTGACTGAGTACCGCGATCTCGAGCACAGTCCTCTACGTTGAGCCTCGTTGAAAACCTCTGTGATATCTTCACCCTTGAGCTAATCCCAACCACAACAAGCTTTCAATTCTTCAAAGATCTTAGTCTAAAATCCTCAAAGTTTGATCAAAACCTCCAAGCACCAAGAGAGGGAGAGAAAATTGTGAGATAGAGAGAGATACTTAGAGCTGAGATTGGTGTTTTCTTTCTTCTTTTCCTTCTAACTAGGTTCTAGAGTCTGAGATAAGTCCAAGCTTGTCTCCTAGCTAAAATTCCAAAATGCCCTCAAGACTATCCTAAATCCTTCAATGCCACCAAGGGCAATCCCGTCAATTGCCACATCCCGCTAATTCCTCGAGTGTTCCTATAAATCACCATTTAATCCCCGACACACTTAAACAAACATTAAATCACTACCCGTTACCCGGTAATTCACGAACACATACTATATTCCCAAAATACCCCTAGGCTCCTCCCGTGCCGGGTATTCGACCCCGTTGTGACTATTAGCTAATTCTCTCCCTAGGACCGTCTCAGATCGCATATCACAAATATATCACAATTATGCCCTCAACGTGCTAAATTTACAAAAATGCCCCTAATAACCAAATGGGGCCCACATGCATATTTAATTCCCCTAAACATGCATTTCTAATCGCATAATCATTAACGTCACATATTAGCATAATTAAATCAATTATTGCCCTTCTGGCATGCTAATCAAGGCCCTAAGACTTATTAGCTAATTTGGGATGCTACAACTATTGTAACGACCCAAAATCGCTATTAAGGCTTAAGGGCCTTGGGTAGTGTGCCTGGAGGGCATAATGGAATTTATGTTTGATTTTAATGAGTTAAATGCATGGTTATGATTTAAAGCATATTATATGATTATTTGACTATTTGAGATGCATGGCTATGTGTATTAGTATGCATGTAGGCCCTGATTGTGTTAGAAGGGCATAATTGTAATTTTGGCCATTTTGGGCATAACTGTATTGATATGTGATGATTGTTGAGACCACATTGGTATGTGGATGTACCTGTGACTTGTGACTCGAGACGATCCCAGAGAGCGGATTAGCGGAAAGTCAAGGAGGAATATTTATACCCGGCTTGGGTTAAGCCTGGGGGTATAAGCACGGATTTAGAGAATATATTGAGGTTAATGTTGATATCGAGGAGTATTATTTGGTGACTTTCAGGTATTGGGGAGCATGCGGGAAAATATTAGAGACACTTGAGGATTAGCGGGAATTGGGTAAAATGACTAAAATGGCCCTACTTGGACAAAAAGGGTTTAGAATTAATAGGGAGGGCATTTTGGTCAATTGGCTTTTAGAGATTGATTTATGAGGCTTTATTTAGTGAGTGGGATTGTTAGAGAGTGTGAGAAATCTGAAGGAAAAGAAAGAAAGAAAAAGGAAGAAAAGAAAAGAGAGAAAACAGAGGGTTTTTCTAAAGGATCGGTTTGTGCATTCTTGCACCATTTCTCTCCATTTTTTTCTTGGAGCAAAACTCAGTGGAGAGCTAGGATAGGCTGAGCATCAAGGATCTTAAGGTTATACTTGAAGATTTGGCAAGGATTAGCAAGAACACATCAACTTTTGAGGTAAGTTTTTAGAGTTTTCAGTTTTAAGGGTTTGGCTGGTTTGAGCTGTGTTTTGAGCTGAGATGATGGGAATTTTAGGGAATTTCTGGGCAAGCTTTTAGGAAGAGCAAGCTATGAAGGTCTAGGAAATGAATCAAGGTCGAAATTGCATCAACGGTATGAATTCTAAGCCTTTAACTTTGTTGTTTGACTGAATTTCTGAGTTAGGGTTGATCATGGTGAATTTTGAGATTTGGGTTGAATGTGCTTGGGTTTTGAGGATTTGGGATGCTTGGGATGAGTGGAGAGTGTTTATAAGCTTGATTTTGAGTTTGGTAAAGATTTGGGGAAGTTTGGGTTGAGATTGGCTCAAAGAAATCGCAGAAATGGAATTTGGGTTTTGCCTGCCTGCAACTAGCGCTACAACGCTAGTCTTTGGGCGCTGTAGCGCTAGGCCTTGTTTCTGGGATGGTGCTGATTCTGCTTGTAGCGCTATAGCGCTCTCTTTTGAGCGCTGTAGCGCTACCCTGCGCCCAGAATGGGGTTTTTGGGCTATTTGTGAGGGATTTTGACCTAGGGTTCGGGGTTTGATTCCACCACCTTGTTTTGTGGATCTAGGACTTCCCGGGGGGCTCGGGATTGGTCCCGAGGCTAGGTTTTTGGACTTGGGGTTCGGTGTTGACTTTTACCTATGGATGTGTTTAGGTGTGCGCTAAGGCTCGAGTGGGATCATGCTCAAGGAGTCAAGTGTTGAAAGCTATCAAAATTGACAGGTAAGAAAACTATAGCACCCACAGGACAGGGCATGGGCCCATAGTGTGGTTGCAGGGCACGGCCCTATATTGCATTACTTGTTAGGGTGCAGACTTGATTGAATTGATATATGTTCAATTGTTATTTGAGTTAGACTATCTGTGATTATAGTTGAATGTAACGGTGAGGAGCCGAGAACGGCGAAAGGCCGAGAACGGCGAAAGGCCGAGAACGGCGAAAGGCCGAGAACGGCGAAAGGCCGAGAACGGCGAAAGGCCGAGAACGGCAGTGGGGCCGGAAGTACCACTTAGCACGTGAAGTGCTTGTAGTCAAGGTGGGACCCCATGGAAATATGTGATATCCTTACGGTGAGGACCGAGACCCCAGGCTTTGGTAAGGCTTCTGGGGCGGCATGGTTGGGTCGCTTAAGTCTATTGGTTGACCCGTTTATCTGTGGTCTATCTGATATGATTAACTGTATAATTTGCATATGTTATGTACTGTATGAGTTTTCTTGCTGGGCTTCGGCTCACGGGTGCTTCGTGTTGCAGGTAAGGGCAAAGATTGAGTCAACCAGCCATGAGTACGGAGAGCGTGAAGCGACGCGTACATGTTCGGCCTGCTCGACTGCTTTGGTTGGGGGTTTATTCGAGAAATGGCTGTAATAATCTATGATTTTTATAACTAATCGACTGTAAACCTATTTTAAGATGTAAATAGTTTTCAAACCTTACTTTGGGATCCCAAATGTTTAATACTAGAAGTTTTAGTGAAACAACGCATTTTCAAAGATTACAGCCTTAAACTTTTGATTAGTCACACTTTCGTTTTAAAAACCTCGGTTAGCGAGTTCATTGCACACTATTTTGTCTTAAAACTCACTTGGTAACGGCTCTAAGGAAGTAGGGCGTTACAACTATCCCCTCCTTACATAAATTTCGTCATCAAAATTTACCTGAATAACTTAGGATACCGATCCCGCATATCAGTCTCAAGCTCTCAAGTCGCTTCTTCCACCCTGTTGTTCCTCCATAGCACTTTCACTAAGGAGATGGTCTCACTCGCAAGACTTTATTTTTTCAGTTTAAAATCTGAATCAGCTTTTCTTCATACGAGAAATCTTGATCCAGCACCAAGTTCTCGTAACTCAGCACATGTGTAGAATTTGATACATACTTCCGGAGCATGGATACATGAAACACGTAGTGAACCCCTGATATAGCTGGAGGCATCGCCAATCTGTAGGCTACCTCTCCAACCCGTTCCAGAATCTCAAAGGGACCATTAAATCTAGGGCTTAACTTGTCCCTCACTCCAAATCATTTCAACCCTCTCAAGGGTGAAACTCTAAGAAACACATGGTCCCCGACCTGAAACTCCACGCTCCTGCGCCTCAAGTCTGAATAACTCTTCTGCAGACTCTGGGAGGTGAGCATTCGAGCTCTAATCTTTTCAATCGCCTCATTGGTCCTCTGAAAAACCTTAGGACCTAAATACCTCCTCTCACCCGTCTCATCCCAATGGATGGGTGATCTACACTTCCTCCCATAAAGCATCTCATATGGAGCCACTCCGGTAGTCGCCTGATAACTGTTATTATACGAGAACTCAATCAAAGGGACATAATTACTCCAAGATCCCCCAAAATCTGGTACGCAAGCTCGCAACATATCCTCCAGTATATGAATTGTCCTCTCAGACTATCCATCTGTCTGAGGATGATAGGCGGTACTGAACTGTAACTGTGTACCTATAGCCTTCTACAGGCTCTCCCAAAACTTGGAGGTGAAGGTGGGGTCCCTGTCGGATACTATTGACCTCGGAGCCCTATGCAGTCGTATCATTTCCTTCACATACAATTCAACATACTGCTCCACTGTATAAGTTGTCCTAACATGCAAAAAGTGGGCTGATTTGGTGTACCTATCCACAATCACCCACACCAAATCATATTGTCCCATAGTATTTGGTAATCCAACCATGAAGTCCATGGTGATATCCTCCCATTTCCACTCCGGAATCCCTAAAGGCTGTAGCAATCCTGCTGGCCTCTGATGTTCAGTCTTTACCTGCTGACAAGTTAAACACTTGGCCACATAATCCACTACATCCCTCTTCATTCCCAGCCACCAATACAAGTGTTGACCCAAGATTTGGCCAACTGACACGGAGTCAAAATGTGATTGATGTGGACGAATGTATAGAGAAGAACGCAATGACAAAAGTAAAGAAAACACAGTAATTTATAGTGGTTCGGCCCCAGGATCTGGTAATGACCTACGTCCACATAGAATGATATTGATATAAATCAGAAGGGTGATCAAAGAACCAGGGTTCAATGAGTTTCACTCTCCTCTAAAGAACAATACAGATTTACTTGGAGAATTACTATAGTCTCCTATGATTTGATAGCCCAAAAAAAAAAAGAAAGGTCCCCTCCTTTGAGCTATCTCTACTTATTTATAGGCTCAAGGAGGGTTATAAGAGATTGTTACAGATATTCCTCCCCAAATAATCGGATTTCCAGAAGATTGTATGAGATAAATTCGGGATTCATAAAGATCTTCCCATAAATGTTGCCTTGTATGCGGAACTACCGACTAGACTGGTCGCAGGTAAGACAGGCTTACCCTGCTTCTACTGTGTCTCCTGGTCGATACTCTAGCAGACGCTTCCAGGTATCAGCCACGTGTCCAGAGATTATTTGCCACGTCACCAATGCTAATTTATTGGATAACATTTTCCCCCCAAAGTTTATTTACTACGAACAGTAAATAAACTTTGAACGAACGACTCTTCGGTAACCCCTCCTGACGTGTCAGAACCCTTCGTGTGCTCTTGAAAAAAGCAACCCACTTCCGTCTAATCATGTCTTTTCAGTTCCCCAGAAACGATTTCGACGGCCATCACGTTTCCCCATACTTTGAAAAAGGAAAACTAATGATTATACTTTTTTAATATCAGAGACAAACTTATATAAGACCGTCGGAGCCTCTTCTTTCTTTTTACGCACGCCATTATCTTTGCAGAAAACCCTAAAAACCAGAGCTTTAATCTTCTCCGGAGACCGTTTTCCTGCACTTCCAAGACTCAGACCGTGGACTCTTTAATCTCCGAAGACCCTTCTTCCACCTTCACGATCACTTTTCTTGGTAAGTTTTCGAAACCCCATGCTTCTAATTTCTCATGATGTATGCTTTTGATGGTATACTGTTTAAGTCTTTCTGTTTCTGGTTTAAAATGCTTGTAGACAGAATGTTTTGTAGGCGCAGTAGAGTTACGAGTTAGTTTAAAATCCAGGATCATGCTTTTTAGGACGTAAAACCGAAGTAACATTTCGATTTTTAAGCCAGTTGAAAAATAAATTTTTCCTGCCCTAAGGGGAGTTGAAAAAGCTTTCACAGAAAAACTTTTTACTTTCACCCTTTGATCTGCTTTTCAAACTGTTCGTGTAGAAAAACTAGCTTTTTGATAGAATGCTGTTGTATAAAAGCCTAACTTTTATACTCGACCATCGTTATTCTAAAAAGCTTTTTAAAGTTCTATTTCCTCACCTCCCCATTCTTCTGTTTGCAGACTTTAATGCCAGATTTGCGGGGAGGTGAAAGACCCATCGACGACGAACTTCTTGCCCAGCTGCTCGAGGGGGAAGAACAACCAGCTGTACGTGTCCATGAGATTCCTTTCTCGCAATCTTCTTCCAGACCTCGTCCTTCCTCCCCAATGGCCCGCTCCAAGTCTTCTGGCAAGAAAAGGCCCGAGTCTGAAAGCAACCCTACTCCTCCTGCCCAGCTTGATTCACAGGCTAGGGCTCCCTCGACCAGCGGTCGAGAAAATCTTGTTCCTGACCCTAATATCCAAACTAGGGCTCGTCCTCGTCATCGGAATCCGCCTGATGTCGAGTGGTATACTTCCCCAGCCAGTTCAGTGACCCTTCGAATGGTTGCTAACTGCTTCAGGAAATTCCCCCTCACGGGGGTAACCATTATACGTCCCACCGCGGACCAGAGGGCTAACCGTCCAGGAGGGGCAAACAGTGCCTGGTCCCGGTATCACATTGAGGCGGGAGCTTATCTCCCTCTTCATCTCTTCTTTGTGGGGGTGGCCAATTATTTCGGCGTCGCTCCCTTCCAAATAACTTCAAACGGATATAGGATGCTGGCCGCACTCTATATCCTGTACAAACTTAACAAATGGCCAGAACCTTCACCCCACGAGGTCAACTATCTTTTTGACCTCAAGTCCAACCCACAGCACAACGGGACGGGCTTTTTCCACTTCTGCCACCAGGAGACCGGCCGGACGTTCTTGAGTGGCACTACCCATATATCAAACGTGGGGCACTACAACAAGGAGTACTTCTTTACTCCGGACATAACCAGTAACAACTTGGCCTTCACGAGAGGAGGTAAGAACTTGTCTTCGACTGGTCGATACTTTAACATAGAGTGTTTCCTTTCATCTTTCTCAAACTTAATCTGTTTTTCAGGCCCTTGGTTACGTCCGACCCCAACACCAGACATGGTGTTGAGGTCTAACACTCTGGCCAGGATGTCTGATGCAGCAAAATGTGTCAAGACCCTGATAATCGAAAGGAACTTGAGGTCGTCTGGCCTCCTGGCTCCTCGCCATGAAAATAGAGGGTCCGTGGTGGACGAAGCCACTGCCGAGGGGGTTCCCGAGCAGCAACCTCCTGTGCTTCCTCCTAGGAGGAGGCCAACAGGAGTTACGATCAGGGAACCCACGGGTAGCCCTTCCGCAGAAAGGCCTTCTGCTCCCCAAGGCAAGGGGAAAGAAAAGGCCAAAGAGCCTATTGTTGACTTGGGAGAATCTTCCGATGATAATGGTAAAGTTATTTCGCTTTTAAATGGTTTGCCGATTCCCTGTCACTTGTTTGACGGGGATGGTAACTTTTCATATGCTCCAAACTTAGGGTCAGACTTCTTCATGCCAGATAATGAGTATATGATTAATAGAGTCAATAGTGTAGCGACCAGTAGTTGTAGCTCGGGTATTTACTTTGTTACCTCCTTTCAATTGTCTAACTTACTTTCACCTGCCTCCTTTTTATTAACTTGCTATGTTTATCTTCATGCAGATATGTCAACTCCCAACATTTTTGACATGTACCAGGCCGAGGAGGAAGAGGAAGTTCCTCAACTCCAACGGAAGCCTAAGAAGAGAACTGGTGAATCCAGTCGAGGCCCTCCAGCCAAGAAGGGTCGATCAGAAGATCCTCCTCAGGGTACGCCTACTGGGCAAAGTCTTGCGCCCACTGGGCGAACTCCTACTCCTCCTCCAGCTCCTTCTGAACAGCAAACTACTCCTGTTCGGCCGAATCCTCCAGCCGCGCCTGCCAGGGAGCAGCTTTCTCGTGAAGAGGCTCATGGGGCTAGACTCATGAGCCGTGCCATTCGATCTGCCAGGGACCGCCTCGATCGCATCGGCAAAGGCGACCGTGTTAGGGTCGCAATGGTCCAAGCTGAAGAGCTGCCAGTCGACCAGATCCTGAACAGGGCTCTGAACGAAATCTCCAGCGTAACTGTTTCTTTATTCTTCGAGTCTTTAGTTTTTTAGTCCTCGTGATAAGTTCTAACTCCTTTTTCTTTGTGCACAGGCCTTAATATCTGCCACTACTGCTCGTACCCGAGCCCAGGCTTACCTCGAGCAGGCCGAGGCAAAAGCCATCGAGAGGTATCAGGTGAAGGCGGCCGAGGAGCTTTCGGCTGCTGAGGCTAAGCATGCCAAGGAGTTGGAGGTAGTGGTCCGAGAGAGGGATGCAACGGTGATTAAGCTGTTCGAGGCTGAAGCTGCGAAGGAAGCTGCGGTCAAGTTGAGGCAGGAGTACCGAGACTTCAACAAAATCCATCTCCACGAAATCAAGCATCTGGGGGAGGTACTCAAGACCAAGGATGAGGCTATTCTCTCCCTCGAGGGAAAAGTGAAGCAGTTGGAGCTTGACAACTCCAAGAATCTGGAAAAGTACAAGAGGACAACACTCCGATGTTTCTACAATTTCTGGAAACACAATCAGGGTGCTGACTTTAGCTACCTTTCAGAGGAAGTCAGAACTGCGGAGTTGGCCCGATGTGCTGCCCAACTGGCCGAAGAGGAGGCAAGAGCCGCGACCCCTGCTACTCCAAGCGTCGCTGGTTTGGAAGAAGACGATGCTGTTGAGGACGTGGCTAACCAGGATGCTACCCAGGACCCTCCGGCCCCGAATGCCTCGTGAATTCTTCTCATTTATTTTTTCTTCTTTTTGGATATACGACCCAAGGGTCGTGATGTAAAGACAATAGTTTCTTTTTTAAACTTTGCTGCACAGGCAACAAATCTTTTTACTTGAACAGTTACATCCAAGCTGCGATGCTTGCGGTGTAAAAGCTTAAATCTTGATGCTATAATATCTTTACTTATTATAACATTTGTCCGTATGACCGAACTTAGCATAGTACTTTGCCATGATTTAACAAAACACAAATTTTGAAAAATACTCTAAGTACTGTAGCATGCTTTCACTTATTTTGTTCATGTGTTTACATTCCTTGAGAGTATGCTTTGCTATCGATGTGCCTTATATGCCCCCCAAGTGATCGAGGAGCTTTAGGTCCTGGGTCACTTGCCTTGACCATAACCTGCTCGAACATTCCTGTTCGTATTAAAACTGATACTTGTAATACAGCAAAACAACACACGTAATGAACAAATATTTGTAAGTATAAATTCACAAAGGTTGGCAAGAATGACTGGCTGAGCACAGTCCCTTATAATCTCGTATTAAAAATGGACTAAACATGTCTTTACGAGTGATTCTGAAATAGAATCTTACATATACGAGCAGTTAGCCATACAACGTGGCTAACCCTCTTTGCAAAACTTGTAAAAATTAAAAAGAAAAATTTAAACAAGCCAGTCCTTTAAGAAGGACTGTTCATTGATAATACTTGCGCAGGTGTTCTCCATTCCAATAACGCGGAACGAGATCTCCGTTTAAGCGTGCAAGTTTGTAGGTGCCTGGGTGAAAGACTTCTTCAATCTGGTAAGGTCCTTCCCAGTTAGGTCTGAGCACTCCAGCAGTGGGGTCGCGGGTATTTAAGAAAACTCGTCGTAGCACCAAATCTCCGACGTTGAATTTTCTTTCTTTAACTTTGGAGTTAAAGTACCGGGCAACTTTTTGCTGGTAAGCAGCAACTCGGAGTTGAGATTTTTCTCGCATCTCGTCGATCGAGTCTAGGGACTCCATCATCAGCTGGCTGTTCATGTCCTGGTCGTAAGTCAAACGCCGATGTGAGGGGGGATCTAACTCGACAGGTAACATGGCCTCATATCCGTAGGCTAGGGAAAATGGGGTATGCCCTGTTGATGTTCGGTGGGATGTTCTATATGACCAGAGGACTTCAGGCAGTTGCTCTGGCCACGCTCCTTTAGCTTCTTCAAGTCTTTTCTTCAGGGTGTCCTTAAGAGTTTTGTTCACGGCTTCGACTTGCCCATTCGCTTGGGGATGTGCGACTGAAGAAAAACTTTTAATGACCCCATGCCTTTTGCAGAAATCGGTGAATAAATCACTGTCAAATTGGGTCCTGTTGTCTGAAACTATCTTCCTGGGTAATCCATACCGGCATACAATGTTTTTGATGACGAAGTCAAGAACTTTTTTGGTCGTGATGGTTGCGAGTGGTTCAGCTTCGGCCCATTTTGTGAAGTAATCGACTGCCACAACTGCGTACTTTACTCCTCCTTTCCCTGTTGGCAGGGATCCAATCAAATCTATCCCCCATACTGCAAAGGGCCATGGGCTCTGCATCTGTTTTAGTTCATTTGGAGCTGCTCGTGGGATCTTGGAGAACCTCTAACATTTGTCGCATCTTCGTACATACTCCATCGAATCCTCGTTCATTGTTGGCCAGAAGTAGCCTTGTCTTAGAATCTTTTTTGCCAAACTCTGCCCCCTAGCATGATCTCCGCAGAAGCCTTCATGCACTTCTCTCATGAGTTCCTTAGCTTTTTCTGGTGTAACGCACCTGAGTAGTGGCATTGAATATCCTCTCTGATACATAACACCATCGACCAGTATGTACCTAGTGGCTCGTCTTTGCAGAGTTCTGGCTTTGTTTCTATCTGTTGGTAGTGCACCATTCGTCAGATACTCCAAGTAAGGCATCATCCATGTATCCTCCATTCGAATCTCCATACTGGACTCAGCTGCTTGTATGCTTGGCTTGCTCAGTCTTTCTACTGGCACAATGTTCAAAGTGTCAGCATCCTTCGCGCTCGCAAGTTTATCTAAGGCGTCTGCATTCGAATTCTGGTCTCGCGGGATTTGCTGGAGGGTGTACTTTGTAAAATGGGCTACCAAATCCTTCGTTTTATTCAGGTAGGCCATCATCTTTAAGCCTCGCGCTTGATATTCTCCCAGGACTTGATTTACGACTAGCTGAGAGTCACTGTAAATATCAAGCGTCTTTATGCTCATATCTTTGGCCATGCTCAATCCAGCTAGGAGTGCTTCGTATTCCGCTTCATTGTTTGATGCTGCGAGGTTGAACCTGATTGCGCAGTGAAATCGATGCCCTTCCGGCGTTATCAATATCACTCCTGCTCCAGCGTGGGATTCGTTGGATGAACCATCCGTGAATAGCTTCCACGAAGGAGTTTTGTCTTGAGGCATGGGCGCTTCAGGCTATTCGCACTGCTCACTGCCTGGGAGTTCGGTGAACTCCGCGACAAGATCGGCCAAGACTTGTCCTTTTATTGCTGCCTGCGGTGAATAAGTTACATCGAACTGCCCTAGTTTAACTACCCATTTTAACAATCTTCCAGCCGCCTCAGGCTTTTGGAGGACTTGCCGAAGGGGCTGGTCGGTTAGAACTGTGATAGGATGGGCTTGGAAGTAGGGACGCAACTTCTGGGAGGCTAGAATTAAGCAATATGCTAATCTTTCGATTGGCGGATATCTTAATTCTGCACTGATCAACCTTTTGCTGACATAGTAGACTGCTTTCTGTACACCTTCTTCCTCCCGTACTAGTACCGCACTAGCAGCAACTTCGGTAATCGCCAGATAAATATACAAAGTTTCTCCTTCGATTGGTTTTGATAAGATGGGAGGTTGCGCCATATGAGTTTTTAAGGCCTGGAATGCTTGTTCGCAGTCTCCCGTCCATTCAAACTTCTTATTCCCCCTGAGTAGATTGAAGAATGGGACGCACTTGTCAGTTGATTTCGAGATAAATCTACTCAGGGCCGCGATCCTCCCAATTAATCTTTGTACATCCTTAATCCTTTCTGGCGACTTCATGTCGATCAGGGCTCTTATCTTGTCGGGGTTGGCCTCGATCCCTCTTGAATTCACTATAAAACCCAAAAACTTCCCTGATCCGACTCCAAAGGAACATTTGAGGGGATTCAACTTCATCCGGTACTTGTTTAGCACATTAAAGCATTCTTGTAGATCCCTCACATGTCCTTCTGCCTTCTTAGACTTTACCAGCATGTCATCCACATATACCTCCATGTTTGCATCGATCAGCTCCTTAAACATGTGGTTGACTAGCCGTTGGTAAGTCGCACCTGCGTTTTTCAGCCCGAAGGGCATCACTTTGTAACAGTATAAGCCTGTATTGGTCCGAAAGCTGGTGTGATCCTCGTCAGGGGGATGCATGCTGATCTGGTTGTAGCCTGAATATGCATCCATGAATGAGAGGATCTCATGTCTTGCAGTTGCATCGACCAGCTGGTCGATCCTTGGGAGCGGGAAGCAGTCCTTTGGGCAGGCTTTATTGAGGTCCGTAAAATCCACACAGGTCCACCATTTGCCGTTAGGCTTGGGGACCAGCACCGGATTGGAGACCCACGACGGATAAAACGCCACCCTGATAAACCCGTTCTCCTTAAGCCTTTCGACTTCTACTTTCAAGGCCCTTGATCTTTCTTTATCGAGCAGCCTTCTCTTTTGTTGCACGGGTGGAAAGGTTTTATCTATGTTTAGGACATGGCTGATTACTGCAGGATCTATCCCAACCATGTCTTTGTGCGTCCAGGCGAAAACCTCTTGGTTCTTTTGCAAGAATTCCACCAGTGCTTGCTTTATAGTAGGCTCTAAGTTCTTCCCAACCTTTACGACTCTGGTCGGGTCTTTTTTGTCGAGTTGGACCTCCTCCAGGTCCTCGACGGGTCCAACATTTTCTTCAAAATCCCCAAAGCGAGGATCCAAATCTCCATCCTCACTTTGGGCAACACCCTATTTGGTGACTTCACCACCGGATTGGGCTTGCGTGTCTATTGCCATCTGCAATCGATCTGGGGTAGTGCTCCTCGATGTCCCACTTTTCGCCTTTGTAATCGAGGCGTTGTAGCACTCCCTGGCTTCCCTTTGGTTCCCTAAGACGCGTCCTACCCCCGCGTCCGTCGGGAATTTCATGGCTAGGTGCCACATAGAGATGACGGCCCGTAGATCAACCAGTATGGGCCTTCCAATAACGGCGTTGTATGCCGAAGGGAAATCGACCACTACAAAAGTGGTGAGTAATGTCCTTGTTGCGGGCGCTGTACCCGTCGTTACTGGAAGCTTGATCATTCCGGCTGGGGCGAGTCCTTCTCCAGAGAAGCCGTATATGGTTTGATTGCAAGGCTCCAAGTCTTTTACGGACAACTTCATGCGTTCCAGTGTTGATTTATACAGGATGTTCACTGAACTTCCTGTATCGACCAGTACCCTTTTTACCATCATATTGGCCATCTGGATGTCCACGACCAGCGGATCAGAATGTGGGAACCGAACGTGCTGGGCATCGCCATCAGAGAAGGTTATCTCACCCTCCTCTGATTGAGCCTTTTTTGGTGCATGGTCCTCCACAGTCATCATCTCGATGTCCTGGTCGTGACGTAGAGTCCGAGCGTATCGTTCTCTGGCCTTTCCGCTATTTCCCGCGAGGTGTGGGCCTCCACAGATGGTTAAGAGTGTTCCGGCCATGGGGGCAAGCTGTGATGGTGGCGAGCGTTGGCATGTAGATGCCTGCTTGTTGCCACCTGGAGCTTCTCATTGGGAAGTTCCCGAGGCCCGTACGTACCTTCTCAAGTGTCCTTGTCTAATAAGGAACTCGATTTCGTCTTTTAACTGGTTGCATTCATTAGTGTCATATCCGTAGTCGTTATGGTAACGACAGAACTTGGTAGTGTCTCTTTTCGAAATGTCTTTTCGAATGGGTCCCGGTTTCTTGTAAGGCACACTAGAGCTTGTGGCCTGATAAACCTCTCCCTGAGACTCGACGAGGGCAGTGTAGTTAGTGAACCTAGGTTCATAACGATTACCCTTGGCTCGTTTGTTGTCGGAGGTGGAAGGCTTGTTATACGGCCGTTTCCCACCATTTTTGCCATTACTGTTGCCGTTTCCATGGCCTTTGTCGTTGCCATTTGGTTTGGAACCATTGGCGGCTTTGGCAGGTTCGGCGGCCTTCTTACCCTTGTTCGAGGGTTTTCCATCATCAGCAATGGCCTCCTCGAGCTTGATGTAACGATCAGCTCGGTCTAGGAACTCTTGGGTTGTTTTAACTCCTTCCTTTCGGAGACTTTTCCAGAGGGGAGAGCAACGTTTGACCCCCGCGGTAATGGCCATCATCTTGCCTTCGTCTCCTACTGTTTTTGCTCCAGCTGCCGCTCGCATAAAGCGCTGGACGTAATCCTTCACTGACTCTCCGTCCTGCTGGCGAATCTCGACCAGCTGGTTTGCTTCGGTTGGGTGCACACGACCCGCATAGAACTGTCCGTAGAACTCCCTTACGAACATTTCCCAGGAAACTATGCTTGCAGGGGGGAACTTAAAGAACCACTCCTGCGCTGCTTCAGAAAGTGTTGCAGGGAAGATCCTGCACCGAGCGTCTTCAGACACTTTCTGAATGTCCATCTGAATCTCAAATTTATTCACATGCGAGACTGGGTCCCCATATCCATCAAAGTTCGGGAGCGTAGGCATTTTGAACTTGCTGGGAGTTTCGGCGTTAGCTATCCTCTGGACGAAAGGAGTACCTTTCCTCCTGTCGTGGTCGATGTAAGAAGTCCTTCCTCCGACCAGCTGCTGCACAGCCTGATTGAGTGCGTCTATCTGGGCCTGCACTGCGGCAGGAATTGCGGTGGCCTCTGTTGCTGGGGGGATGTTTTCGCCGTGCCTCTCGCGAAGATCGTTGAGTACATCTCTCAGGTCCTCTTCTCTTCTTCGCTGCTCGCTACCTCCGAGCCGGTTGAAGACATTATTTTGTCTGGGCTGCCCCCCAGCATCTTGTCTATTTGGCTGGTCACCTTGAGGTACTTGGCTCCTGCCTTTACCTCTTTCTCCATTCCTCCCACCAGCATTTCCCTTGCCTGAGTCGGCCTAATTGTATCCGTGGCCATCTCTGAACCTTGACTGGCTATGGTGAGACTGACTGTTCCCTCTATTCTCATCTCTGGAAGAAACACCCCGAGCGTTAGAGGGTGGACTGCGCTGGTCGCGGTGTCCCTGTGCATTATCATGCCGTGGGGGTCCTCGGACCGCAGAGCCTAACTCTGAGTCCCTCCTGTTACCAGGAGGGTAGTGACCTCTGTTCGGTAGGTTTGGCCCATCATTCTCATGGCATCTAGGACTACGAGGCTGACGCTCGGCCCTATTCTGCCTTTGCTGCGGGGGATTACCCCGAGCAGCTTGGGATGGTGGATTTTCCTCAGGGTCCAACGGGACATCGTCATGGGGTGTCTGAGGCTGCTCGGGCCTTTGCGGACTTGAAGGCTGAATTGGTGGGCTAGGATTGGGACCCCTCTGGGGTGGCCCATTCGCGGGTTGGTCAGGCTGCGAGGCAGGTGCGACCTGATTTCTAGCCAACAGCAAGGCTGCTTTGAGGGCGGGCATGGCTTCGGTCTGGCGGCAATCCACCTCCGCCTGTCTCTCGCTCAATTCCGCACGCTGCCGATCAATCTCCTGCTGCTGCCGCGCCATAACTTTTGCGGCATTCTCTTGATTGGCCCTCAGACTAGCCAATTCTTCCTGCAACGCGCCCAGGGTGCTCTTCAGCGTCGCATCGTCCATTTCCTCCTCTTCAAAATCTAGTTGCGGCTCATCTTCCGCCATGCTTTCAGGGGGAGGAGGAGGTGGTGGATTCGACGGTGCAGCGGCGGTCGCCTACCCAGTTTTCCTTCCCGCTTTCGCCATTGGTTTTCTTAACAGCAACAAATCAATCTCTCAACGAAAGCACCAGAATGTTGACCCAAGATTTGGCCAACTGACACGGAGTCAAAATGTGATTGATGTGGACGAATGTATAGAGAAGAACGCAATGACAAAAGTAAAGAAAACACAGTAATTTATAGTGGTTCGGCCCCAGGATCTGGTAATGACCTACGTCCACTTAGAATGATATTGATATAAAATCAGAAGGGTGATCAAAGAACCAGGGTTCAATGAGTTTCACTCTCCTCTAAAGAACAATACAGATTTACTTGGAGAATTACTATAGTCTCCTATGATTTGATAGCCCCAAAAAAAAGAAAGGTCCCCTCCTTTGAGCTATCTCTTCTTATTTATAGGCTCAAGGAGGGTTATAAGAGATTGTTACAGATATTCCTCCCCGAATAATCGGATATCCAGAAGATTGTATGAGATAAATTCGGGATTCATAAAGATCTTCCCATAAATGTTGCCTTGTATGCGGAACTACCGACCAGACTGGTCGCGGGTAAGACAGGCTTACCCTGCTTCTACTGTGTCTCCTGGTCGATACTCTAGCAGACGCTTCCAGGTATCAGCCACGTGTCCAGAGATTATTTGCCATGTCACCAATGCTAATTTATTGGATAACAACAAGGTTCTCAAATCTTGGTACATCTTCATCGTACCCGGATGTAAGGAATAGGGAGTGGTATGAGACTCATCTAGAATCTCTCGCCGGATGCCAGAATCCATCGGAATGCAAATCTGACCTTTGTACCTCAGTAAACCCATCTCTGAAATAGAAAAGTGCTTGGCCGCTCCGGATAAGACGCTTTCTGTGTGCTCCCTCAACTGGGGATCCTCCACCTGTGCCTCCTTGATCCTTTCAAGGAGTGTGGACTGAAGAGTGATGTTGGCTAGCTGAACAACCACCAATTCAGTGCCTGCTCTAATCATTTCTTCAGCTAACCTATCTGATATATGCCTCAAACTGAATAACTGTCTTGGGCCCCTCCGACTCAACGCGTCGGCCACCACATTGGTATTCCTAGGATGATATAGAATGTCACAGTTGTAATCCTTTACCAATTCCAGCCAACACCTCTGGCGCATATGTAAATCCTTCTGAGTAAAGAAGTACTTCAAACTCTTATGGTCGATGTATATTTCACACTTCTCGCCATACAAATAATGCCTCCAAGCCTTTAGTGCAAATACCATCGCTGCCAATTCCAGATCATAGGTGGGATACCTCTGCTCATAGTCTTTCAGCTGTCTAGATGCGTAGGCTATCACCTTTACAGCTTGCATCAACACACACCCCAAACCCTACCTCGAAGCATCACAGTAAACCACAAACTTCTCATTGTTTGACGATAGACTCAATAATGGTGCGATGATCAGTCGCCGCTTCAACTCCTTGAAACTGTTCTTACACCTACCTATCCACACATACTTAGTCTTCTTACGCATCAATTCAGTCAACGGTGTGGCTATTCTGGAGAATCCCTCGATGAACCGCTGATAGTACCTTGCCAATCCCAAGAAGCTCCTAACCTCTGGTACATTGCTCGGCCTGGGCCAATCTCTCACTGCCTCAATCTTACTTGGGTCCACCAGAATCCCCTCCTTACCGACAATATGGCCCATAAATGTTACTTGAGGTAACCAAAACTCACACTTTCTGAACTTATCATATAACTTGTGCTCTCTCAACCGCTGTAGTACCACGTGAAGATGTTGCTCGTGCTCTGCCTCTGACTGAGAGTAAACCAATATGTCATCAATGAATACAATCACAAACTTGTCGAGATAATCCTTGAAGACCCTATTCATCAAGTCCATAAAGGCTGCTGGGGCATTGGTTAATCCAAAGGACATGACCAGAAATTCATAGTGTCCATACCTCGTGCGGAATGCGGTCTTTGGTATGTCCTCCTTTTTAATCCTTAATTGGTGATAGCCTGACCGAAGGTCAATCTTGGATAACACCGTCTTCCCCTGTAGTTGATTAAACAAGTCGTCAATCCCAGGTAGTGGGTACTTGTTCTTAATGGTCAACTTGTTCAACTCTCTATAATCAATACACATCCTTAAGAATCCATCCTTCTTCTTGACGAACAACACTGAAGCATCCCATGGCGAAAAACTCAGTCTGATGAATCCCAAATCCAGTAACTCCCGCAACTGAATCTTCAATTCCTTCAACTCTACTGGAGCCATTCTATAAGGTGTCCTAGATACTGGCTCCTCCCCTGGCGCCAACTCTATGATGAACTCGTTCTCTCAGTGTGGTGGCAACCCTGGCAAGTCTACTGGGAACACATCAGGAAATTCACATACTAATCTGGTCTCATCCGGTCCAACTGAAACAACTCTAGAAGTATCCAAAATGTTTGCTAGGAATCCTATGCAACCCTCTTGCATTAGGTCTCTAGCCTTCAGTGCCGAAATTGTAATGCTTGACTAATTCTAGACATCGGGCCATTAAAAACTACTAAACATAGCTACTATTTTGGAATACATACATAAGAAATAACATAACTTTATTTAAAATCCAAAATACTATACGAAATACAAAATAAGGTATGGGTACCCATTGTTTAGTACATAAAACATAGAAACATAAACTTTAACCAATTGTTTAAATACTAAGTGCGGAAATACAGAAAACATAAATAAAAAAAACTTGAAAACAACGTCATCCTCGATCTTCCAGCAGTCCATTCAATCAGTCCATCCCTAATACACATGCCAAGCTGCCACGAATACATCCTGCCTTCCAAGTTCATTTTCCTGCACCATGTAAAATAAAAGGAATGAGCCTAATGCCCAACAAGGAAAATCTACTAAAAACATATATCATAAATCATAAGACTATATCATAAAACATATACTATAAAACATATGACGTAAAAAAAAACGTATATCATATAGGACTACAATATTAATGGCCATTAACTCATTACCGTGGCATGTGATAAAACCATCTAAGTCCTCAGTCTACTAATCGAGGTAGGTTAGATCACAAGGTAGTATATGATAACCCATCTAGGTCCTTAGTCTACTAATCGAGGTAGGGTAAATCATAAGTCTACTCCACGATAATGATAAAAACCTTGGGGTTTGCTATCTAAGCAACTACCCTCAAGTGACTACAAAACATATTCATACATATAACATATCAACATAACATATCATATCACATAAACATATCATAACACATATATCTAACCTATTTTCCTTACCAAAAACCGGGATATGGAGACAAGAACGGGATTGGAACACTCCTAAAACTAACAGTAAAAACCATGAGTTTCTAAAGAAAATGAGATGAAAAAGAGAACTAAACCATCAAAGTAGAAATTTACCGAAAACCTTAATGTTTCAAGGAACTTAAACACCTAACCAAAAGTCATAACAATGAGTTAGGATCTGAAAGAAAATGGAAGAAAATAAAAGAACTATGATGGATTAAACCTGAGGATAAGAATACCTTGAATGGACAATGACTTTGATCTACACCTCAATATCAAAATAACACTCTATCTTACTTCCCAAGTGTTTTCTCTCTAGAATAATCTTAGCAGCTTGGATGCTCTGATGAATGCTTGAATGATGAGTGAAATGGCTGAGTACTAGGTCCTATTTATAGAGTTCAAGGAGTGAAACTAACCCCTTTTAAAATGAATATAAATTGAAAAGATTTGAATTTTCATTTCAACATATGCTCAGAACTCTGTAAAAAATGTTCAAGAGCAAGTCCAAGTGGTTGAGGGCTGTTTCTAGCACGCATTCCACGAACTTTCAAATTATGAGTGTGGAGCCGATATATCTACCCCTATAGGCGATATATCGCTTCCCCCATATTCCCGAGCCTCCGTGGTTTCGTTCGTGAGAAGTCGACGTTTTTTTCGTATCTTCCGTAGGCGATATATCGGCATACGTTGATATATCAAACACGTTTTTGCACTCTTTTAACATATTTGAAAATGATTAAACAACTTTGAATGAGTAAAACGTGATCCTAACAGCTGCTGGAAGGTTCTAGAGCTTCTAGATTTATCCTTTATTAAATTATTCATCCAAAATGCTTAAATCCTTAATAAACATGCTTGTGACAAGTGTCACGCTCTTAATAATTCTATCTAAACCTTAGGTTATAATAAATATTATTTCTAGGACCAGCTATATTAATCAATCCTTAAGTTATAATTAATATTTCTATACTATAGGTTAAACTTATAAAATCTATAACTGTTGCTATTAGTTTCCAACTAAATCTCGGCTCGAACCAATATCCATGAAAACTAACATACTACAAACTACTACTACTGCTACTGCTACTGCTACTGCTACTACTACTGCTACTGCTACTGCTGCTGCTACTACTACTACTACTACTTAGCTAAGTAAAATTCTGAGACACTACAGAAATCATAGGTACTTGCGGGTCCACTCACTGCCCCCACAAATACAAAGGGTACCTCCCCTTCCGGTTCAAAGGTCACCATCCTGCGCTTGCAGTCAATCGTCGCCCCGTACTTTGATAGCCAATCCATCCCTAGGATCATATCAAAGTCATCCATTGCTAACTTAATCAGGTCCATAGACAACTCTCTACTGTCTATATCTACTGGCAATGCTCTAACCAATCTCCTAGAGACTGCCGGTTCCCCAGTTGACAACAAAGTCTTGAATCCCCTATCATACAAATCACTAGGTCTACACAACTGATCTATCACTCTATCAAATACAAATGAATGAGCAGCCCTTGAGTCAATCAATGCAGTAAAAGAAGAACCAACACTAGAAATCTGACCTGTCACAACCGAGGGGCTAGCCTCAGTCTCAGTCTCAGTCTAGGTTAAGGTAAATACTCAGGCAAGAGTGAGGCTGTTGCTCTGTTTCGATTCTTCTTTCCTGGCTTGTGGGAAATCCTTCCTCAAATGACTAATGCTCCCACAAGTAAAATAGGCCCTGTTCCTGCACTCTCCCTAATGTCTTCTTGACCAAGGACACACTGGGAAACTCCTCCAGTTGTCTCCCCCGCCCCGACAGCCGTTGAAAGCACCCCGTGCCCTCCTCTCCGAGCCAGGAGAAACAAAAGAATCTGGGGCCTTTCTCTTCTGCTCACTGGGGCCACTACCCCGGGTAGATCCCATTAAAGGAGGCATCGTCCTCCGAACATCGCGCCTAGTAGTCTCCTCTCTCCAAATCTGATCCTCAGCCCCCTCAGCAGTAAGGGCCTTCTCCACTACCTGTACATAGGTGGTGGTTCCCAGATCTAGGATTATCTTAACGTCACAGGTGATCATAACGTTCAATCCACGCATAAATCGATCCCTTCGTGCCATATCAGTAGGCACCAAGTCCAGCGCGAACTTCGCTAACAGGTCAAACTTCAAGGCATATTCTGTAACCGTCATCCGGTTCTAAGTCAAATTAACAAACTCGTCCACTTTTGCAGCATGGATCGCAACACTATAATATTTCTCGTTGAAGATGTTTCTAAATTCTTCCCAAGTCATAACTGCCACATTCCTTCTTTGGGACACAACATCCCACCAGACGTGGGCATCTTCTCTCAACATGTAGCTGGTGCAGGCTACTCTCTCATTCCCTTTCACCCTCATGAAATCCAGGATGGAAGAAATCATGTTCATCCATTGCTCTGCCCGCAGTGGGTCTGGGCCACCCTCAAAGGTGGGAGGATGCTGCTTCCTAAACCTCTCATACAAGGGTTCCCACGTATTTTCCATCGCAGGTTGAGCTGGCACTGGTGCCATAGCCTGTGGAACCTGTAACCCAGTACCCCGAGGAGGGGCCTGTTGCCTCAATTGTTAAAACTCTTCTTCCGTTCGATGAATTATAGCTTCCATTTCGGCAAATAACTATTGCCAATTCGGTGGGGCAGGTGGAGGGTCTTGACCCTGGTTGTCATCCTCGACCCTATTGCCGCGGAGTCTGATTGATCGCGGAGGCATTACTACAATATGCCTGCAATCAATGATGCCGCACATCAGGCATGATAACAACATCCAAAACCACCTCCCAATCTCTTCAATCCACCACAATTAGCAAGTCCACATGCCACACATGACATATAACAGTCAAGGGGTCATGCCCTAGCATCAAGCATATATATTAGCACATTCATCATGCTCTATCTATACATTGAGGCATACAGGGCAACTTAAACAAGCAGTTAAGCATATAATTCATTAAATACC
The DNA here is from genome assembly GCF_963169125.1 of Humulus lupulus. NCBI lineage: Eukaryota > Viridiplantae > Streptophyta > Magnoliopsida > Rosales > Cannabaceae > Humulus > Humulus lupulus. Next base: position 180,618,506 of record NC_084793.1, read on the forward strand.
AACCAACCCTTAGTCGAGTTTGTCATTGGCAGCGAGCGTACATGTTCGGTCGATCTCCAGGAACCATAAACCTTGGCACGCTTTGATACCAAGTTGTAACGCCCTACTTCCTTAGAGTCGTTACTATGTGAGTTAAAAATGTGCCATTAGCTCCCTAATTGAGGTTTTAGGTTAAAAGTGTGACTAAATTGAAGTAAAACTCGTCTAACGACATTAATTATAAAGATTTGGACATTCATTGAAATCATAAAAATTTTATACAGTTGGGATCCCAAAATACTATTTAGAAAATATATTACAGCTCAAAAATATAATTACGGTCGACCTAAGCGACAAAACAGTTCATTGCAACACATTTCCCAAAATAACCTTAGCCATGGCAGACCAGGTAGGTCGAACATGTACCCATCGCTCCACGCTCTCCGTACTCATGGTTGGTCGACCTTTCCTTTGCCCTTACTTGCACCATAGAGCACCCGTGAGACGAAGCCCAGCAAGAAATCTCACCATATAACATAATTATCCACAGTATACAGCCAAAACAGCAAATAGGCTAAACACATAGCGGCCTACGCCGACCCAGGCATTTTTCCAGGCCCTGGGTTCACGGTCTTCACTGAGCGGGCGGATATAGCACCCTTGGAGGGTCTCGCCCTAGCAGCCTGCACTCAGCGTGCTCAACGCCGATCCTGGCCCCTTGCCGTACCCGACTTCTTGCCGTTCCCGGCCTTTTCCATTCTTGACCTTCACCATTCCCGGCCCTCACCGTTCATTCATAATTATACATAACATTCACAGATATTCACATGTATATTAAACATAAACAATAGGGCCGCACCCTGAAATACAAACAATAGGGCCATGCCCTGCTCTACGGGTGTTGACCCTTGAATTGGTCAACGACACGGAGTCAAATAAATGATATAAAGTAAGATGAAAATGAGAAGAACTCCAGACGAAAAGATAAACAACACAAAAAATTTATAGTGGCTCGGCCCCAATAGAATGGTAACAACCTACGTCCACTTAGTGTTCTTATTGATGTAGTATTCCAAGAACAGTGATCAGTGAACTAGGGTTCACGAGTTTCACTAAATCTCAGATAAATACAATTGTGATGGATAACAACACTCTTTTTCTCTCTTAGAATCTCTCAGCTCAAGCGTTCTCAAGCCAAATGTTCGAAAAACCAAAAGTAAAAAAAAGTCCCCTCTCTTGAGCCCTTTGATTCTTATTTATAGGCTCAAGGAGGTTTTCATGAGCCAATGGGCCTTAATTACACTTAATACATGCCTATCTAAATAATAATTAAAATTACAATTAATATGTAATTACAAGATTGCACATCTGAAGGGAATAACTGAGTATATGTGACCAGGCTGGTCGCCCATAATCATGATACTTGATAAGCCAATGATCTTCTGGTTGATGGTCGAGCAGGATACGCTCACTTAAAACTGCCACGTGCATCCCACGTGTAGATCAATCTGCCACATCATCAGGTAGTCCGTTTTTGGGTAAACATTTGCCCCCCAAGTTTATTTGACTGTGACTAGCATAAAGTAAACTTAAACGATCAACCTTTCGCGTGACCTGTCAGAGCCGCCAGTGCCTTTTCAGAATAGGTAACCAATCATGTCATTGCAGTTTCCCAAAAGGTGATTTGATGGCTATCACACTTTTCCATGCCTCGAAAAATCATCCCCCATCATTACCTTATTATCCGTGCCTCGACCAATATAAATAACCCCTCAGTTTCACTTTTTACTTCTTACTCTCCCTTTTTTCCTCAAGAATACTGAAGAACGAAGCACGAACTGAAGAACAAATCCCGAAGTACCCAGAAAACTCAAACAACTTTGGAGATCTGCAGAGTATCTGTCCTACCGATGCATCAACGCTCGTGAATTCCCACCAATTTTTTTTCCAAGTAAGTTTCCTGAGCTTCATTGTTTCTGATATGCCAATAACTATCTCTTTAGTTTTCTGGAGTGTTTTGGATTCTGAGTTCCCGAATGTTCTTGAAGAAGTAATTTGGGGTAATCGGTCATGTAGGTGTTAACATGATAGAATAAGGAAAAAACACTAAATAAGGCTTAGGAATTGGTTTGGGAGTAGAGATTACTGATTTAGGGTGCAAAATCAAAGTAAAAATTTAATTTTAGGCATTCGGAAAAGACTGGGTTTTTCCCGCCCTCTTTCAGAGTCGAAAAGTTTTCCTTGAAAAACTTTTCACTTCTGCTTTTTAATCCATTTTCCAAGCTGTTCACATGCTATTTAGTGTTTACGTTAGAGTGTTGCTGGTTGTATAAAAGCTTAACTTTTATACACGAGCAACGTTATCCCAACACTTCCACTTCTTTTGTCTATTGGCCGTAGGTTCTCATCTCCCCTTCTCTATTCGTAGATTTTCATGCACGACCCGTGGGGAGGTGAGAGGCCGATTGACGATGCCCTGCTTGCACTATTGTTCGAAGATCAAGAACAGCCATCGTTGCAATTCTCACAAATTCCTTTTTCTCAACACAACCCCGCAAACAGACCACCGACTAGCCCAACAAATACGGGTCGCGTAAAATCCATTGCACAAAGAAAAAAGAAAACAACCAAGCCTTCTACTAATCAACCTGCTCCTTGGGATGAAACTCCTCTGACCACCACTCAACCTGTAAACACTTCCCCGCCAGGCATTCAAACCAAAGCCCAACCTCGCGACATCCTCCGACCCGAGGTCGAATGGTACGTGGCGCCTCCCAGTATTATTACAGCTAGGATGGTAGGGAATTATCTCAAGAAGTACGACCTTCCTGGGATAACCCTCATCAAGCCTTCGATTGACCAACGGGAAAACTTGCTTAGGGGCGCCTTCAGCGCCTGGTCGAGGTATCACATCAAGGCAGGGGCAACCTTGCCTCTACATTCATTTTTTCAGGGGGTGGCCAATTATTTCGAGGTCGCTCCTTTTCAAATCACCCCAAACAGATATAGAGTACTTTCTGCTCTCTATATCCTTTACAATCACAAGAAGTGGCTCGTACCTTCGCCACATGAGATCAACTATTTCTTTGATCTCAAATCTAACCCCAACCACAAAAACACGGGGTTCTTCCATTTCTACCATCAGGAATCTGCTTGCACCTTCCTGAGTGACACTACCCACAAGTCTAATGTGGGAAAGTACTTCCAGGAATACTTTCTAACACCAAACCTGGTTGCCAACAACCTGGCCTTCACTGAAGGAGGTAAATCATTTACTTACTGGTCGTTTGGTTTCTTTTAGCTTTTCTATACATTCTTTAGAACTTCGATGTCGTTCAGGTCCATGGCATCGACCAGACCCCACTCCAGAAATGGAGATAAGGGCAGCAACTCTGGCCAGCATGACAGACATTGAAAATAGTGTCAAAGAGCTGGTCACGGAGAACAACCTAAGGCTTGTTGGCCTTCTTGCACCTCACCAGGATGTGAGGGAATCGACAGCGGGAAGTGCTACTAGGGGAGAAGTTCCCGAGCAGCACCAAGATGTGTCACAACCCTCAAGGAGGGCGGCTACAGGAGTGACCATCAGGGAACCTTCCAGCACCCCCAAGCAGGTGCTATCCTTGCTCAATAGGGAAAGGGCAAGCAAGCTTTCTAAATACCCCGAGCCCATACTGGAGTCCTCGGATGAGAATGGTACTGACTTCTCACTCTTAGACAGTTTGCCCATTCCCTGTCATTTATTTGATGGGGACGACAACTTTAAATATGCGACTAGTATAAATTCAGACTTCTTCAAGGCAGAGAGTGAGTGTAGAAGTAGTACAATAGATAATGTAACGACCAGTAGTTGTAGCTCGGGTATTTTACTTATAATTTCTTTTCTCTCCATTTCCTTATTTTTTTTTGCATAACAACTTGCCCTGACTGATCGTATGCTTCTTTTTTGTAGACATGCCTGCCAAGAAGGCGTTCGATTTGTACACCAATCCCACTACCACAACTTCTGCGAACAGGAAAAAATCGAACCGGTGTCTGCCCGGAGAAGGCTGCAGTGACCCTTCTGCAAAAAGGGCTCGAATGGAGGATCCTCTTGTACCAACTCCCTCAAAGGAGAAGACTCCTCCTCCAGGTCCTGTCGACCAAAATCCTCTAGCTCTCGCCAACCCAAGTCTTCCTGCTCAGCCAGATAAAACTCTGGTTGAGGCTATGCTGAACTCTACCTACACTTCGACCAGCGATAGACTGAGGAAACTGTCCAGACACTGACACAGTTTGGAATCCTTTAGCAGCGCTCCCACCATGCCGGTCGACTAGCTCATTAGTCACGTGCTGAATGAGCTACTCACTGTAAGTCACCATTTTCACTGTGGTTTGATTGCTTATCTGTTTGATTAATACTAACAGCTTTTTTTTTCTGATCGCAGGGGATTTTGACCGTGAGTACCGGTTGGCGCCGCTCTGAGAAGATGGTCACTAAGCATGCTGAAGAGATCAAGGCGGCCGAGGAAAGGCTCGTCGAGCAGCACAAGGTTGTCAAGGCAAAGCATGCTGAGGAGTCTTGAGCAGCTGAGATTAAGATTGCCAAGCTCGAGGAGGAACTGAAGAAGGAAGAGTCAGTTGCCAGAATCACTGCCTCCAAGGAGAGGTATAAGGAGGCCTCGCTAATAAACTATCGAGAAGCCAACAAACTTCAAACAGATGTTGGAGATCAGCCGTAAAGAAACTGCCAACCTCGAGGAGACCAACGCCAGTAACCTAGAGAAGTATGAGGAAGCGGCGTTCCAGTGCTTCTATATGTTTTGGAAAAGCAACCCCAAGGCGGACTTTACCTATCTACCAGACCATATAAGGGAGGCTGAGCTGGCAAAGTGCATTGCTCGCTTGAAAGAGGAGGAGAGGGCTCAGGGATCCCTTGAGATATCTTTGGCAACAGGCATTGAGGGCGTCAATGAAGATGCTGAGGCCACAGTCGACCAGCAGCCACAAGAGCCTCAACAGGATCCTTCTGCTGCTTCATAATAATAATAATAATAATAATGATAACAATAATAATAATTTTTTATTTTAATTTGTAACTTAGGACACACGAACTACGGTTCGTGATGTCAAGACAATTTATTTTATTGCTGCACGGACAACTTTTCCTTTTAATCGACAATTACATTCGAGCAGCAACTACTTGCGGTGTAAAGGATTTTACTTTTGATATTATAATATTTGCACTTTATTATAACATCTGTTTGCATGCCCGAACTTAGCTTAGCACTTTGTTATGATTTAACAAAATTTAAACAAAATTTTGAAAAATACTCTAAGTGCCGTAGCATGCTTTCCCTTATTTTGTTCGTGTGTTTACATATACTTGTTGATATGCTTTGCTTACTTAGTACCTTATATGCCCCCCAAGTGATTGAGGAGCTTAAGGTCCTCGGTCACTTGCCTTGACCAAGACCTGTTCGAACATTATTGCTCGTAATAAATACTTATAAAAATGATAATAGAGCAAATCAACACACGTAATGAGAAAATACTTATAATAAATACAATGATTGGCAAGAATAACTGGCTGCGCACAGTTCATTTTATTTCTCGTAATAAATGGACAATTGTTTCTGTACGAGTGATCAAAAATTTGATCTTACACTTATAAGCGATCAGTCATATAGCTGACTAACCTTTGTTCATAAACTTGTAAAAAGTAAAATTAATACAAGCCAATTCTTTAAAAAGAACTGTTTATTGATAATACTTGCCAAGTGTTCTCCATTCCAATAACGAGGAATGAGATCTCCATTTAAGCGAGCAAGTTTATAGGTGCCTGGTTGAAGGACTTCTTCGATTTGATATGGCCCTTCCCAGTTAGGTCCAAGCACTCCAGCAGCTTGATCGCGGGTGTTGAGGAAAACTCTTCTAAGTACCAAATCTCCCACATTAAACTTTCTTTCGTGTACTTTAGAGTTGAAATACCGGGCGACCTTTTGCTGGTAAGCTGCTACTCGGAGTTGATATTGCTCGCGCCTTTCATCGCCCAAATCCAGAGATTCCATCAATAACTGGCTATTAACGTCTTGATCGTATGCCAGCCTTCGATGCGATGACAGATCTAATTCAACAAGCAACATAGCTTCATACCCATAGGCCAAAGAAAATGGAGTATGGCCTGTTGCTGTTCGGTGGGATGTTCTATACGACCAAAGGACTTCAGGTAACTGTTCTGGCCATGCCCCTTTTACTTCTTCAAGCCTTTTCTTCAGAGTATCCTTCAGTGTCTTGTTGACAGCCTCAACCTGTCCGTTTGCCTGTGGATGAGCTACTGAAGAAAAACTCTTTGTAATCCCGTGCCTGTCGCAAAAATCTGTAAACAGACCGTTGTCAAACTGTGTGCCATTATCTAAAAAAATCTTCCTTGGCAACCCATAGCGACACACGATGTTTTTGATCACAAAATCTAGAACTGTCATGGTCGTTATTGTTGAAAGTGGCTCAGCTTCGTCCCACTTCATGAAGTAGTCAACAACAACTACAACATACTTGACATTGCCTTTTCCCGTGGGCAAAGGCCCAATCAAGTCTATTCCCCATACTGTGAATGGCCATGGGATTTGCATCTGTTTTAGCTCATTAGAGGCTGCTCATGGTATCTTGGAAAATCTTTGGCACTTTTCGCACTTAGGATCTTTTTTGGCCAAAAGTATCCTTGCCTTAGGATCTTTTTTGATAGACTCTGCCCCCAGCATGATCCCCGCATAAACCTTCATGGACTTCTCACATTAATTCTTTGGCTTTTTCCTTTGTAACACACCTTAAGAGTGTCATTGAGTACTCCCTTCTGTATAAAATTCCGTCGACCAGGATGAACCGAGCCGATTGCCTCTGGAGGGCTCTTGCTTTGTTTCTGTCTGTTGGCAGTACTCCATGCTTCAAGTACTTAATGAAGGGTGCCATCCACGTGTCTGTTGCTTGGATTACTAGGGAGGACTCTTCTGCTTGGATGCTCGGTGCAGATAATCGTTCAAAAGGCACTATATTTAAGGTTTTAGCGTCCTTTGCAGTTGCTAACTTGGCCAAAGCATCAGCGTTTGAGTTCTGGTCGCGTGGTACTTGCTGGAGAGTATATTTTTCAAATTGTGCCAACAAGTCCTTTGCCTTGTTCAAATAAGCAACCATCTTCAGACCTCGGGCTAGATATTCTCCAGTAATTTGATTAACAACTAATTAGGAGTCACTATATATTTCAAGCGACTTTATGTTCATGTCCTTGGCTAATCTTAATCCTGCGAGCAAAGCTTCGTACTCAGCTTCGTTATTGAACACTGTGAAGTCGAATCTGATTATGCAGTGGAATCGATGTCCTTCAGGCGTGACTAAAATCACACCTGCTCCAGCGTTGTGCTCGTTAGAAGAGCCATCTACGAACATCTTCCAAGAGGGAGTTTGGCTTTGAGGGTCAGGCTCTTCTATTGGCTCGATGTCTTGGAGCCCAGTGAGTTCCGCGACAAAGTTTGCTAAAGCTTGTCCCTTCACTGCTGCTTGTGGAAAGTAAGAAATATCGAACTGTCCAAGTTCAACTGCCCATTTCAATAATCGACCAGTGGCTTCTAGTTTCTGCAGGACTTGCCGTAGTGGCTGGTTGGTGAGTACTGCGATGGGGTGAGCTTGGAAGTATGGTCGCAACTTTCTGGAGGCTAAGATCAAGTAGTAGGCTAATTTCTCAATGGGAGGATATCGCAGTTCTGCTCCTATTAGCCTTTTGCTTATATAATACACAGCTTTTTGCACATGTTCCTCCTCTCTTACCAGGACAGCACTAGCAGCATATTCTGTGACCACCAAATAGATGAACAAAGTTTCCTTTTCAACCGGCTTAGATAAAATCGGTGGCTGCGACATATGAGATTTTAGAGCCTGGAAGGCTTGCTCGCACTCTTTTGTCCACTCGAATTTTTTATTGCCCCTAAGTAGATTAAAAAATGGAACGCACTTGTCTATAGATTTGGAGATAAATCTACTTAAAGCGGCAATCCTCTCGGTTAAACTTTGAACATATTTTATCTTTGTTGGCAACTTCATCTCAATCAGGGCCTTGATCTTTTTGGGATTAGCTTCAATGCCTCTTGAGTTCACTATAAATCCCAAGAATTTCCCTGATCCAACTCCGAAGGAACACTTAAGGGGATTCAACTTCATTTGATATTTGTTTAAGACGTTGAAGCACTCTTGCAGGTCCCCGATGTGTTCTTCTGCCTTCTTCAACTTAACCAACATGTCAACAATATATATTTCCATGTTTACACCGATCAGCTCTTTGAACATGTGATTGACTAGTCGTTGGTAAGTTGCACCAGCATTTTTCAAACCGAAAGGCATTACTTTCTAACAGTAAAGCCCTGTATCGGTCCGAAAGCTAGTGTGATCCTCATCAGGTGGGTGCATACTGATCTGATTGTACCTAGAGTATGCATCCATGAATGATAGGATCTCGTGCCCTGAAGTGACATTGACCAGCTGGTCGATCCTTGGGAGTGGGAAACAATCCTTTGGGCAGGCTTTATTAAGGTCTGTGAAATCCACACATGTTCTCCACTTTCCATTTGGCTTGGGAACCAGTACGAGATTAGAGACCCATGGTGGATAAAATGCTACCCTGATGAATCCATTCTCCTTCAACTTCTCGACTTCATCTTTGAAAGCTTTCGCTCTATCTTTGTCGAGTAGCCTTCTTTTCTGTTGTACTGGTGGAAAACTTTTATCTATGTTCAAGACATGGCTGATAACTGATGGGTTAATCCCAACCATATCTTTGTGCGACTAGGCAAAGACCTCCTGGTTCTTCTTCAAAAATTCCACCAATTTTTGTTTTGTTGTTGTCTCTAAGTTTTTACAGACTTTCACAGCCCTGGTCAGATCTGACTCATCGAGTTAGACCTCCTCGAGGTCCTAGACTGGTCCTACATCTTTCTCAAAATCCCCAAAGTAAGGATCTAAATCCCTATCCTCACTTTGGGCAACACCCTATTTGGTGACGTGCTCACCTGATTGGGCTTGTATTTCATTGGCCAATTGCAACCCTTTTTCAGCTCCTTCCCTCGATCCACCCCTTTTCGCCTTAGTAATCGAGGAATTGTAGCATTCCCTCACTTCTCGCTGGTTTCCCAACACGCATCCTATCCATGCGTTGGTTGGAAACTTCACGGCAAGGTGCCAGACCGAGGTTACGACTCGCAAGTCGACTAGAATAGGCCTTCCAATCACAGCATTATATGCCGAAGGACAATAAACTACTATAAAAGTAGTGAGTAATGTCCTGTTTGCGAGTGCAGTTCCTGCTGTGACCATAAGCCTGATCGACCCTGTTGGCACGAGACCTTCACCAGGAAAACCATAAATGGTTTGGTTGCATGGCTCCAAATCCTTCACTGACAACTTGATCCTTTCCAGTGAAGACTTGTACAGAATATTTACTTAGCTCCTTGTGTCCACTAACACCCGCTTAACCATCATATTGGCAATTTGGACGTCCACGACCAGAGGGTCCGAATGAGGGAACCAGACATGCTGAGCGTCAAGCTCAGAGAAAGTTATCAGTTCTTCCTCTGTTCGAGCTTTCTTGGGAGTTTGCTCCTCCATATTCAACATTTCAATGCCCTGGTCGTGGCGTAAGGTTCGGGCGTATTGCTCCCTTGCCTTCCCACTATCTTCTGCTAGGTGTGGGCTGCCATAGATGGTTAGCAATGTACCTGCCACAGAAGCAGGCTGTAAAGGGGGCGAGCGTTGGCATACATGTGCCTGCTTGTTGCCTCCTTGAGCCTCTCGTTGAGAACCTCCAATGGCTCGTACATATCTCCTCAGGTGTCCTTGTCTGATAAGGAACTCAATTTCATCTTTCAGCTGGATGCACTCATAGGTGTCATGACCATAGTCGTTTGTGAAAACGACAAAACTTGGTTGTATCTCTCTTGGAGATATCTTTCCTTATCGGTGCTGGTCGCTTGTAAGGGACATTGGTGCTGGTCGCCTGGTACACCTCCACCCTGCTTTCGACTAGGGCCGTGTAATTGGTGAATCTTGTCTCGTATCTATTACCCTTAGGGCGCTTATTCTCAGACGTCGATGGCTCGTTGTTTGCCCCTTTTCCACCATTTTCCCGTTGTTTTTGCCGTTGCCATTGGGTTTATCTAACCCATTGGCGGCTTTGGCGTGATCTTCCTTTGGCCCTTTGTCTCCTGCAGGCGACTTCCCTTCGTTAGCAATTGCCTCTTCGAGCTTGATGTACTGGTTTGCTCAATCCAGAAATTCCTAGGTACTCTTCACCCCATTTTCCCTTAAACTGTTCCAGAGGGGTGAGTGGCGCCGCACTCCAGCAGTAAGTGCCATCATTTTTCCTTCATCGCCAATTGTCTTAGCTCCAGCTGCCGCTCGCATAAAACGTTGGACATATTCCTTTAAGGAATCTCCCTCCTTCTGGCGTATCTCGACCAGTTGGTTGGCTTCGGTCGAATGTACTCGAACATCGTAGAATTTCTCGTAGAACTCCTTTACGAACATCTCCCATGACAATATGCTAGTAGGAGGGAATATGAAAAACCATTCCTGAGCAGTATCGGATAAGGTGGCTGGAAAGATTCTGCAGTGAGCATCATCCGACACCTTCTGGATGTCCATCTGTATCTCAAATTTATTCACATGAGATACTGGGTCCCCATCTCCATCGAAGTTGGGCAATACTGGCATCTTAAATTTGCTTGGGGTTTCTTCCATTGCTATTCTTTGTATGAATGGAGTGCCTATTCTCCAATCATATTCGATGTGAGAAGTTCGGCTCCCCACTAGCTGCTGGACGGCCTGATTTAGCACATCGATCTGGGCCTGTACTGCGTTTGGTATCGCTGGGGCGACCAATGCTGGAGGACCATACTCATCGTTACTTTCCCGCCTATCGTTGAGCACATCCCTCAAGTTGTCATCTCTATGCCTTTTCTTGCTAGCGCCCAACCGATCAAAGACGTTAGGTTGCCTAGGCTGCCCCCCAGCGTTCTGGCTCGCGGCCTATTTTCTCTTGGTGGGGGGTTCCTTTCTCCACCTTTCTCTCCTTGCCCTCGACTAGCATTTCCCCTGCCAGAATCAGCTTCGTTGTAATCATGACCGTCCCTAAAATGTGATTGGCTATGGCGTGACCTGCTGATTGCACTATTCCCTCTTCTTGGTGGTACCTCTCGAGCGTCAGGGGGAAGCCTGCGTTGGTCGGTGGTTCCCAGAGCATTATTATGTTGTGGGGGGCCCCTGATTGCAGAGCCGGACTTGGCATGCCTTCTGTTAGTAGATGGACACTGTCCCCTACTTGGAGGATTCAGTTCCTCAGCAGTTTGGCGTCTAGGGCTTCGGGGAGGCTGCTCGGTGATAGACCCAAACCATGTATGTTTTAAAAATTTATACTCGCAAGTGCACGAATCGTATATGGAATATAGTGTTTGTGTAAGCACGAGATCGAACCCAAAGGAGTTGTCTAAAATAAAAAAGAAAACTATTTTAAACCAAAATTAATAAATTCTAACCTAGCTCCAAAGATTGATGAGTTTTAATGTTATGAACATAAAATAAAAGATTGAAAATAAAGTTATTTAAGAGAATAAAAATAAACCAATAATGATTTGAAAATAAGTGTTAAAAGAAAGATTATTAAGATACTAGAATCCACAAAATCTAAGTTTAATGATATATATTAGTATATTGATTCCCAAGTTTTAGTGATAGTTAAAATAGGTTAAAGTATCATTTTCCAAATAGATTTATAATTTGAAGCACAAATTACTTCTAAAAAGATAGGATTTTTCTTCACTTTTCAAAAAGTATAATTTCAAAGTATTTAATGTGAATCAATCTAATGAAACAACAAAAAATCAAATAATATTATTTATAAGGCAAAACATAATATTTCTGTTCTAAGCATTGGATGTGTACAATTTAATGACACATTTTACACAAAGAATATTATGTTTTGCAAAATGAAGAACAAAGTGCATATTATCTAACAATAAAAAATATGGGATATTGAAGATGAAAGACATATATGAAGAAGAAAAATCCATAAACTTTGTTGCATTACAAGGGAAATCAACATACAACATAAATATTATCTAGTTACAAGTTGCTTCATTATATTAAATCTTATGAAAAAGATTAGAAGCACATAACTAGAATAGAAATTACAAAATAAATGACATACATACTTGAAAATGCTCTTGAAAAACCCATAGTGGAAGAGAGAATGGTAGAGAGAAAATGGTAGAAAGAAGATGGTAACCCAAAAATTAAGCACCCAAAAATGGTCTTCAAAACCCTTATTTATAGCCAAAATGAGATTATTAAAATAATCAATTTAAATGAATTAAATTGATTAGATTAATTAAATTAGTACTAATATGGCAAGTAGGGGTAATTTGTAGGATTGATGATGATTTTGGGTAAAATTTGTGGAAAAGTTGGGTAAAAAGTTGGCATTTTTGGACATAGGGGACAAAAAGTACAATTTTTGGGCTCAAGGAAAGGTGGCTGTTGGGTGTGGCTGCTGGGGTGTTCAGCTGGGAAGGAGGAAAATTGGGCTTGGGCGGTTTCGGGCCTAAATGGAGGGGTAGGCCCACGGTAGGCTAGCTGTTGGGGTGCCAGGCGGGCTGGTGTTGGGCCTGGTGGATTGGGCCGGCTGGAGTGGGGAGCAGCTGCTTGTGGCTGGCGGTTGGAAGCAAACAAGTGGATTGCAGCTGGCAGCTGGGGCGCCTGGCTGATGGCTAGTTACTGAACACGGGCTTGGGCCAACGGCTGGAAGAGGCATTTGGTGGCATCAGCTGAAGGAGATGCTGAATGGGGCCTCGAATGGCTGGCTGGGTGAGGTGCCAGGAGTGGGCCGAGCTGGCTTGGGCTAGGAGCTGCTTGTGGTATTTCCATAATATCATTTTTCCTTTCTTTTATCTAAAAAATGTCAATTTTCTTTCATTTTTCTTGCTTTTTTTCAAGAGCAAAAAAATGCAACAAGTTCTCTACAAAAAAAATAAACATAAATTAAATTAAAACTAAATATTTTCAATAATAAAATATACAACAAAAGTTCCATGAAAATATTAATTAAAACTTAATTTACTTTAAATATTTAAGCTCAAAATTCTATCTTTTTACTCCTAACTTAACAATATAAGTTTTAAATAATTAAACTATAACATTTTACAATAATGTAACTATAAAAATACAAAAAATATATAAAATTAAAATAAACCTAATAAATTCAAAATTACTTAAAAACTTAATAAATCAATTAAAAACTCAAGAATTAAGCAACAATTAGCACATAAAAAGTGGTAAAATAACTCTATTTTGTAGAGTTATCACCCGACCCTATTCTGCCTTTGACGCTGGGGATTATCTCGACCAGCATGGTAGGTGGCTGCTGCTCAGGATCTTGAAATGGAATATCCTATTGAGCAGCAGGAGGTTGCTTCGGCCTTAGAGGACCTGCTGGTTGAGGTGGATGACTTGAGTTTGGGCCTTGTTGTGGTGGTACACTTGGTGGCTGATCCGGTTGAGAAGTTGGCGCAGGTTGTCCCTGGGCCAACTGAATGGCTGCTTCCAGGGCGGCAGTGGCATCTCTCTGTCGGCGGTCCATGTCAGCCTGCCGCTCATTTAACTCTTGACGTTGATGGTCAATTTCCCTCTGTTGCAACGCCGTCGTCTCAGCCACATTCTCCTGATTAGCCCTCAGATTGGCTAACTTCTCTTGCAACACAATCAGTGTTGTGCTCAAGGTCTCAGAATCCATTTCCTCCTGTTCGAAATCCAATTGTGGTTCATCTTCAGCCACATTTTGTGGAGGAGGTTGGGTAGATGCAGCACCAGAAGTTTGTCCCGTCTTTCGAGATGTTTTCGCCATTTGATTTTATTGGAAGTCTTGAGTTCGTCTCTCAATGAAAGCACCAAAATGTTGACCCTCGAATTGGTCAACGGCACAGAGTCAGATAAAATATATAAAGTAAGATGAAAATGAGAAGAACTCCAGACGAAAAGATAAACAACAAAAATAATTTATAGTGGTTCGGCCCCAATAGAATGGTAACAACCTACGTCCACTTAGTGTTCTTATTGATGTAGTATTCCAAGAATAGTGATCAATGAACTAGGGTTCACAAGTTTCACTAAATCTCATATAAATACAATTGTGATGGATAACAACACTCTTTTTCTCTCTTAGAATCTCTCAGCTCAAGCGTTCTCAAGCCAAATGTTTGAAAAACCAAAAGTAAAAAAAAGTCCCCTCTCTTGAGCCCTTTGATTCTTATTTATAGGCTCAATGAGGTTTTCATGAGCCAATGGGACTTAATTACACTTAATACATGCCTATCTAAATAATAATGAAAATTACAATTAATACGTAATTACAAGATAATTATGATACTTGATAAGCCAATGATCTCCTGGTCGATGGCCGAGCAGGATACGCTCACTTAAAACTGCCACGTGCATCCCATGTGTAGATCAATCCTGCCACGTCATCAGGTAGTCCATTTTTGGGTAAACAACGGGTACAACAGTTCTCTTGCCTGTGTCTCGAGTTGACTGAGTACCGCAATCCCGAGCACAATCCTTTACCCCATGCCTTGTTGAAAACCTCTGTGATATCTTCACCCTTGAGCTAATCCCAACCACAACAAACTTTCAATTCTTCAAAGATCTTAGTCTAAAATCCTCAAAGTTTGATCAAAACCTCCAAGCAGCAAGAGAGGGAGAGAAAATCATGAGATAGAGAGAGAGACTTAGAGCTGAGATTGGTGTTTCCTTTCTTCTTTTCCTTCGAACAAGGTTCTAGAATCTGAGATAAGTCCAAAGCTTGTCTCCTAGCTAAAAGTCCAAAATGCCCTCAAGACTATCCTAAATCCTTCAATGCCACCTAGGGAAATCCCGTCAATTGCCACATCCTGCTAATTCCTCGAGTGTTTCTATAAATCCCCATTTAATCTCCGACACACTTAAACAAACATTAAATCACTACCTGTTACCCGACAATTCCCAAACACATACTATATTCCCAAAATACCCCTAGGCTCCTCCCGAGCCGGGTATTTGACCCCGTTGTGACTAATAGCTAATCTGCTCCCTAGGACCATCTCGGATCGCATATCACAAATATATCACAATTATGCCCTCAACGGGAAAAAGTTACAAATATGCCCCTAATAACCAAATGGGGCCCACATGCATATTTAATTCCCCTAAACATGCATTTCTAATCACATAATCATTAAATTCACATATTAGCATAATTAAATCAATTATTTCCCTCCCAGATGCTAATCAATGCCCTAAGCCTTATTAGCAAATTTGGGACGCTAGAAGATTCATGCAACTCTACCTTTCAATAAAGTCAGTTACATGCGTATAAAAAATAGCAGGCATGCGTGCAAATGACAGTTTGAACTTTATTTTCAACATCATAAATTATTTAGAATTTCTTGAAAAGTTGTGGGATGCCTGATATAAGTACAATGTACACATTCATATAAAAAAATTGGATTATAGTTTTTCCACGTGTTAAAAATAAAAACGTCCCTACTGGTAAGAGAAAAAGTGGCACCCCATTATAAAATTTCCCATATTCAATAAATTTTGTCCAAAAAGAAAGAAAGAAAGAAAATTCCAAGACATATAAAATTGGAAATTTTACATGTAGCACCATATTTTGTATCTTATTTATAAAAATATCGTGGCTTATTTAATTTACACTGTTGACCACAAATTTGGCCAATGACACTAAGTCAAATAAACGATATGAAAATTTAAGAATTGAACTGAAATAGTAAACGACACAAGAATCTATAGTGGTTCGTCTCCAAGTATTGGTAATGACCTACGTCCACTTAGATACTCTTATTATTGCAGAAAATTCCAAACTCACGATTAGATGAGCCAGAGTCAACTGATTTTTGTAAGTTTGAGAGGATACAATGCTCTGTGTGTAAAAGTATACAAATGAAAACTTAAAAAATAATGATTCGCTAAGCCTGTATTTATAGGCTTAGGAATTTACATAATTTGGTCATGGGCCTTAACATGGCTTGCTTGGAAAGTAATAATAAAATAATTAATGGATAATACATTTCAATTGATAAATATCTAATAAATATCTATTTAAACCGGTCATTCTATGCGGGTTTTCTGAATCATATGACCAGATTGGTTGGGCATTCCATTGAGTAAGGCACTGTTGGTCAGCTCAATGGAATGCCCAGTTGTCGTGTGATGATGCTTTTTATGAATCTATGTCTTCTTTTCGAGGGTTTACTAGTTTCTTCAAGGTTTATGTTGTTCTCTGGTTGCTAATGTGTCGAGAATCTGTGCCATGTCATCACACTAGATTTTAGGGAAAATATTTGCCCCCCAAGTTTATCATGATGCAACCAGGATCATATAAACTTATTCGAACAAAATTTTTATACGACCAAACTTCATGAAATGTACTTTCAGTTGTACTTCTCATTGCCTTGGAAAAATAAACATCATAATTACTCTTTTTTCGAAAAGGAAACTGACGGCAACACAAATCCCAATACACAGAAAAGTACCTTTTTACATCACCCTTTCACCTACCTCCTCGAGTATATAAACATGTTCTTCCATTTCTTTTCTTTTTTACCTTCATTTATCTTTCATCAAGAACACCAAATTTTTTTGAAAACGTTTCTTGAGGCGTGATCAATCTGAAATTGTTCCAAGAGATTTCTAGTTGATTTCTTCTTAACTTTTTGATCCAAGTAAGTTTGTGTACTCCAATATTCTATATTTTTGTTATTTTCTCCAATAAATAGCTTGTTTCATCGTTATTTTTTAAATGATCAAAACTGTCAAAAAATGAAATGTTCTTGAAGTCTTTTCTTGCATTTCTGTTGAATATGCTGAAAAATCAGAGGTTTAGTGACTAGGAAATATGTTTACATGTAATATAAATATCTCGAATATACTTTGTTGATGAAGAATCTAGATTTTTGTCTTGAAATCAAAGTAAAAATTCTATTTCTATCTTTTCTTGAACAGATGAAAAGTTTTTTTGAAAACTTTTCATTTTCACTTTTTAATCTGAAAGCTCTGCTAGTCGCATGAATGGTCTTGTTTGTCCCTTAACGTTGCTAGTCGGATAAACTATAATATTTATCCTTGAGAAGCATAAATTTAATCTTGTTAAATCATATAATCTATTGGTTAAATTAGATCCTCACCTCACCTCCCCTTCTCCTTCTCAGATATTCATGAAAGACTACTGGGGAGGTGACAGACCAATATACGACAATCTACTATATTTGTTATTTAAGGATAATGAGCAGAACAACACTTAAATACCTTCTCAGAATCCTACTTTGAATCCTACTCCGTACCCAAACTCCAATACTCCTCCCCTATCTAAACCATCTCCTTCAATGGCTCGAGTAAAGCAAGTTTCTCGTAGGAAGAAGAAGGATCTCCAAATTGTTCATAAGGCGACCAGTAACAACGAGGGTACATCGACGGTATACGAGGATGTAATAGACGCAATCCTCCCAAATGCCGTCATAAAGCTGGGGACCAAGAAAGAACCAGTATCCTTGTACATTGCCCCCACCAAGTGTACCATCGAGCAAGGTGGTTGATAGTAACCCCCAGAAGTATAGTCTTCACGAGGTTACCTGATACAAACCACGCTCGAACAGAGGGTGAATCTTTGCGGAGGTGCCTACAGTGCTTGCTCGAGGTTTAATATAGAGGTTGGTGCCATCCTGCCTCTATACGATTATTTCTAAAGGGTGGCCAATTACTTTGAGATTGCTCCATTCCAAATATGTCCAAACGAGTATAGAATTCTCTCAGCTATGTATATCCTATAACATTTAAAAAGATGACCTGAACCAACCCCTCATGAGATCAATTATTTGTTTGTTCTCAAATCAAACCCAAAATAGAACAACACTGGTTTCTTTCAGTTTTACCACCAAGAAACCAGTTGATTATTCCTCACTTACACCACCTATAAATCCAATGTGGGCTAGTACCAGAAGGAGTAATTCCTCACGACCGACTTGGTTGCTGATTGTTGCGAAATTAATAGTGTGTGCAAGTATACACAGTCGTCAAACAAGTAATAAAGTGATAAGTCAAGTATCATTTCCACAGGGATTGAAAATTGGAAATTAATTCACAAAATTAATTACTCACAAATTGGTTTCAAATAAAAGTAAAACAATAAGATAAAACTAAATTAATGAAAAACAAATAAAATTAACAAAAAAAAACTAAGAGAAGAAACAAGCTAGAATTATTAAATTGTCCTAAAAATACAATTATGGTAACAATGTTGCAGAGGAATGCTATAGCAACTGGGCAAAGTTGACTAGGAATTTAAATTTCACAATCCTTTTTCCAAAGTGTTTATGGTTTGGTTCTTTAATTAATTAACATATTCCTATGCCCAATTAATTTCAAGAATACCAATACAAGTACAATTCCTCTAAGTCATGCAAGGTGATAATATATCCCTATACAATCACAAATCCAAATCTAAGAAATTAAGAACTTGCATCATTCAAGTTTGTGTCCATTAACATTAACCTTTCTAGAATTAATATTAATTCACCAACCCACAATTGGTGATCAAACAAAAGTAAGCATTAGGCAATATACACACTTGAATGGACAAAACTCATCCACCAAAAAATTCATGCAACAAAGTGCCAAATCACAATTTCAAGTCAAGAAAATAATACTAGCAAAATAGAAATTAACTCATAAATAGATGTGCAAAAATACAAAATTCTAAATTAGAGAAAGATAAAAAGAAAAACCCATATGGAGTTTGTCACAAGACTCCAAGCTTTTCCCCCAAAATCCTCTTCTTCTTCCTCTTGATTTTTGTCAAATCTCTAAATAAAATTACTAGAGGAAAATACCAAACCTAAAACTAACACTCAAATAAAATATTTTTTTTCTTTTTCTTTTTCTTTTTCTTCATTTTTCTGGGTGTTTTTCTCTCTACAATGGCAGCTCTCTCTCCAAAATGGTGGCTGCTCCAAGGTTGAAGAAGATAAAAATTAACTCTCTAGGGCTCCAAAATTGGGTATAAACCCTTTCTTTTTCTTCTACACGTGGGGACCACTCTTCTTTTCAGAAATTTTCAGCTCCTTTCCACCTCATCCTCACACTATTCAAGTCTCTCCCCTTCATTTAATCACTTGCCAAGTGTGCAAACTTTATGTTGCTGGCTGTACACACTTTGCTGCAGCAAAGTTGACTGATGCTACAACAAAATGCCAGAATTTCAGCTCCAAGATGATTTCCTTGCACATGTTTCACTAAGCTTTCCAAGCACCCTTTCTTTTTGCCTTCAAAATAGATACCACATTTTTAGAATATAATCCCATTATTTTCCACAAGAGTTATCATTAATTAAAATAGAATACACAAACAAAATTAAAAGACAAAATGACTAAAACCACACAATAATAACACAAACACTCTATTTCACTTAAATTTTTAAGTTCAAAAGCTCAATTAATAACTCTAAAATATAGAGTTATCACTGATAACCTATCCTTCACTTGGGGAGGTAATTCTACTACAATAGTTGTTTTCCCTTGCTCGATCCCTTCTTTTCTTTTCTTCATTATTTCATCTTTGTTTTCTTGTTTAAGGACAATGGTATCGACCAATTCCAACCTAGGAAATCTTGTAATACAACAAAAATAACACACTAAAGAGCAAATACTTGTATAAAAAATAAAATAATTTGGCAAGAAATAACTGGCTGCGCACAATTGCTTTTATTAACTCATAAAAAATGGACTAATTATGGCTCACACTTATAAGTGACCAGCCATAAAAATGACCAGCCCTTGTTCAAAACTTGTAAGTAATATGCACATAAATACAAGCCACCCCTTCAAAAAGCAGTGTTATTGATAATACTTGCGTAGGTGTTCCCTGTTCCAGTATCGAGGAATTAGATTGCCATTTAACTGAGCAAGCTTGTAAGTTCCTGATTGCAAAATCTCTTCGACTTAATAGAGGCCTTCCTAATTTGGCCCGAGTACTCCAACAACCTAGTCACTTATATTTAAGAAAACTTGTCGTAACACCAAGTCTCCAGCAACAAATTTCCTTTCTTTGGTTCTAGAATTGAAGTATCGAGCAACTTTTTGTTGGTGGGCTACTACTCGTAGTTGGACTTGTCTTCATTGTTCTTCGATCAAGTCTAACGATCATGATAATAACTGATGATTTAGACTTTGATCGTATGTTATCCTATGATGTGATGGAGGGTCTAGTTCAACAGGAAACATGGCTTCTGTAATTCCCTAGATAGCCAAGACCGTTACACTGTGTACTTTAAATAGTGCCAGATTTGCTAATCAAGTCCCTTGGTTATAAACGTGTAACTAAGGTTAATGACAAGGGTTAGGGTTAAAATTTTTGGTCAAAATAACTTTTCATTTAAAAGTTTAGTATATACATAGGATCCAAAAATAACATAAACAAGTGTTTAAAAGGTTATATACAAGTCAAAATACAAGCCAAACCGACCTAGGCGGCAAAATAAGGGATACAACCCTAGTTCCTCCAAGATAACCCCGACCATGGTGGTCGTGCAGCCGCATATGTACACGCAGCCACTGAAGCTCTCCAACTCAGGGTGGTCAAGCTTTTTCCTTCCCCTTACATCCACCACACAGCATCCAAGAGCCAAGGCTCAGCAAGAAAACTATAAACAAGTGCATGAACATATATACAGATTCCAGATGCATATCTAGCAACCCCACCAGTAATAACCTACTCATGCATGCATACAATTACAAATAAATGATTATATGATCACGCTGCCCTAAATAGATGACCATAGAGTCAACCCGGGGCTCTATGCCCTAGCTAAGTGGCCATAGAGTCACCTGAGGCCCTTTGCCCTAGCTCTGAGTAACTAGCCATAGAGCTAGCCAAGAGCTTTGTTCTTTCCAAACCCTTCGATTTGAGTTCCCGTCACTCAAAACCTCACTTGCTACATCTGCCTATGTGCGTCGTAGCGCCCCCTTACGGGTCGCGGGGCACCTCAAGTCAAAGCTCTTCCCCTGAAAAATCCCAGGCACACGCCCTGCGACTCAGCCCTGAAGGGTCGCGGTGCACCTATGCAAAACTGAGAACCCTAGGGCCCTGGGTTCAAGTGGGTCGCGGTGCCCCAAGAACAGGGTCACGGCTCGACATGAAAACCCAGTTTTCCCCTTATTTTCTTCAAGCCAAAACACACAAAAAAACCCAACCAAATATAGCCAAATCCCAAAAACATAGTTCCCAATCAACTCAGCACTTCATAAGCCTCAAAACCATCCCCAAAAAACTTAAAACTCCTCACAGAACCAAATTCAAATTTGTGTTTCGAAAACTCTAAAACTCAACTAAAACCAAAGAAAACATAAAGAATTGGGGCTAGAAATCAATACCTCTGCTACCAAAATAACTCTAAGCCTTTCCCCAAGCAATCTCGAGCCTAAGCTAGCTTCGATTCCCCTTAGATCGCAAGAAATTTCAAAGAATTGAGAGAGAGAGAGAGAGAGAGAGAGAGAGAGAGAGAGAGAGAGAGAGAGAGTACATGAGTGAGAGAGTTTGGTGTTTGTATTTTTCTGTTTGTGTGTAGTTTACTGAGAGTTCAAGTTACTCTAAGCAAATCCCGAAGCTCGGGGTACCAAAAACGTCCCTGAGGGTAAAATGGTCAAAATTCCTGAAATTCCCTCATAATCTCACTAACTCCGAATATACCCTCAATTATTTATTCCCATTATCCGATATCCCGGTAATGTACTAAATACCCAAAATACCCCTTGACTCACCCCGAGTCAGGTATTTGGTCCTACTATGACTCTCCTGCTAACTTGCTCCCTAGGATCGCCTTGTGCCGAGTAATCCAAATATATCCACATAATAATTTGGTCTCACACATATATCACATATATTCAAAATATACCCATAACGGGCCAAATTACGAAAATTTCCTTTATAATAAGAAACGGGCCCACATGCATATTTAATACACCTAAACATGCATATCTAGTCATATTATAATATAACTCACGTAATCATATAATGATACACATATATATCACATAAACACATATTTCATAATTAAATCACATATATTCAAATAATTCTCCATAATTTTCCATCCTAGCCCCCTAATCAAGGCCTGTAGCCTTATTAGATAATCTGGGATGTTACAACTTTGTATCCATATGCTAGTGAAAATGGGGTATGACCAGTTGTTGTTCGATGTGTTGTTCTATATGACCAAAGTACTTCAGGTAGTTCATGTGGCCACTCTCCCTTAGCTTGTTCGAGCCTTTTCTTGAGAGTTTTCTTTTTCAAAGTCTTGTTTACAGCTTCGACTTGTCCATTTTCTTGTGGATGTGCAATTGAGGAGAAGCTTTTAGTTATCTCATGTCGCTTGAAAAATTCAATGAACATGTCGCTATCAAATTGTGTTCCATCATCTAAAAATTCTTTTTCGGCAATCCATAGCGACAAATAATGTTCTTAACCACAAAGTCCAGAACTTTCTTAGATGTGATTGTTGTGAGTAGTTCAACGTCTGTCCATTTGGTAAAGTAGTTGACAATTACGATTGCATATTTGACTCCACCCTTTTTTGTTGGTAAGGCATCGATTAGTTCTATTCCCCACACAACAAATGGCCAGGGGCTTTGCATCTGTTTTAACTCGTTTGGAGCTATTCGAGGGATCTTGGAGAATCTTTGGAACTTGTGGCATTTTTGTACATACTCCATTGCATCTTCCTTCATTGATGGCCAGAAGTATCATTGTTGTATTATCCTCTTAGATAGACTCTGCCCCCCAACGTGGTCGCCACAAAATCCTTCATGTACTTCTTGTAAAAGATCTTTGACTTTTTCCTTGGGGACACACCTTAGTAATGGTAATGAAAACCCCCGTGTGTATAAGACTCAGTTCATTAATATATATCGAACAGAGTACAAGATTAACTTCTTTACGTCATTTCAATAAACAAGCAGTATCCCTTGTTCGAGGTAGCATATTATTGGAGTCATCCATGTATCAACGATATTTATGACCAGGGTAGAGTCTTGTTCGTTTATACTAGGAGCTGCTAGATGTTTGACTGGAATGATGTTAAGTGTGTCAGCATCATTTTCACTTTCCAATTTCGCCAAAGCGTCTGCATTTGAATTCTGGTCACTGGGTACTTGCTGTATAGAGTATTTGTTAAATTGCACTAGCAAGTCTTTAGTTTTGTTTAGATACGCGACCATTTTTAATCCTCGAGCTTGTTAATCTCCTAGTATTTGATTTACCACCAGCTGTGAATCACTGTAAATTTTGAGTGACCGTGCATTAACATCTTTTTCTAACCTTAATCTAGCGAGCAATGCTTCATATTCTGCTTCATTGTTGGATGCAACAAACCCAAATCTGAGAGCATAGCGAAAGCGATATCCTTCTGGTGTGATTAAAATTAGTGTTGCTTCAGAATTGTGCTCATTAAAGGAACCATCAATGATCAGTTTCCATTTAGGGATCCCTTCTCCAGGTTCTTCCACGATAGGGGTCTGCTCGGTAGTTTGCAATCCTGTGTATTTAGCTACAAAGTGCTTGTACTTTTATTGCTCGTGGCTGATAGGTGATCTCAAATTGGCCTAATTCCACAACCCATTTTAGAAGGGGACCAGCTGCTTCATGGTTTTACAATATCCATCTTAGGGGCTGGTCGGTTAACACTATTATTGGATGAGCTTGGAAATATGATCATAGATTTCGTGACGCTAGCAGTAAACAGTAGGCCAATTTTTCAATTGCTAGGTACCTTGATTCTGCTCCTACCAGCCTTTTGCTGATGTAATACACTGGATGTTGAACCTTATTTTCTTCTCGTATTAATACAACACTAGCAACGTACTTAGTGATTGGTAGATAGAAGAACAGAGTCTCTCCATCAACTGGTTTGGATAAAACAAGAGGATGATCCATATACTTCTTGATTGCTTGGAAGGCCTGCTCGCCTTCCTTCGTCCATTCAAATTTTTTGTTGCCTCTTAACAAGTTGAATAATGGGACACACTTATTCGTTTACTTTGATATAAACCTGTTTAGAGCACCAATTCTCCCTGTTAGACTCTGAATGTTGATTAGAGCTTGGATTTTTTCATGATTTGCCTCTATTCCTTGCGCATTGACTACAAATCCAAGGAATTTTCCAAAACCAACTCCAAAGGAACACTTCAAAGGATTGACCTTCAATTGATATTTCTTAAGGATTTTAAAGTATTGGTCGAGATCTTGTACATGCCCCCAACTTTCTTTGACTTGACAAGCATATCATTGACGTATACTTCCATGTTGTTGCAAATTTTTTCTTTAAACACATGGTTTATTAGTTGTCGATATGTAGCTCCAACATTTTTTAAACCATCACCTTGTAGCAGTATAACCCAGTGTTTGTTCGAAAGCTGGTGTGTTCCTCATATGAGGAATGCATGCTAATCTGGTTGATAACTAGGATAGATATCCATGAAAGATACCATCTTGTGCCGTGATGTTGCATTTGTTGGTAACTGGTTTACCATGCGTGCAACATAATGCACGGGGTGGTGGGCTCGGGAATTTAAAAAAAAATTATTTAAACAATGTTTAAATAACTGAATCCATTAATATGCGTACATTAATCAATAAGATAGAAAAAGATAAGAAATTTACTAGTTGTAGAATTATCAAGAATCTTTTCTATCTTTTTGTATCTCCAACGAACATCCAATCCAAAGCATCCAAGATGTATCTCTACACCTCAAGACGTGTTTGGGCACGTAGAGTTATGGTGATAATTTTGTGATTCACAAGATATTCTCAACACATGAGATCTTGAAATTTTTAGGTCTGAGACAATTTTTAGGGATAGAGAAAAATAATACGATATAATATTTCTCTATGTGAAAAGCTTTGAATTCTCTAGAATAATCTTGAATTGTCTTTTTAAAACAATTTTATATCACATAGTGTTGACCCTCAAATTGGTCAATGACACGGAGTCAAATAAACGATAGACAATGAGAGGCAAATAAGAGGAGAATCAAATGAAAAACAAATGACACAAACGATTTATAGTGGTTCGGCCCCAATGGATGGTAATGACCTACGTCCACTTAGTGTTCTTATTGATATTGAATCCCAACACTGTGATTAATGAACTAGGGTTCATGAGTTTCACAAGCCTTGGGAGATTACAATTTCGGTGAATAATCACACTATATGCTTCTCTCTGAGTACCAAGATTCAAAGTTCAAAAGTCCCTTCCTTGAGCCCTTTGAGTCTTATTTATAGGCTCAAGAAGGTTACATGGGCCAACGGGCCTTAATTATAATTGAGACTTGCGTATCAAGGTTGTACGCCCTGGTTTTCCCATGGGCTGTTAGCAAGCTGTGATACGGCCTAATCATATCAGCCACGTGGACATCCCCAAAGATCGGAGCTGCCATCGTAAGATCCTACCTCCTTAGCTCGAGGTAACCTAAGGGTTCGCCAAGATTACTTAAGGACTGAGTCTGGACTCTGAAGGCTGCAGGTCGAGGGAAGCATCCAGCTCATGGTACGAGTTGAAGTTGGAGGTTGTGACCTTTTATAAAGTCAACCACGCAAGGTAAACATGCATATATTAGACATCACGTGTCTAATATATCCCTGACTTCTCGGACACGCAGCGTGAACGTGCGTATTCAGACACCCACGACTGGGTTGGGCCGTGCGGCCCATTATCCCCCTTACCTATTGATTAGACCACACTTATGTGTCAGGTTTTAGGAATTAATCATGAATGTCACAGAGTTGACATGATAGGTAAGAAGGTCACGGGATGACCTTCTTACCAACTCCCAGGTGCCCTCTCCTATAAAGATGGAGACCCTGGGGGTTGCAAAGGGTTGGATTCTATTGTGTATGAAATACCCTGTAAAAGAATACCAAGCATATAGCAATAATATTGACTGGTGGAGTAGAAGGATTTTAACCTTTGAACCACCTAAAAACGTATTTGTGTCACCAGCCCATTTCTCAAAAGATCATTCATCTATTTCGGTTCAACATAAGCACTAATCCCTTCCTCTTATTTTCTTAATTACTTGTTGGCGAAGAACCGCGTCAACAGTTTGGTGCTTTCATTGAGAGCAAGTTGGATTGGTGCTATAGCAAACATCCACTATGGTGACCACTCGATCCAGACACGGTAACGAGGCGGAACAACATGATGGGAAGGAGGCTCATCATATCGCCATCCTCGGTGGACAAGTTCCTAAAGTCCAGCAGCGGCCGGGCAAACAGCCGGTGGGCCAAGATGACACTGGAAGTTCGGCGCCCCGGCCACCTAATCCAAACCCAGATTTTTACACTGCAGTGGAGATGGAAAACGCTTAGCTGAGGAGCCAACTAGCGATAGCTAATTAGCAGATCAAGGATGTGTTGGCCCGACTACCCCCTCTTACAACCGACGCTAACGTCGGAAAGAGGCAAGGCGAGGCTCCTAAGTCCCGCCGGGGTAATTGGTCCAGGCATAGCCGCTCGGACAGACCTCCGACAGCCAACTCTATTCCCTCATCGCACCATCGAGAGGTAAACTTCGAAGAAATGCCTAGAGCCAGACAGCAGTACATCCGTTCGGTCCGAACTTTAACTCCCAGCTCCCAACCAGCCTCGAGCGCGCCCAGGAGAGCTCGGGGAAATTCCAGAAGGAGATCCGAGGAGGGCTCACAGCATCAGCCCATCCCCACCAGCCGTCCTGCGCCTCGTCCAGATCGCCAGGCGCGGGACCCGCAGGTTGGCAGGGCTGAAAGGCCCCCACCTAACTTGATCCGTCCTGATGGAACCAGGATCGCCTCTCCGGTCAAGCATCCTCCGTCCCTGAGCAGCCCACTGGAGTGGGGACGGAGGTCTCAACAGCGACCCAAAACGTCACACAGAATAACCAGCTCGATGGAGGCAAAAGAAAGGGGAACGGCGAGGGCAGCCAGCACGGCCCAAAGAAGAATAAGTCCGTAGACAAGTTCAAGCCCGTCTACGCGACTTATACAGAGCTCACCCAGTCTAGGGAGAATATCTTCCTAGACAACTCTACTCGCCTCCCCTGGAAGAGGCCGGAGCCGTTGAAGCACCAAAAGGGGAAGAGAGACACCTCCAAGTTTTGCCATTTTCACAATGATGTTGGCCACAATATCGATGATTGTAGGCATTTGAAAGATGAGATCGAGACTCTCATCCGAGCCGGCCCCTTGGCCCAGTACGCGCGGAACAGGGTTCCGGCAAATCGACCCGCTCCAGAAGTCCCGGTCAGTCAGCCCGGGTCTCGGATAGATCAGGACGTCCCTCCTCCCGTGATAGGGGGAGAGATATCCACCATCTCTGGAGGTTCGCATATGGCTGGCACGAGCAGGGGCGCCCAGAAGAGGTACGTAAACGAACTCAAGGCGCATAATGGAGTAGAGTTCGTCCCGGAGCAGCGTCTGCCAAAGCAGCAGCGATTAGAGAGACAACCATTTATTTTTATGGAAGAAGATGCGGGCCATGTCCAGTTCCCTCACAATGACCCTTTGGTCGTAGCAGTTTGGCTCGCTAATCGGAGGGTTAGGAGGGTGGTGATCGACAATGGGAGCTTGGTGAACCTTCTATTCCGGTCCACATTGGAGAAAATGGGTTTGACTGTCGCCGAGCTGAAGGCGACCTCCATGATGCTGTATGGTTTTTCGGGAGAAGGATCAGCGGCTATAGGGACTATCGAGCTGGTGATCACCCTAGGAGAGGGATCTCAGACCGTCTCCAAACTCCTCGAGTTCATGGTCATCGACTGCTCCGCTGCGTACAACACAATTTTGGGATGACCCACACTCATACCTTTTGAGGCCGTCACTTTTATTCGCCACCTCGCGATGAAATTCCCTACTTCCACGAGAATATGCACTGTCTGTGGCGATCAGCTCGCTACCAGGGAATGCTACAGCATTTCCATGAAGAGAAAATCGAAACCCGGGCAGCTAGCAATGGCCATCCAAGGTGGTGGAGAGGAATCTCAGGAACCCTTAGCTGATCCTGAGATTGAAAAACCTCAGAGCGCCGACGGGGAAAATATCGTCTTAAGTGAGGATATCGACCCCCGAATAGGCGAGGACAGGTCTGAGCTCCAGGCTATTGAGGAGCTCGAGGAAGTAAACATCGATCCGCAGAACCCTTCACGGATGGTCAAGCTTGGGAAAAACCTCTGTAGCGAGAGGAAGGCGGAGCTGATCAGATTTCTACAGGATAACCTGGATGTGTTTGCGTGGTCACATGAGGATATGGTGGGAATTAGCCCGAGTGTCATCATGCACACCCTTCATCTGGATAAGAGCGTTCCTGCAAAGGCCCAGAAGTAAAGGCGCCTCGGAACAACCCGGGCTGAAGCCTTAGAGGAAGAAGTAGCCCGGCTCAAGAAATGCGGCTTTATCCGTGAGGCCAAGTTTCCGATTTGGGTCGCCAACCCCGTGGTGGTCTCGAAGCCCAACGGGAAGTGGCAGACCTGCATCGACTTCTCCGACCTGAATAAAGCCTGTCCCAAGGATTGTTTTCCATTGCCAAGGATTGACCAATTGGTGGATGCCACGGCGGGGCACGAGCTCATGTCATTTATGGACGCGTACTCAGGATACAATCAGATTGCCATGAATCCGGCAGACCAGCTTCATGACCCCGACTAACGTCTATTGTTACAAGGTCATGCCATTCGGGCTGAAGAACGTCGGTGCTACGTACCAAAGGTTAGTTAATAGAATGTTCACAAACCAGATCGGAAAGAACATGGAAGTGTACGTTGATGACATGCTAGTCAAGTCAAAGACTGCCGATAACCATGTTTCCGACCTAGAAGAATGCTTCAAGATACTGCGGGAGTATGGAATGAGGCTTAATCCACAGAAGTGCACTTTTGGGGTCGCATCGGGAAAATTCCTGGGTTTCATCGTCAATACCCGAGGAATCGAGGCAAACCTCGACAAGATCAGATCATTGCTCGAGCTTCCCTCACCCAGGTCGCGCAAAGATGTCCAAGGCCTGACAGGAAGGGTGGCAGCCCTCAATCGGTTTATTTCGAAATCCACCGATAAGTGCTTGCCATTCTAGAACCTGCTCCGAGGAAATAAGAAGTTCAAATGGACAGAAGAGTGCGAAAGCGCTTTCCTCGACCTGAAGGCGCATCTGGCCGAGCCACCCGTATTATCCAAACCAAAAGCAGGAGAGCCTCTTTTTCTCTACCTAGCTGTCACAGAGGATGCAGTTAGTGCCATATAAGTCCGGGAAGAAGACTGGGTTCAGAAACCAGTCTACTACATCAGCAAGAGACTTCTCGGAGCTGAGTCCCGGTACCCGTTGATGGAGAAATTGGCGTTCTGCCTTATCACGGCCTCACGAAAGCTCAGGCCGTACTTCCAGTTCCACTCAATACACGTCATGACCGATCAGCCTTTAAGGAAGGTTTTGCAAAAACCTAAAGCATCGGGACGTCTGTTAAAGTGGGCTATCAAACTCAGTCAGTTCGAGATTTTGTACACCCCACGAACTGCTATAAAAAGTCAGGCCCTGGCCGATTTCGTAGCAGAGTGCACAGGATTCTGGGAGGATCCTGCAGAGGACTCACCCCAGGTCACCTCGATCCAGGCGTCGTGGAGGATCTTCGTGGATGGTTCATCCAACGAGAGCGGCTCCGAAGCTGGAATCATTTTGATATCCCCTAAGGGACATAGATTCCACTTGGCGCTGAGATTCAGATTTAAGGCCTCCAACAACGAGGCCGAATACGAAGCTTTGCTGGCCAGGCTGAGGATAGCCCAGGAGCTGAAGGCGAGCTCCGTCCAGTGCTTCAGTGACTCCCAGCTCGTGGTTAACCAGGTTCTGGGTGAATATCAAGCACGGGGACCCAAGATGGCTGCCTACTTAGCGAAGGTAAAAGTTGAGCTGTCCGCATTTGGGCGAGGCTCAATCGAGCAGATACCTCGGGAGCAGAACGCTAACGCAGACGCTCTTGCCAAGCTCGCCACCTCCGGGTAGACGGAGGCTCTGGGGTTAGTTCCGGTAGAATTCTTGGAGAAACCAAGTATAGAAGAAGTCAGGACGGAGGTCGAGATGATCGACGCCAGGTCGACCTGGATGACCCCCATCCTTGAGTATCTCGTCGAGGGAAAACTACCTGAGGGACGTAATGATGCGCGACGAGTACTGTATCAAGCTCCCAGGTATACGATGGTAGACAGGGTGCTATACCGACGTGGGCACTCCCTACCTCTCCTACGATGTGTTCTTCCAGGCGAAGCAAAGGCCATCCTGCAGGAAGTGCATGAGGGTTTTTGCCGAGATCACACTGGGGGGCAAAGCTTGGCCTTAAAGGTCCTGAGGCAAGGATATTACTGGCCCACTCTGTCCAAGGACTCAATCTCATACGTGAAGAAGTGCGACAAGTGCCAGCGATTCGCCACAGTTGCCCGAGCTCCCCCAGTCGAGCTGAAGATGATCTCGTCCCCATGGCCGTTTGCAGTTTGGGGAATCGACTTGGTTGGCGCCCTCCCTACTGGAAAAGGCGGGGTCCGTTACGCCGTGGTGGCCATCGACTACTTTACGAAGTGGGATGTGGCAGAACCTTTGGCAACGATAACTTCCAAAAAAGTCCTTGACTTCGTGGTTAAGAGCATTATCTGCCGATTCAGGCTGCCCAAGAAAATCGTTTCCGACAATGGAACTCAGTTCGACAGCGACCTCTTCACCGAATTTTGCGAAAGCTATGGAATTGTGAAAAGTTTCTCCTCCGTGGCCTACCCTCAAGCGAATGGCCAGGTCGAGGCTGTCAACAAAATGTTAAAGGCGAGCCTCAAGAAGAGACTAGACAAAGCGAAGGGGGTCTGGCCAGAACAGCTCCCCCAGGTTCTGTGGGCATACTGGACCTCGTATCGGACTCCTACGGGTCATACTCCTTTCTCCCTGACCTTTGGGAGTGAGGCAGTCCTCCCTATGGAGATTAAGGTACTTTCGCATAGGGTCTAGTCATATGACCAGGACCGCAACCACGAGCTACTTTGCGCTTCCCTGGACTTGGTTGATGAAAGACGAGAAGATTCGCAACTCCAGCTCGCCCATTATCAGCAGAAAATCACTCGCTATTTCAACTCAAAAGTCAAAAAATGCGCCTTTAACGTTGGCGGCCTGGTCCTCAGAAGAGTTTTCTTGGCCGGAAAGGATTCCAAAGATGGAGTGTTGGGACCGAACTGGGAAGGGCCATATCAAGTCATCGAGGTCATTAAAGAGGGAACTTACAAATTAGCTCGTCTTGATGGAGGGGCAGTCCCACGGACTTGGAACGCCATCCATTTGAAGAGATATTATCAATGATTCCCTTGTAAGGCCTAAAAGGCCATTTTCTATGTATTACGCAATGAGAATTAACTTTTCGTTTATGATTGTACATGTTTACAAGTGTAATCTAAAGTAACCACGAAAGGCCCTTTCCCAGTTACTTGGGGGGCATATGGTACCTGGATATAACCAGGTCGCCTTAAAGACTTAGAAGTTGATTCATATCGATTGATCGTTGTTTTTCTTAAAAAACGCGAGATATTGATAAGGGATTAACGCGAACTAAGTCCTATCCTGGATTTAACCAGGTCGCCTCAAAACTTAGAAGTTAATTTAAATCGATTGATCGTCGTTCTTCCTAAAGAGCACGAGATATTGATAAAAATTAACGCGAACTAAGTTTTCAAACTAAGTCCTATCCTGGATTTAACCAGGTTGCCTCAAAAATTAGAAGTTAATTTAAATCGATTGATCATTGTTCTTCCTAAAGAGCACGAGATATTGATAAAAATTAACACGAACTAAGTTTTCAAATTAAGTTCTTGGATATAACCAGGTCATAAAACTTAGAAGTTAATTTAAATCGATTGATCGTTGTTCTTCCTAAAGAGCACGAGATATTGATAAAAACTAACACGAACTAAGTTTTCAAATTAAGTTCCTGGATATAACCAGGTCATAAAACTTAGAAGTTAATTTAAATCGATTGATCGTTGTTCTTCCTAAAGAGCACGAGATATTGATAAAAATTAACACGAACTAAGTTTTCAAACTAAGTTCCTGGATATAACCAGGTCGCCTCAAAACTTAGAAGTTAATTTAAATCGATTGATCGTTGTTCTTCCTAAAGAGCACGAGATATTGATAAAAATTAACACGAACTAAGTTTTCAAACTAAGTTCCTGGATATAACCAGGTCATAAAACTTAGAAGTTAATTTAAATCGATTGATCGTTGTTCTTCCTAAAGAGCACGAGATATTGATAAAAATTAACGCGAACTAAGTTCTTGGATATAACCAGGTCATAAAACTTAGAAGTTAATTTAAATCGATTGATCATTGTTCTTCCTAAAGAGCACGAGATATTGATAAAAATTAACACGAACTAAGTTTTCAAACTAAGTTCCTGGATATAACCAGGTCATAAAACTTAGAAGTTAATTTAAATCGATTGATCGTTGTTCTTCTTAAAAGAACACGAGATATTGATAAAAATTAATGCGAACTAAGTTTTTCAAAATAGTAACTAAAGTGCATAAAGGCAAGAGGAAGTAAGTCAATTAAAAATAAAATTGATAATTAGATTGTCTCGAGGTGGAAACACCTCATGCAAAAGTTACACAAAATTGAGAATACTAAAGAAAAAGGAAGGCCCTAAGCTCCGCCGGGCTGCCCCGTGGAGGTCGCCGTCTCGCCCTCCTGCTCAGCTGCATCGGAGACTTCCCTGGTCTCAGAAGGTGCCTCTTTCTCGAGGCGAGATTTAAACCCCTCCAGCAAGGGCTCCCAGACGTCAGCTCCCAAGAAGGAGAAATCACCTTTAGAGTTGTAGACCCAGCAATGGTAGAGCATGTCCTCCATGGCGGTGCTGGAGGCTGCCTTCTCGGCTTCCAGGGCGGCCTTGGCCTCCTCGGCCCCGACCTTCGCAGTTTCTAGCTCTGCCTGCGCAGCGGCAAGGGCGGCTTTGGTTGCCTCGACCTCTTGCAGCTTGGGACGGGCTCCTTCCAGCTCGGCCTGCGCGGCCGCCAGGGCATCCTTAGCCTCCTTCAAGGAATTCTGGTGGGTGGCCACGACCGCTTGGTGCTCGCCCCTCATATCCTCGAGTTGGGCCTTGGTCCGGGCTATGCTCCTTTGAAGGGCCAGGGCGCTCTGTAGAAATGTAGAGGCAACTGCCTTAGAAAAAAAAGAGAAGGGAGAAAGGAAAATAAAGGACAAGGCATGATAATCAAAAATCATTAAAGGGTAAGGTCAGTTTATCGTTAGGGCCATGCCCAATGAAGATTCCAGCACGCCCACCGGGCTCCTTGTTTCGATGGCCCTGAGCTCCCTCTCGTTGAATTTGTAGAAGTGGGTGACTGCGTAGTTCGCCGTCTCATACACCGTCCCCCGGAAGACGTCTGGGATCTTCTCCAGATCCTGGGGGTCAACCAGGATGCGCACCTCGGAAGGTGCAATTGCCGAAGCCCCGAGCTCCGCCCCTGTGTCCCGGACGAAGGTCGGAGCTTGCGGAGGGGGTGGGGGCATGCTCCCCCCTGCAGAGGAAGGTGCAATTTCCTCGACCAGGGCGGTTGGGGGCTGCTCTTTCTCCTTGGCAGGAGACTTGGTCGGGATCCCGGCGGCTTTCTTCGCCATCCAGAACTTCTTGAACGTTGGGAGTGGCAGCCGGAAAGAAAAGGGTTTTCTTCTTTTGAAATGAAGAGAGAAGAAGAAGAAAATTTCTGAAAAATTTCAAATGAACGGGTGGCCCATGCGTAAGGTGGCCACCCCTTTTATATACGTGAAGGGCCACGTGAAGAGGGCCATTGGATTGCCCTGATGTGGGATCCAAGGTCCTCCACTCGAAAGACGAAACGACGGCTGAGTATAGGCTAGGCCATTAAATGCGGTTCTCGGAAGACGTACCGTCACCAACCACGATGTTCCACGTATTCGGTGCCTGCGTAAAATGTGGAATATGAAGAGTTCACGGGGAAGCTTAAAAGCCCCTACTGTGGCCTTGTGAGACGTCGTGTACCACGAGCAGGGGCTTGGGGGGCAAATGTACGCCCTGGTTTTCCCACGGGCTGTTAGCAAGCTGTGATACGGCCTAATCATATCAGCCGTGTGGACATCCCCAAAGACTGGAGCTGCCATCGTAAGATCCTACCTCCTTAGCTCGAGGTAACCTAAGGGTTCGCCAAGATTACTTAAGGACTGAGTCTGGACTCTGAAGGCCGCAGGTCGAGGGAAGCATCCAGATCGTGGTACGAGCTGAAGTTGGAGGCTGTGACCTTTTATAAAGTCAACCACGCAAGGTAAACGTGCATATATCAGACATCACGTGTCTGATATATCCCTGACTTCTCGGACATGCAGCGTGAACGTGCGTATTCAGACACCCACGACTGGGTTGGGCCGTGCGGCCCATTATCCCCCTTACCTATTGATTAGACCACACTTATGTGTCAGGTTTTAGGAATTAATCATGAATGTCACAGAGTTGACATGATAGGTAAGAAGGTCACGGGGTGACCTTCTTACCAACTCCCAGGTGCCCTCTCCTATAAAGATGGAGACCCTGGGAGTTGCAAAGGGTTGGATTCTATTGTGTAATAAATACCCTGTAAAAGAATACCAAGCATATAGCAATAATATTGACTGGTGGAGTAGAATGATTTTAACCTTTGAACCACCTAAAAACGTATTTGTGTCACCAGCCCATTTCTCAAAAGATCATTCATCTATTTCGGTTCAACATAAGCACTAATCCCTTCCTCTTATTTTCTTAATTACTTGTTGGCGAAGAACCGCGTCAACAAAGGTAATAAAGGAAAATACAATTAATGCCAATATTAAAAGATTGCATATCAAAAAGAAATGAGCGAAAGTATGCGACCAGACTGGTCACACCTAAGAATGAGGCTTGATCAATTGATAACTCTTTTGGTCGATGGTCGAATAGGACTTATTCATTTAAAGTTGCCACGTGCTTGCCACGTCATCATGAGCCGTTTTAGGGTAAACATTTGCCCCCCAAGTTTATTTTACTGCGACCAGCATAAAGTAAACTTAGGCGACCGTCTTTTCGTATGCCCTATCAAATCTGTCAGAGTCGACCATGCCTTCTCCAAAAAGGCAACCAATCATGTCTTTGCGGTTTCCCAAAAGTGGTCTAACAGCTATCACACTTACCCATGTCTTGGAAAGTTACCCCTTATAATTACCTTGGTAACTGCTCCTCGATCAATATAAATAACTCCTCAGAATCATTTTTCACTTTTTACAGTTCACTTTCACTTCAAGAACACCGAAGAACAAGTCACAGAAAGCCCAGAAACGCAGACGACCTTGACGATTCACGAAGCTTTTGTCCAACCTTCTGACTTAGTGTTTCAGAAATTTAGTCCAACCTTTATCCAAGTAAGTTTCTCAAACTTTTTCAGTCGCTGAGTTGCTATGCAATATCTGTTATATATCTGTTTCAGATTCGGAGTTCTTGAAGAAATTGTATTAGGGTAAATGGGTACGTAGATCCGAGCCTAACATGATAGGAAAATAATACTTTGCAGGGGCTAGGAATCAATTTGGTATTTAGGGTGTAAAATCGAAGTAAAAATTCAATTTTTAGGCTTGTAGAAAAAACTGGGGTTTTCCCGCCCCTTTAGAGTCGAAAAGTTTTTCCTGAAAAACTTTTCACTTCTGCTTTTTAATCCATTTTCC
Organism: Humulus lupulus; assembly: GCF_963169125.1. Classification (NCBI taxonomy): domain Eukaryota; kingdom Viridiplantae; phylum Streptophyta; class Magnoliopsida; order Rosales; family Cannabaceae; genus Humulus; species Humulus lupulus. Next base: position 180,654,336 of record NC_084793.1, read on the forward strand.
AAATTGTTCGCATAGAATGTAGTGTTTATTTAGAATGCTGCTGGTCGTATAAAAGCTTAACTTTTATACACGAGCAACATTATTCCAACTCTTTACACTTCTTGGTCTTTTGGCCGTAGATTCTCATCTCCCCTTCTCTGTTCGCAGATTTTCATGCACGATCCGTGGCGAGGTGAAAGGCCGATCGACGACGACTTGCTCGCCCAGTTGCTTGAAGATCAAGATCAGTCGTCGTTACTTATCCCAGAGATTCCTTTTTCCCATACCCTGTCTAACAGACCTTCAACCAGTCCATCAAACATGGGTCGAGTAAAATCCACTGCCCAGAAAAAAAACCCAACCAACCCACCTACAAATCAGCCTGCTCCTCGGGCTGAAATTCCTTCGACCAACGGACGAGCCGAAAACAATTAACCAGAAATCCAAACAAAGGCCCAACCCCGGGACGTCCTTCAACCAGACCTCGAATGGTACGTTGATCCTCCTAGCAACATTACAGCTAGGATGATAGGGAATTATCTCAAAAAGTATGGACTTTTTGGGATTACCCTAAACAAACCTTCCATCGACCAGAGGGCAAACCTGCCTGGGTGCGCCTACAACGCCTGGTCGAGATACCACATTGAGGCAGGGGCAACCTTGCCTCTTCACCCATTCTTCCAGGGGGTGGCCACCTATTTTGAGGTCGCCCCTTCCAAATCACACCAAATGGATATAGAGTGCTCTCTGCTCTCTATATCCTGTATAACCACAAGAAGTGGCCTGTGCCTATGCTGCATGAGATCAATTATTTATTTGATCTCAAGTCAACCCCAATCATAAAAACACGGGGTTCTTCTATTTTTACAACTAGGAATCTGCTCGCACTTTCCTGAGTGAGATCACCTACAAATCCAACTTAGGAAAGTACTTCCAGGGGTACTTTTTAACAATAAACTTGGTCGCCAATAATCTAGCCTTCACTCAAGGAGGTAATTTCTTTTATTCTCTGGTCGTTTAATTCTCTTTAGCTTTTCTGCACATTCCTTAGAAAATTAGTATTCTTCAGGTCCATGGCAACGACCAGCTTCACTCCAGAAATGGAGATTTGAGCAGCATCTCTGGCCAGCATGAATGACCTAGAAAAAAGCGCCAAAGAGCTGGTCACAGAGGCCAATCTAAGGCTGGTCGGCCTTCTGGCACCTCACCAGGATGTGAGGGAATCAACAGCGGGGAGTGCTACTGGTGAAGAAATTCCCAAGTAGCACCACGATGTGTCACAACCTCCGAGGAGGAGGACAACTGGGGTGACAATCAGGGAACCCTCCAGCACCCCACGAGTAGCTATTCCCCATGCTCCTTTGGGAATGGGTAAAAAGAAGGTTTCCAAACACCCTGTGCCCATCCTTGAATCATTGATGAGAACGGTACTCACCTTTCACTCTTAGATAGTTTTCCAATTCCCTGTCATTTATTTTACGGGGAATAAAACTTTAAATACACCCCTATTTTAAATTCAGACTTCTTCAAGCCAGAGAGTGAGTGTAGCAATAATTCAGTAAATAGTATAGCGACCAGTAATTGTAGCTCGGGTATTTTACTTACAATTTCCTTGCTCTTATTTTCTTGAAGTAGCAAGTACATCTATTCATATTGTCTAACTGCTCGTATGTTTTCTTACTTGTAGATATGTCTTCTGAAGATATGTTTGAGCTTTATAACATACCCGTTGCTCCTCTGAGCAAGAAAAAGGAGAGCAGGCAACACCGTGGAGAGAGCAGCAAGGCCCCTCCAACAAAAAAGGCTCGGACTGGGGATCCTCCAGCAGTAGTTCCTTCAAAGGAAACAACGCCCCCTCCGTCTTCCCTCGACCAGACATCTCCCCCAGCACCAGTTGACCAGAACCCTCCTTCACCAGCACATGCCGACCAGACACCTCCTGACCAAACTAGAGATGTCCTGACAAATGCCGTGCTTAGCTCGGCCAAAGAGAGAATGACCAAACTCTCAAGGCACAAATGCAGCTGAGAGGCCATTGTCAGCACCGACTCCATGGAGGTCGACTAGATAATTAACCGAACGCTGAACGAAATAGCCAGCGTAAGCTGCTATCTATTACTAAGTCTTTATTTATTTATTTTTTTTCATTTTCTGTCATCACCTTATCTTTTTGTCTGATCGCAGGGAATGCTGACTATGACCGTCAGCTGGCGCCGCTCGAGGGCTTTGATTACTCAATTCAAAGAGTTCAAGGCCAGGCATGCCGAGGAGTCCCAGATGGCTGAGAAGAAAAACACAGAATTGCTCGAGCAGAACACCAAGTTGGTCGAAGAGCTGAAGCAGTTCCAAGCTACCTTGACAAAAGCCATTGGAGAAAAAGAGAAGTATAAGGATTCTTCTAAATTTAACTTCCAGGAAGCCAAAAAGCTTGAGGGTGAGCTGGTCGCTAGCAGAAAGGAAACTGAGGGGCTGGAGGGGCACATCAAAGAGCTCGAGGAGACAAATGCCAGCAACTTGGAGAGGTATAAGGGAGCCACCTCTAACTACTTCTACACATTCTGGAAACACAACCGCAAAGAAGACTTCAGCTATCTTTCCGAGCGCATGAGGCAAACTGAAATAAACCGGTGCCTTGCTCGCTTGGAGGAAGAGGAGAGAGAAAAAATCCCAGCCTCCCCAAAAATCTCCTTGGCTACGGGCATTGATGGCGCAGAAGAGGAAGCTGGGGCCTCTGTCGATCAGCACACTCTTCAGGACCCTCCTGCCGCTTCATAATTTTACTTGTTTTTCTTTAATTTTAACCTGTAGTTTAAGACACACGAACTATGGTTTGTGATGTCAAAACAATTTATATTTTTATTGCTGTACGGGCAACTTTCCTTTTAATAGACAATTACATCCGAGCAGTAACTGCTTGCGACGTAAAGGATTTCACTTTTGATATTATAATATTTGCATTTTATTATAACATCTGTTTGCATGACTGAACTTAGCATAGCACTTTGGTTTGATTTAACAAAATAACAAAATTTTGAAAAATACTCTAAGTACCATAGCATGCTTTCACTTATTTTGCTCGTGTGTTTACATACCTGTTTATATGCGTTGCTTACTAGATACCTTATATGCCCCCAAGTGATTGAGGAGCTTTAGGTCCTCGGTCACTTGCCTTGACCAAGACCTATTCGAACATAAACTGCTCGAAATGGATACTTGTAAAAATGATAATATAGAAAAACAACACACGTAATGAGCAAATACTTGTAATAAATACAATAGTTGGAAAGATTGACTGGCTGCGCACAATCCCTTTTATTTCTCACAATAAATGGACAATCGAGTCTATACGAGTGATCAAAAGTATGATCTTACACTTATAAGCGATCAGTCACAAAATTGACTAACCCTTGTTCACAAACTTGTAAAAAGTAAAATTAATTCAAGCCAATTCTTTAAGAAGAATTGTTTATTGATAGTACTTGCGCAGGTGTTCTCCATTCCAATAGCGAGGAACGAGATCTTCGTTTAAGCGAGCAAGTTTATAAGTGCCTGGATGCTGGACTTCTTCGATTTGGTATGGTCCTTCCCAGTTAGGTCCGAGTACTCCAGTAGCTTGATCGCAGGTGTTAAGGAAGACTCTTCTAAGGACCAGATCTCCCACACTAAATTTTCTTTCACACACTTTAGAGTTGAAATACCGGGCGACTTTTTGCTGGTAAGCTGCTACTCGGAGTTGGGCTTGCTCGCGCCTTTCATCGACCAAATCCAAAGATTCCATCAATAACTGGCTATTAGCGCCTTGATCGTAAGCCATCCGTCGATGTGATGGCAGATCTAATTCAATAGGTAACATAGCCTCATATCCATAAGCCAAGGAAAATGGAGTATGACCTGTTGCTGTTCGATGTGACGTTCTATATGACCAGAGAACTTCAGGTAACTGCTCTGGCCATGCCCCTTTTGATTCTTCAAGCCTTTTCTTCAGAGTATCTTTTAGTGTTTTATTGATAGCCTCGACTTGCCTGTTTGCCTTCGGATGAGCTACTAAAGAAAAGCTTTTAATAATTCCATGTCGTTTGTAAAAATCCGTGAACAAGTCACTATCAAACTGAGTGTCGTTGTCTGAGACAATTTTTCTCGGCAATCCATAGCGACATACTATGTTCTTGACTACAAAATCCAGCACTTTTTTGGTCGTTATGGTTGTAAGTGGCTCAGCTTCGGCTCACTTTGTGAAGTAATCGACAGTCACCATGGCGTATTTGATGCCGCCTTTTCCTGTGGGCAAAGATCCAATTAGGTCTATTCCCCATACTGTGAATGGCCATAGACTTTGCATCTGCTTTAGCTCATTAGGGGCTGCTCGTGGAATCTTGGAGAATCTTTGACACTTTTCGCACTTTCGAACAAATTCCATCAAGTCTTCATTAATTGTTGGACAGAAATACCCTTGCCTTAGGATCTTTTTGATAAACTCTGCCCCCAGCGTGGTCCCCACAGAAACCTTCATGGACTTCTTGCATTAACTCCTTGGATTTTTCTTTCGAAACTCACCATAGGAGTGGCATTAAGTACCCTCTTTGGTATAGAATTCTGTCGACCAGGATAAACCAAGCAGCTTGCCTCTGGAGGGCCCTTGCTTTGTTTCTGTCCGTCGGCAATACTCCATTCGTAAAATACCCAACAAAAGGTTCCATCCATGTATCCGATGCCTGAATTACCAGAGAAGTTTCTTCTGTGCTGATGCTTGGTGTGGACAGTTGTTCAACAGGCACTATATTTAGCATGTCTGCATCCTTTGCACTTGCTAACTTGGCCAAGGCATCAAAGTTTGAGTTCTGGTCACGAGGTACTTGCTGTAGAGTATATTTTTCAAACTATGCCAACAAATCCTTTGCTTTGTTCAAGTAAGCAACCATCTTCAGGCCCCGGGCTTGATACTCTCCAATAATCTGATTAACCACCAACTGGGAGTCACTATAGATTTTAAGTGACATTATGTTCATGCCCCTGGCTAATCGTAACCCTACAAGCAGGGCTTCATATTCGGCCTTGATATTGGACGCTGTGAAGTTGAATCTGATTGCGCAGTGGAATCGATGTCCTTCAGGCGTTATCAAAATCACTCCGGCTCCAGCGTGATGTTCATTGGAAGAACCATCTGTAAACAACTTCCAAGAGGGAGTTTGGCTTTGAGGCTCAGGCTCTCTGTCTGTTCGCTGTTTGGAAGCCCAGTGAGCTCTGCAACGAAGTCGGCCAGAGCTTGCCCTTTTACTGTTGCTCATGGTAAGTAATAAATTTCAAATCGCCCCAGTTCAATTGCCCATTTTAATAATCAACCAACGACTTCTGGCTTATGCAGAACTTGTCGTAGGGGCTGGTCGGTTAATACTGTGATGGGGTGAGCTTGGAAGTACGACCGCAACTTTCTGGAAGCTAAAATCAAGCAGTAGGCTAATTTTTCAATGGGCGGATACCGCAGTTCTGCTCCTAGCCTTTTGCTTACATAATATATGACATTTTTCACATTTTCCTCCTCTCTTACCAAAACAGCACTAGCAACATATTCTGTGATCGCTAAGTAGATGAACAGAGTTTCTTTTTCGACCGGCTTAGATAGAATCATTGGCAGTGACATATGAGACTTTAAAGCTTGAGAAGCCTGCTCGCATTCCTCCGTCCACTCAAATTTCTTATTGCCTCTAAGGAGATTAAAAAATGGGATGCACTTGTCCATCGATTTGGAGATAAATATACTTAGAGTAGCGATTCTCCCTGTTAAACTTTGAACATCTTTGATCTTCGTTGGCAATTTCATATCGACTAAAGCCTTGATATTTTCGGGATTAGCTTCAATTCCTCGTGAGTTCACTATAAATCCCAAAAATTTCCCTGATCCAACTCTGAAGGAACACTTGAGGGGATTCAGCTTCATCTGATACTTATTCAAGACGTTGAAGCACTCTTGCAAGTCCCCTATGTTTTCTTTTGCCTTCTTCGACTTAACCAGCATGTACTCAACATATACTTCCATATTTGTACCGATCAGCTCCTTAAACATATGATTGACTAGTTGCTGGTAAGTCGCACCAGTGTTTTTCAAACTGTAGGGCATTACTTTGTAACAGTAAAGCCCTATATCATTTTGAAAGCTAGTGTGATCCTCATCAGGTGGGTGCATACTGATCTAATTATACCCGGAGTATGCATCCATAAATGATAGGATCTTGTGCCCCAAAGTGGCATCAACCAATTGGTCGATCCTTGGGAGAGGGAAACAATCTTTTGGGCAGGCTTTATTAAGATCTGTGAAATCCACGCATGTTCTCCACTTGCCATTCGGCTTGGGTACTAGTACGAGATTAGAGACCCACGATGGATAAAATGCTACCCTGATGAATCCGTTCTCCTTTAGCTTCTCGACTTCTTCCTTTAGAGCTTTCGATCTATCTTTGTCTAGTAGCCTTCTTTTCTGTTGCACTGGTGGAAAATTCTTGTCTATGTTCAGGACATGGCTGATAACTGCTGGGTCAATTCCAACCATGTCTTTATGCGACCAGGCAAAGACTTCGTGGTTCTTCTTCAAAAATTCCACCAACTTTTGTTTTATCGTTGTCTCTAAGTTTTTACCGACTTTCACAACCCTGGTCAGATCTGCTTCATCGAGTTGGACCTCTTCGAGGCCCTCGATTGGCCCCACTTCTTCATCAAAATCCCCAAAGTGAGGAACCAAATCCCTATCCTCACTATGGGCAACACCCTATTTGGTGACGCAATCACCTGATTGGGCTTGTGTTTCATTGGCCGTTTGCAACTCTTTTCCAGCGCCTTCCTTAGATCCACCTTTCTTCACCTTAGATATCAAGGAATTGTAGCATTCCCTCGCTTCCCGTTGGTTTCCCAATACGCATCATATCCCTACGTCAGTTGGGAATTTCATGGCAAGGTGACAAACCGAGGTCACAGCTCGCAGGTCGACCAGAATAGGCCTTCCAATTACAGCATTGTATGCAGAAGGACAATCAACTACTATAAAAGTAGTGAGTAATGTCCTGTTCACGGGCGCAGTTCCTGTTGTATTTGGAAGCCTAATCAACCTTGTTGGTGCAAGCCCTTCGCCAGAAAAACCATAAATGGTTTTGTTGTACGGCTCTAGGTCCTTCACGAACAACTTCAACCTCTCCAGTAAAGATTTGTACAAGATGTTGACTGAGCTCCCTGTGTCAACCAACACCCTCTTAACCATCATGTTGGAAATCTAGATGTCCACGACCAGTGGGTCTGAATGTGGGAATCGGACATGCTGAGCATCAAGATCAGAGAAAGTTATTAACTCTTCCTTTGTTCGAGCTTTTTTGGGCGCTCGTTCCTCCACATTCAGCATTTCGATGTACTAGTCGTGGCGTAAGGTCCGAGCGTATCGCTCCCTTTCCTTCCCACTATCTCTTGCAAGGTGTGGGCCACCACAGATGGTGAGTAACGTACCCGCCATAGGAGCTGGCTGTAAAGGTGGCGAGCATTAGCGTATAGGCGTCTGCTCGTTGCCTCCTTGAGCCTTTCGTTGAGAACCTCTTGTGGCTCGCACGTATCTCCTCAGGTGTCCTTGTTTGATTAGGAACTTGATCTCATCCTTCAACTGGTTACACTCATTAGTGTCATGACCATAGTCGTTGTGAAAACAACAAAACTTTGTTGTATCTCTCTTGGAGATATCCTTCCTTATAGGTATTGGTCGTTTGTAAGGGACATTGGAGCTGGTTGCCTGGTAGACCTCCGCTCTGCTCTCGACAAGGGTCGTGTAGTTGGTGAATCTTGGCTCATACATATTGCCTTTGGGGTGCTTATTTTTGGAGGTTGATGGCTCATTGTTCGCCTTTTTTCCACTGTTTTTACCGTTCCCGTTGCCATTGGGTTTATCCGACCCGTTGGTGGCTTTAGCGGGATCTTTCATTGGTCCCTTGTCTTTCGCAGGTAATTTCCCTTCGTTGGAAATCGCATCCTCGAGCTTAATGTATCGATCAGCTTGATTAAGAAAAACCTGTTTCACCTTATTCTTTCTTAAGTTGTTCTAGAGGGGAGAATGGCGCCTCACCCCAGCAGTTAGGGCCATCATTTTCCCTTCATCTCCGATAGTTTTAGCCCCAGCAACTGCTCGCATGAAATGCTAGATATATTCCTTTAAGGATTCTCCCTCCTTTTGATGATCTCGACCAACTGATTGGCCTCAGTTGGGTGCACACGACCAGCGTAGAATTGCCCATAGAATTCCCCCACGAACATTTCCCATGATACTATGCTGGCAGGAGGGAATTTAAAAAACCACTCCTGAGCAGTGTCAGATAGGGTGCCCGAAAAAATCCTGAAGCGGGCATCATTCGACACCTTCTGGATGTCCATTTGTATCTTGTACTTATTAACATGAGATACTGGGTCCTCGTACCCATCGAAGTTTGGTAATACTGGCATCTTGAATTTGCTGGGGGTCCCCGCCACAACTATCCTTTGTATGAACGGAGTGCCTCTTCTCTGATCATACTCGATGTGGGATGTTCGAATCCCCACCAGCTACTAGACAGCCTGGTTAAATGCATTGATTTGGGTCTGCACGGCGTCTGGGATCGCGGGGGCAACTGGAGCTGGAGGGGCGTTCTTGTCGTGCCTTTTGCGCCTGTCGTTGAGCACGTCCCTTAAGTCATCATCTCTACGCCATTGCTCACTGGCGCCCAATCGATCGAAGACGTTAGGCTGCTTAGGCTGCCCCACAGTGTTCTGGCTCGCAGGCCTATTGTCTCTTGGTGGGGGATTTCTTTCTTCACCTCTTTAGTCTCACCCTCGACCAGTGTTCCTTCTGCCGGAGTCAGCTTCATTATAGGTATGGTCGTCCTTGAACTGCAACTGACTATGGCACCATAGGCTTATCACGCTTTTCCCTCCTCGAGCTGGCACCTCGCGAGCGTTAGGGGGAGGCCTGCGTTGGTCGGTAGGTCCCCGGGCATTATCATGTCGTGGGGGTTCCCTGACCGTAGAGCCTGACTCGTTGTACCTTCTGTTGGTAGAAGGAAGTTGCCCCCTGCTCGGTGGATTTGTCTCATCAGCCACTGGGTGTCTAGGGCTTCGTGGAGGCTGCCCGACCCTATTCTGCCTCTGGCGTTGGGGATTATCTCGACCAGCGTGAGAAGGTGGCTGCTACTCAGGATCCTGAATTGGGACATCCTGTTGAGCATCCGGCGGCTACTCTGGCCTCTGAGGGCTCGCTGGCTGAAGCAGAGGACTCGGATTTGGGGCCCGTTGTGGTGGTGCATTTGGTGGCTGATCCGGTTGAGAAGCTGGTGCAGCTTGCCCCCGACCCAACTGAAGGGCTGCTTCTAGGGCGGCGGTGGCATCTCTCTGCCGGCGGTCTATGTCTGCCAGTCGCTCATTTAGCTCTTGGCGTTGACGTTCGATTTCCCTCTATTGCAATGCCAACGTCTCAGTCGCATTCTGTTGATTGGCCAACTCCTCTTGCAACACACTCCGTGTTGTTCTTAGGGTTGCCGAATCCATCTCCTCCTCCTCAAAATCCAACCGTGGTTCATCTTCGGCCACACTTGGTGGAGGAGGCTGGGTGGTTGCAGCGCCAGAAGTCTGTCCCGTCTTCTTGGATGTTTTTGCCATTTGATCATCTTAAAGTTTCAGATTAATCTCTCAATGAAAGCACCAGAATGTTGACCCTCAAATTGGTCAATGACACGGAGTCAAATAAACGATAGACAATGAGAGGCAAACAAGAGGAGAATCAAATGGAAAACAAACAACACAAACGATTTATAGTGGTTTGACCCCAATGGATGGTAATGACCTACGTCCACTTAGTGTTCTTATTGATATTGAATCCCAACACTGTGATCAATGAACTAGGGTTCACGAGTTTCACAAGCCTTGGGAGATTACAATTTCGGTGAATAATCACACTATATGCTTCTCTCTGAGTACCAAGATTCAAAGTTCAAAAGTCCCTTCCTTGAGCCCTTTGAGTCTTATTTATAGGCTCAAGAAGGTTACATGGGCCAACGGGCCTTAATTATAATTAAGACCTGCGTATCAAGGTAATAAAGGAAAATACAATTAATGCCAATATTACAAGATTACATATCAAAAAGAAATGAGCGAAAGTATGCGACCAGACTGGTTGCACCTAAGCATGAGGCTTGATCAATTGATAACTCTTTTGGTCGATGGTCGAACATGACTTATTCATTTAAAGTTGCCATGTGCCTGCCATGTCATCATGAGCCATTTTAGGGTAAACACATAGATTTATAAAGGAATAATAAATTAAAAATTAAAATTATAAATTAAGTATTAAATAATTAATTAAATAAATGAAAATATCCAAGACCCATTTTTGGAGGTTGTTACACGCCAGTCACAGCGTGTAACACATGCCTTTTTTCAGGGCATGTGTCTAACTTATTTTATTTATTTATTAAAAAATATATAAACCTGATATCTTATCAGATTAATTAATTAATAAATTTCAAATTAATTCAAACCAATTTTGAATCATCTGAATTATCTTTTCATATATGTATGTTATGTACCCAACCATTTACATCAATGAGTTCCCAAAACAAAAGTTTTTAGACTGATCATTTTGACAAACCATAACGATTGAATCAAAGAACTCAAATGACATAAACAAGAGTTCATAATAACTTTAGGATTAAGATCAATTTGTACATGATCATCTAATTGATATGTTTAATTAATACTTATAAAACACACATTATTCAGTTAAGTATTAATAACATATCGGGTCTCGTTCATCAACTAAGATGTCCTACTACATCAGTAATCTAGGTCTAGTTACATGTATTCATAATACTAGTGAACCGTACTTACAGTATTTAAATTTTTTCCCTACAATCTTAATCTCCTTGTACCAATACAAGATTGTAGTCACAAAAACAAATTTTGGATTTTTATGATGTTTACCGAGTTTTTCGGAAACTAGAATTATAAAAGATTAAAGAGCTTAAAAGAAAGGATTTAAGAGAAGTAAACAAGGTTTTTACGTGGTTGGGGCGTTAATGAGCCTTAGTTCATGAGACAGTTGTATTAGAGCTTAGAGAGCTTTTGACAATGGAGTTTTCTGTAAGTTTTAACAGACTAATTGCTTATAATAAAAATCTAGCCTCCCCTCCTCCGTGCACCACTATTCATATTTATAGGCGCATGAGTGCACAGGGGTTGGACCAGCTGGTCCGGCCCAATAAGGGTGTAAATACCAATGGCTTCTTTGATGGGAGCCCAATACAAAGGATTGGAATATGAAACATACATTAGTCAAAGCCCATTGGGCCAGCCCAAACAAGATCTTATTATAGGACATGCAACAAACTGGTGTTTCATTCTGAGTGTTATGGGCTACGAGGAAGATTTGGGGGACAAGATCGGTCAGAGTAATAACGGCGCAGTTCTGAACCAACGACGTACAATCCCGAGGCAGCCTCCTCTGTAGGTTAAGCATGGGGACAACCATGCTTCTTGGGACGATGTCAGTACCGGGGACACTTTACACGCCAAATTCGGCCAACCAATCCCGATTCGTTTACCAAAGTCCCTCTCCATTCACCAGGGTCCGGGTTCGTTTACCAGGACCCAAGTTTATCCTCGGAGGTCCTGGCCCAATCTCGGATTTGGGAGCCCGCGACCTCCTTTTCCATACCTCAGGAGACATCCCGGTACGCGGTCCCAGGTTTATACAACCTGCCCCGATGATGGTCCCGACTCACTCTCCCAGACGCCCTCTAGGCCTTGCCGAGACTTGGGCTGCCATTATTCGTTTTCCCTTCTCCTAATGGGTCTGATCTAGGCCTTAACTCTCAGGAAAGCGGCCCACAGACTTAGAGTGTGGATCCATACACTTTGGAAGAAATGGGGGATAACAATTACCCTCCAAGCCTTCATCTAGGCTTGCATGGTGGAGGCTTGTCTCCCTCCCGGACCATCTCAGCACTTCCCGGTTTGTTTCCAAGGCGAAGGGTCCGCAACAGGGGGCACTGCTTGCTGAAGGACCATGGAGTGAAAATTTACTTTGATGTCCCAAACCGAACCCAAAAGGTCCGGACCGTTTACCAGGATCTGGGTTCGTTTACTAGAGCCCCGGTTCATTTACTTCAGGGCCCTCTAGAGGCCTCCCGTTCACCCTGCTTCATCATAAAGGGCGCACGTGTCCCTTTGGGACTGGCACATTGATGGCACTTGACTTCGAAAGGTCAGCAAACATTCTATTGGTTACTGTACTGGGACTAGTATGTTAGCTCGATTTACGAAGCGTCCCATCCGCACGAACATTCCCATTATTATCTCTGCGACAAAGAGGATTGTTGGATGGGATGACCTTTGAGGTGCTCTTCTTCTGGGCCGTTGGATCGGGGCGGCGTGGATCACGCCTTTGGGGAACCGTGATCCAGTACTCGAGTAGGTCCATTAATATCCCTGCATGATCCAGGACTGTCCGATGGGGGGGATCGCGCCGAACCATTAGATCGAAACAACCTTCTGGTTCTTATAAATAATCTCAAATTTTCATTTGATATCTTTACACTCTCAAAACAAAACAAAAAAATGCTTAAAGGACCTTTTATGTCCGAGCTCGCCAATGAAATTTTCCATCATCTACTTCACCTTCGCCGTCGCTTGTTCCCGACGCACCTGATCTCCATACCTTCGCCTGAGTAGATGACATTGGAACGTCCAATAGATGAGCGTTTATGCTGCCTTCATTTGTTCAAGGCTGCAATTTTACCGTCACTGTTGCCGGAAACACACCATTCTTCACGACTGGCCTTTTCCAGTAATTTTTCCTAACTTTTGCTTTTATTTTCTTGCATTTGCCATACCGTCATAATTGTCTATTTAGGATGTTAGATCTCGCCTATGTTTAGACTAGCTCTGGGTGCATTAGAATAGGTTAGGTAAAAAAACTAGTCCGGGATGTCCTGGATCTCTTCAGGGTCGGGTGGTTCCCGGACAAGCGGCAATAGGCCGGCTTAGGAGAACTTCAGCTAGATCCTTTCTTTTTCGTTCCCGATCAAGGTTCTGCGGTTTCTCGGTGATCCTGAACCTGATCCGGAGGGGACTCCTCCAAGCAGTTCGTAGGAGAGCCCCCGTGCCTTAACCAACCTTCTTGGGTTTTGGTGTTGTCTGCTTGGTTGTTTGTTTTGTTCTGTTTTGCTCCCTGATCATCAGCCATGACTTCGGGCGTTACCCTCAATTCAGAAGAACAAGTTAATGCGGCCCCCGTCACTCTGTTAGGATCCAAGGCTTCCAATGGAAAAAGATGGGAGATGGACGGGGTGCAGAATCTGTTCCAAAATTATTAGATGCTGTATGCCCTAGAGAAGCATTTGGGCGTGGAGTCTACTCCCAGACTGTTCTATAACCGTCTGGCCAGGAAAGAGGAGAAAGCTCACACCGATGTGGGCAAGTTCGGGGCCTGGAGCGTAGGCCCCATCAGTGCGGGAGCCACTCTCCCGCTTCATGACTACTTCGCGCAATTCCTCAAGTTTGTGGGGATTGCGCCGTTCCAGATCCTTCCTCAAGCGTACCGACTGCTTGCGGGATGGCGCATCTTTTGCATAGCGAAGTAGATCCGGATCTGACTCCGGTAGAGGTGTTGTATTTCTACAAGTTGGAGCCGCAAGTCAACGTCAAGGACAAGACCCTGGACGGCTTCTACAGACTAAAACTATGGGGGAACTATGTTGTTCCTACCAGCACATGGAAGCACCCCCCGAACGTCAGACATTACTGGTTCATGACGTCTGGGTTTCTTTTAGAAAAGAACCCCACGCTGATGCTGGACTTCCAGCGAGTGGGTAAGTGGCTTCCCGTTCCCTAGTTCTTTTTTTTTCACTTTTTTATTCCTCATTCTCGATATACTGCCTTGGATGGCAGGACCCTATGCCCAGACTCCCCTCACCCAATTTATCCTGGATCGGAAGAAATTCTACTCCACGCTAAGCACGAAAGATTTGGGCGTAGGGGGCTACGTCAACACCGAGAACCTTCGAGTGGTCGGGATGTTGGCGGCCAACCAAATGATCAAGTCCCCCAGTCTCTGGGGGATACAATGCGAGAAAGACCTGGCATTGAGGGAGGAGCTGGCCCTTGAGCATATTAGGGCTGTAGAGGCCGCGGCCTTGGCAGATGCGACCAAAAGGAAGCGGGACCAGACTGAGCAGAGGGAGAGTGCCACCACCGAGGAGCTGGAAGCCTTCTTTGATGAGGCCCAACCGAGCACGGGGACCCCCGGTGCTAGTGTATCAGGGCAAGGTAATTCACCTTTGCTTTTGACTTATGCTCCTTGAGGTGGGGACTTAATTAGGGATAGGCTAGTTTATTGAGGCCCCCTATTCGGGGCTAATGGAGAGAGGAGACCTTCGTCTCCCATCACTATAGATCAGGAAACTCTCATGTACTTGTCAGAGTTTCTTCAATATGGGAACTTCTTGGACCCGGATAACATGGGAGACCGAGTCCATTCCTTCGCCTTAGGGGAATTAAGTCGAGTCCGAGGTCTAGACAAGGGTTCGTCCCGAAGTACTTTTAGTCTTGTTATTACTCATTTGCCTGGACTTGTTTATTTTTCTAATTCCTTTTTTGTCTGTTTATTTCAGAAGACTTTGACATGTCCAATCCCGTGGAGAAGATGAAGCAGGCCCTTGAGGTCCGGGCTGCCAAGGCTAGGGCTTCGGCCAAAAAGACCACCAAAGGCGCGCCTAAGCCAAAATCTCTGGACGTGATCCTTGAGAGCTCGATGCCGAAGCTTAACTTAGTCGGGGAGGCCTCAGCCGCGGTCCTGATCACGACAGTTAATCCTGAAACTGTCCTAGCACTCCCTGCTCATCCTCCGGTAATCGACCTGGAGGGGGAACCGCTGGTGAGTCTGAGTTCCAAGAAGAGAACCGCGGACTCGGCCGCGGGTGAGGCCGCGAAAGAGACAAAGAGGGCCAAGATCAAAGGCGTTGGCTCGGCCAAGGAATCCTCAAGGGAGAGTCATCTTCCCGCCAAGGAACTTCCAGAAGCGCCTGCGCTTCCCATCGATCCGGGTTTTCCCAAAGAGGGAGAGGCAGTTTTGCGGGAGGAACAGTCCAAACTAGTGTCTCAGACGTGGGAGACTGGTCGAGGGAAGAGGGAGGAGGTTTACCGGGCCCTGATGATTCGTTGTCAGGCCGAGTTCTCGGAGCATCCGACAGCTTTTAGTGCTTCCCAGCCGATCATGGACCGGCTTGCTGCTGAGACGGGGTTCCGTTCCAAATTGGGGCAAGACACGGCTCCGTTTGCTGCAGACTTGCTGGATCAGGTGGGGGCTACTATGTCCAACCTCAAGCTGAAGAGATACGCCACCATAGCCAGCCAGGACATGCTATTCATCTCCCAGGCTCTCCGCCATCAGGCCACTGCTGTAAGTTATCCATTTATTCCTCCTGTTTCTTCTTGCACTTTTAGTTCTCTAGATTTTTCTAACTTCAATTCATTCCAGGACGCTCTACTGGCTCATCGGAATGCCGACTTGGCGGCCGAGATTGCAATGAAAATGGAGACGAGCCAACTAGAGCTGGAGGCGGTAGTGAACCAGCAGGAAGCCGCTAAGGAAGCCTTGGCCAAGGAGGTGGCTCAAGCCAAAGCGGACCGCGAAGAGGCTGCCCGAACTAAGTTTCAACTTGAAGAGACTATGTCCCAGAGAAAGGCCGAGAATAGCAAGCTGGTGGTTGGTTTGGAGGAGGAGCTCTCCGAGTGAAGGTCCTGCAGGAGGCGGCCGAAGCCCAGTCTACCCAGGACCGGGAGAGGATCACCGGTCTTGAGCCTCGGGTCCGCGAATTGGACGACTTGTTTCGGCAGGAGGTGACGGCGTACGACGAGACCCGTTGCGAGAAAGAGAAGGTGGACGCCTTGTTGGAGGTCAACTTTGACGAGGCCATCTACATGGCCTGGCTCCAAGACAAGAACATGAACCTCCTATTGCATTAGCTTATACATGATCTTTATTTATTTTCATGTATATCTAATATTAAACAAATTAATACGAGATAGCCTAAAACATGTTTCTAAAATTGAATTCAAAGAGAAACAAAGAATAGAATACTTACAATATACGCAATGGAATAAAAGAGTCATTCTTTCAGTTTCTCTAACTCTTGTATCCTCTCTGTCGCAGAGTATTATCAAGAAACTAAACTGATCTTCTATTTTCTTCACAGCCTTCCAATGTATCCTTAGACTCACCTAGACTAGTGTGGGAAATTCTCAACACATGAGATAGATACATAGAAGAAGAAGAGAAAATAATCAAAGAGGCTTAGAAAATGACTTGTGTTTAGAGAGAATCTAAAACTATCAGAAAACTAGTGATTAAACTTACTTGTTATCTCATAAATCTTCACTGATTACTTCTCTCTAAGCACTCATTTTATAGACTCAATTAGGCCATTTAATTTAATTAAAAAATCAATAAAATAATATCCATTTTAAAGCCCTAGGTCGAAATTATCATGGGTTTTAGGCCCATGAAATTTCCCATTTAATTATAAGCTCATTGGACTTAAAATCAAGTCCTGTATTATTTTCTATTGATTTAATTAATTAAATAATTATTTAAATCCTTTATCAAATTAATTATTTATAATTTGAACCTTGATTTAAACTTATTTATTAATTTAGATACCAATTTATCTTAATTAATAAATCTGCCATAATTTCTCTTTTCTTCTCAAAATTACACAACTCTGTGAAACTATCCAAAATTGACCTGGTCAACTTTGATAATTCTAATTGATAATTAAATTAATTAATTGAGACTATCTAGATGATTTTATCCAAGGTGCAATGGGGACCATGGGCCTATGAAATCAAGCTCCAATAAGTTATCATAAATCTAACAAATAAATTTACTAACTTATTAATTCCTCGTGACTCCACTATAGACTCGGAATTGCACTCTTGAATTCATAGAACGCTCTATAACAAATATAGATACGCTATTAATTATCCATTGTTACAACCATAATTGTCACTCAATCCTCTATAGATGGTCTACAATGAGATAGGACTAAAATACCGTTTTACCCATCATTGTATTTTATCCTTAAAACACTTTGTTCCTTGTAAATGATATTTCAGTAAACTAATTTAATTACTGAAATGAGATCTCTATCATTTAACATCTTGAACCAAACTAAAAGGAAACCATCGTTTCACTTCTTCATTAGAAGCTATAGATGTTCATATCTATGATTAACACTCCCACTCAATTATACTACTGAGTTCCCAAGATGTAAGTATGGTCTAGTCCGTAGGGTAAGCTGGTAATGAACAAGTCAAAGAACTCAAATAATACAATCTGTTAGAATACTAACCACTCAGAATTGAGATTGAATTGACCTATGGTCAACTATATGATATGACTAGAATAGATAATAATGGTATGTTTACTTATCTTATCAACTGTCAATATCGGTCATGTCCGATGTAACAAATACATCCGATCTTATCTACTTTGCTAATATTCTGGAAAGAACATAACACTGTAATGTGTAAGTAGATCATATCGTAGATTGGCAAGTCAGTGTAAATCCTGTGCATTGACTAATCTTAGGACTTACTTATTTTGAACATATTATCATATTTATATTCCACTGTGATTACGTCACTATAAATAAGATTAGCTATATGCTCGTGATTTAATAAAAGTTTATATTAAACAAATAATCATGAAAATAAAACATGTGAGCAAAGTGATTGACCAAGTCAAAAAATGATTTCTATTCTTTTATTGATAATAAAATGAGATTACAAAGAATTCGGGTTTTAATTAGGGCATAAAACCCCAACAAACTTCCACTTGCACTAATTGAAACTAATGCCTTAATTCCATTTCCTAGACATGCTTATCAAATGTAGCTTCTGGTAGTGTCTTTGTAAACGGATCCGCAAGATTGTCTTCGGTTGCAATCTTCATAACCTTTAAATCTCCCCTGGCCACATATTCTCGAATAATGTGATACTTCCTTTCTATATGCTTAATTTTCTTGTGACTTCGAGGTTCTTTCGAGTTGGCTATCGCTCCTGTATTTTCACAAAACAACACAAGCGGTTTATCCATTTCTGGAATAACACCAAGATTCGAATAGAACTTCTTTAGCCAGACTATTTCCTTAGCTGCTTTTGACGCGGCTATGTACTTTGCCTTCATGGTGGAATCTGAGATTGCGGACTGCTTTACGCTTCTCCACATCACAGCTCCACCCCCAACAGTAAACATCATTCCAGAAGTAGACTTCCTGTCACCAACATCGGTCTAAAAATCTGAATCGGTGTAGCCTACAGGGTTCCGTCTCAAATACTTCATGATATGCTTAACTGCTATCCAATGTTCCGGTCCTGGGTTTGAGTGATACCTGGTTACTACTCCCACTACATAGCAGATATCTTGTCTAGTACACAACATGGCATACATCAAACTTCCAACTTCAGATGTGTAAGGAACTTTTCTCATTGCATCTTCCTCTTCAGGAGTCTTGGGAGACTCCTTCTTTGAAAGATGAATTCCATGGCGGTACGGTAGACGCCCTATCTTGGCATTTGTCATTGAGAAATGTTCAAGCACTTTATCAATGTAAGCTGTTTGAGATAGAGCTAAGAGTCTGTTCTTTCTATCCCTGATGATCTGGATACCTAGAACATGACTCGCTTCACCAAAATCCTTCATCTGGAATTGAGTGCTCAGCCAATTCTTCACATCTGATAATTTCTTAACATTGTTTCCAATGAGTAAGATATCATCTACATAAAGAGCCAGGAATACCACTATTTGATTTGCCTTCAGTTTGTAAACACATGGCTAATCAATATTTTGTTCAAAGCCATAGATCTTGATTATTTCATCAAACCTAAGATTTCAGGAACGAGAAGCTTGCTTAAGTCCATAGATGGACCTATTCAACTTGCAAACTTTTCCTTCTTGTCCAGCTACTTTAAATCCTTTTGGCTGATCCATATAAATGACTTCGTCAAGCTTTCCATTAAGAAAAGCTGTCTTGACGTCCATTTGCCAGATCTCATAGTCGAGAGTGGCTGCTATGGATAGGAGGATGCGAATGGATTTGAGCATGGCTACCAGACTAAAAGTTTCATCATATTCCACGCCTTCTCTTTGGGTATAACCCTTTGCCACTAATCGAGCTTTATAAGTCTCGATATTTCCATCAACACCTCATTTCTTCTTGTAGATCCACTTGCACCCAATGGCCCTAAAGTCACTAGATGCTTCCACAAGATCCCAGATGGAATTTGAGTACACGGACTCCATTTCCTGTTTCATGGCTTCGAGCCATAGTTCCTTTTCAGGGCTAGCCATTGCCTATTTGAAAGACAACGAATCATCATCACTAGTGTCACCAACAACCATATTGGTTTCACCATCCAAACCATAGCGAACTGGGTTCCTAGAAACCCTCCCACTACGACGAGGAACAATGGTACTTTCTTCATTTAAATCGACTTGCGTCGGTTGGATGTGAAGAGTGGGAATTTCATCATCAACTCGCATTGATGACGATGGAACATTGATTGGAGTCAATTCTTTAACCATGTCCTCTAAAACTACTTTGCTGTGAGGTTTAAATTTCTGGACATAGTCATTTTCCAGAAAAGTAGCGTTTGTAGAAGTAAACACTTTCTTTTCTGAATGACTATAGAAAAGTCCACCCCGAGTACCTTTAGGATAGCCAAAAAACATGCAAACTTCAGTTTGCAGTTCTAGCTTTCCCTCCTTTTTCCTCAGGACTTGAGCGAGACACCCCCAGATTCTATAATGGCGTAAACTAGGTTCACGACCATTCCAGCATTCTAAAGGTGTTTTGGGGATTGATTTTGATGGCACGACATTGAGAATGTCGTTCGCGGTTTCAATTGCATGTCCCCAGAACAAAGTTGGTAGAGTTGAGTAACTAAGCATGTATCTAACCATTTCCAATAAAGTTCTGTTCCGGCGTTCCACTACACCATTTTGTTGCGGAGTACCTGGGGCAGGAAGTTGTGGTAAAATCCCAAGTTCAGTTAAATGATCTTGGAACTGCATATCCAAATATTCTCCACCCCTATCAGATCGCAAGATCTTTAACATTTTACATAATTGGTTCTGAGCCATTGCTAGGAATTCCTGAAACTTTGAAAATGTTTCTGATTTCCTATGCATTAGGTAAAGACATGAGTATCTAGAGTAATCGTCAATGAAAGTGACGAAATACTCAAAACTACCCCTGGCTTGTACATTCAAAGGTCCACAAACATCTGAATGCACAAGACCAAGTGGTTCTTTGGCCCTATCGCCCTTTGCAGAGAATGGACGCTTGGTCAGTTTCCCTTCTAGACAAGATTCATAGACAGGTAATTCACCTAATCTGAGTTCCCTCAAAGGTTCGTCCTTTATAAGTCTTTGAATCCTATCATAGCCAATGCGACCTAGTCTCAAGTGCCATAAATACGTCATATTATCGTTATTGGTCTTTTGACGTTTATTGGTCCTAGGTTTAGCTACTTTGAATAAATCATTATTAAGAGCGAGGGGTTCGTTAGGTCGCAGAGTATAAAGCCCATTTTCCAAACATGCAATACACAATTGTGATCCATTAAAAGAAATAGATATATTAAAACTTGTGAAAGTCATAACAAATCGTTCTAATTGCAACATGGAAACTGAAATTAAATTTTTACTAAAATCCGGGATAAAAAATACATCATTTAAAATTAAAAATTTATTTCTGAACTTCAGACGAGCTCTTCCTCTAGCTTGGATCGCAATGAACGCTCCGTTCCCAACTCTAAGCTTTAAGCCGCCTTCGTCCACTTCCTCCCACGATTCAAGAAGCTGTAAAGAATTACAAACATGGTTAGTAGATCCAAAATCAATAATCCAAACAGATTTATCATTCTCTAAAACACATGTTTCCAAGATAAATGAACTATAATCATTACCTTTATTTTTCGCTGCTAGAAACTTAGGGCAATCTCGTTTCCAATGCCCCTTCTCTTTGCAGTGAAAGCACTTATCTTTACCTTTCTTGTTTTTCTTGTTCTTCCCCTTAGGCGTCTGTGCACTTGGTTGTGCACTCACCTTTGCAGCCTTTGCAGGCTTGGGGTTGTTGTTTTGTCCACCTTTCCTCTTGTTTCCAGCTTTCGAAGACGAAGCTGGATGAGCTTCAACCTTAGCTAGATCAGCAGCAACATCAATAGTCTTATTTTCACCTCCTTTACTAGGTCCACCCATGTTCAATAATCTAAAGCTTGTTCATGAGCTGCGTCAGACCATAGTTGAGTTGAGCACGAATGTGCAGACACGGTGCCATCCGAGAATTTACAGTGCCATCACGAGCATTGATAGTGCCATCACTAACGTGCGGACACGGTGCTCGTTCTGGGGATTCCTCAATCATGACGAATTCAGAGTTGTCACCAATCAACTCTATGTTGATATTCTGCTTTCAATTAAGGAAGTTTTCTCCAGTGAGTTTCTCCATCGAAAGTTAAGGATGGGAGTAGACACAGACACTACTTAGCTTAAAACTACAAATTATCAATAAAATAGAAATCAATCACATTTTCTCAATAAAACTTCTATCCACACAAATTTCAAGAAATAGCACAACATATACCAAAAATATGTAAGATATGAGAAAAAAATACCAAAAACAATCATATCTTTATTTCGTTAGGTTTTTAACTAATCTATGATATCCTTGTCCCGGTTGGCGAGAGTAAAAAATAACACTAGTTAAATAGAGTTGTAAACTCATTTAATAATGGACACCACTATTAACAACCTATTATTAGATCAAAATAAGAAAATAAAATCTCTTATTTTATGAGCTAGACCCACTGTAACGCCCTACTTCCTTAGAGCCGTTACTAAGTGAGTTTTTAAGACAAAACAGTGTGCAATGAACTCGCTAACCGAGGTTTTGAAACAAAAGTGTGACTAATTAAAAGTTAAGGCTGTAATCTTTGAAAATGCGTCGTTTCATTAAAACTTCTATTATTAAACATTTGGGATCCCAAAATAAGGTTTGAAAACTAATTACATCTTGAAATAAGGTTACAGTTGAGAAATCATAAAATCATAGATTATTACAGCCATTTTCGAATAAACCCCCAACCAAAGCAGCCGGGCAGGCCAAACATGTACGCGTCGCTTCACGCTCTCCGTACTCATGGTTGGTTGACTCAGTCCTTGCTTCTACCTGCCACACGGAGCACCCGTGAGCCGAAGCCCAGCAAGAAAACCCAAATAATACATAACATATGCAAATCAAATAGCTGGCATAATTCACTGACACATAGGAAAAACCATCATAATAAACAAGTACGGCCATGCCGCCCCTAAGGCCTTACCAAAGCCTGGGGTTTCGGTTCTCACCGCGAGGATAACTCATGTATCCCTTGGGTCCCACCCTGAATATAAGCATCCCATGTGCTGTGTGTTACTTTCGGCCCCACGGCCGCCCCGGCCTACGCCGTACTCGGCCCCACGGCCGCCCCGGCCTACGCCGTACTCGGCCCTTGCCGTTCATTTCATCATAATCACACATATAGTACATTCAAAATAAACATTCACACACATCACGGTTCATGTAAGGTTAAGAATTTGCACGTAATACAATCCGGGGCCATGCCCTACAATCACACAGTGGGGCCATGCCCTATTCTCGGGTGTTACGGTTTTCTTACCTGTATTCCGAGCCTCCTGATGCACTAAAGCCGCGAGCACGGTCCACTAGCACGAGCCTCTCCAATAACCTAGTCACAACACACAAGAAACACCCTCAACACTAATCAAATCAAAAACCGCTTCTCGGGACCAATCCCACACTCTCGGGACTCCCAAATTCCTAAAACAAATCATCGGAAACATCCCCCGAACCCCCGGGGCAAAAGCTCAAAAATGCAAACTTTCAAGTCCTGAAAATGGCCTAGCGCCGCGGCGCTACCTAAGAGGGCCGCGGCGCCCTGCCCAATAGGGCCGCGGCGCCCTGCCCAATAGGGCCGCGGCGCCCAGCAAGTCAGAAGCCTCCCCCTGCCCAGAAATAGCCTTGCGCCGCGGCGCCCAAGAACAGGGTCGCGGCGCTCCTACGCGAAACCCAGATTTCTGGGTTTTTCCCTGCGTTTTCCCCGAGCTAACTCCACTCCAAATCATCCCAAGCAGGTACCCAAGCCCCAAAACCAAATCAAAACCCCACATAGACCATCTAGTAACCCATAAACACTAGATTCAAGCTCAACACACAAACATATCCAACAATCCATCTCTTTGATTCCTATTTTCAGCAACTCAAACCAAAACTCAAACACACTAACTCAAGCTCTAGATTTTACAAATCAAAACAGAAATCAAAACTTAGATGTGCACAAGATCCTTACCTCAAATGGAGAATCCACCTAAAAAGCTCCCTTGATCCTCCTCCCAAGCTCCCACTTCAGCCCTTCACCTTCTTCTTCTTTTCTTTTCACTTGCCCTAGCTCTTCTTTCTCCCCCTCTTTCTTCTCTTCAATTTCTATCAATGCCACAAGTGACCCCAAATGCCCAAACCGTACCCCCTTAGATCACAGCTGAAATTTTCATAATCCCCTTGCCAAAAGACCAAATTACCCCTTCCTATTAATCTTTCCAAACTAAACCTTCAAGGGCACTTAAGTCATTACTCTTCTATTTCATTTCTACCATTTTCTTTCTAAAACTTGTTACTCTCAGCAGTAACTAATGGTTACCCAGGTTACTAAATCTCCAATAACCATTACCCGCTAAATCTCAATTTAACCATAAAATTCCCGAGGTACCCCTAAGCTCCTCCCGAGCCGGGTACGGAATTCCCGTTGTGACTCTTAAGTTAACTAGCTCTCTAGGACCGTCTCGGCACGTGCATCACAATAATAACACCACACTCACGTGGTACAATTCACAGAATACAATTATCACATATATGCCCTCAGCGGGCTAAAGTTACAATTATGCCCTTCAAACACAATCAGGGCCTACATGCATACTAATACACATAGTCATGCATCTCAGATAAATAAATAGTCAAATAACATGCTTTAGATCATGACCATGCATTTAACTCATAAAATCACACATGAATCCCATCGTGCCCTCCTGGCACGCTAATCAAGGCCCTTAAGCCTTATTAGCGAATTTGGGTCGTTACACCCACAGTTTCAATAATCATAGATTTAGTCCTAGTAGTCACCGTAGAGGTGAGTTTAGTAGAATTTGACCTATAATTATCTATCTTTCGAAATCTAACATTGTCAAAATAACTAATGAACACCTTCTGTAGGGGGACGAATCAAAGCGCCTCGAGGCCCCATTAAGTTATTGACTATGCTAAACCAATGGTGGAGATCGAATAAAATTCTTAAAATAAACTCATTATAAAATTAAAAATAGTATTTTTATTATTTATTTTTAGAAAATTAATGACTGTGGTTTTCCAAAAAAAAAAACAAATTAAAATTTTTAAAACCAAAGTCCTAAAATTTCCTATTAATTCTAAAGTGTCACATTGAAACAAATTCAATTAATTTAGAATTAATTTGTTACTAATCAATATCTTGTGTTGTTACAACTATTAGCTAATATTTTAACCATTTAACAAATATATATATATAAATAGTTATAACAATCCTAAAATATCTCAAAATAGTTAAACAAATTCAAATATCCCTAAAAATATCTAACTAACAATATTCGAATTTCAAATACTTTAAATATTAAAAACTATAGAATAAAACAAGATATTTATATTTTTAAATAAAGATTTAATAAAAAAAATCAAGAATTTAAATGAAAATATTTTAAATATCTGATATCATAATTCTAATATTTTAATATGTTAAAAGATTTAAAATTAAGTAGTTAGTCTATTTTTAAATTTGAATTTGAATCTTTGTAGAAAATATCTAATTATTTAAATTTCAACTAACAAAATATCTTATTTTAAAAAAACAATTTTAAATACATAAAAAATCTGATACTTTTGGCTTTGATTATAAATAATAAATATCCACAATTTTATTTTTCTTTAATTTAAAAAAAATTAAATTTTTTTTGGGATGAATAGTACCCGTGGGTACTGTTCATTGTCGCTGGTGCGCGTGGGCGCGCGGGCGTGTGCGCACACATGGGGAGCCAGGCCAAAAAAATTTCAAAAATTTTTTTGAGAAATTTTTCAAACCAAACCATTTTCTAATTAATTTTTAACATGTTTTACACAAAATAAAGCATATATAAAAATTAATAGCATAGAAAACACAACAAAATAACCTAAAAATTACTAAAATTCACATAAAATCAATATGCTTCATAAAAACATGAAAACCATCCATTTATTCAAACATATCAAATAATCCAATTTTAAACATGTTCATGCATGAAAATAAAGATTACCAATGACTCTGATACCAGTTGTTGGATTAACTTATACATGATCTTTATTTATTTTCATGTATATCTAATATTAAACAAATCAGTACGAGATAGCCTAAAACATGTTTCTAAAATTGAATTCAAAGAGAAACAAAGAATAGAATACTTACAGTATACACAACGAAATGAAAGAGTCATTCCTTCAGTTTCTCTAACTCTTGTATCCTCTCTGTTCCAGAGTATTATCAAGAAACTGAACCGTTCTTCTATTTTCTTCACAGCCTTCCAATGTATCCTTAGAATCACCTAGACTAGTGTGGGCAATTCTGAACACATGAGATAGATACAGAGAAGAAGAAGAGAAAATAATCAAAGAGGCTTAGAAAATGACTTGTGTTTAGAGAGAATCTAAAACTATCAGAAAACCAGTGATTAAACTTATCTGTCGTCTCAGAAATCTTCACTGATTACTTCTCTCTAAGCACTCATTTTATAGACTCAATTAGGCCATTTAATTTAATTAAAAAATCAATAAAATAATATCCATTTTAAAGCCCTAGGTCGAAATTATCATGGGTTTTAGGCCCATGAAATTTCCCATTTAATTATAAGCTCATTGGACTTAAAATCAAGTCCTGTATTATTTTCTATTGATTTAATTAATTAAATAATTATTTAAATCCTTTATCAAATTAATTATTTATAATTTGAACCTTGATTTAAACTTATTTATTAATTTAGATACCAATTTATCTTAATTAATAAATCTGCCATAATTTCTCTTTTCTTCTCAAAATTACACAACTCTGTGAAACTATCCAAAATTGACCTGGTCAACTTTGATAATTCTAATTGATAATTAAATAAATTAATTGAGACTATCTAGATGATTTTATCCAAGGTACAATGGGGACCATGGGCCTATGAAATCAAGCTCCAATAAATTATCATAAATCTAACAAATAAATTTACTAACTTATTAATTCCTCGTGACTCCACTATAGACTGAGAATTGCACTCTTGAATTCATAGAACACTCTATAAAAAATATAGATACGCTATTAATTATCCATTATTACAACCATAATTGTCACTCAATCCTCTATAGATGGTCTACAATGAGATAGGACTAAAATACCATTTTACCCCTCATTGTATTTTATCCTTAAAGCACTTTGTTCCTTGTAAATGATATTTCAGTAAACTAATTTAATTACTGAAATGATATCTCTATCATTTAACATCTTGAACCAAACTAAAAGGAAACCATCGTTTCATTTCTTCATTAGAAGCTATAGATGTTAATATCTATGATTAACACTCCCACTCAATTATACTACTGAGTTCCCAAGATGTAAGTATGGTCTAGTCCGTAGGGTAAGCTGGTAATGAACAAGTCAAAGAACTCAAATAATACAATCTGTTAGAATACTAACCACTCAGAATTGAGATTGAATTGACCTATGGTCAACTATATGATATGACTAGAATAGATAATAACGGTATGTTTACTTATCTTATCAACTGTCAATATCGATCTAGTCCGATGTAACAAATACATCCGATCTTATCTACTTTGATAATATTCTGGAAATAACATAACACTGTAATGTGTAAGTAGATCATATCGTAGATTGGCAAGTCAGTGTAAATCCTGTGCATTGACTAATCTTAGGACTTACTTATTTTGAATATATTATCATATTTATATTCCACTGTGATTACGTCACTATAAATAAGATTAGCTATATGCTCGGGATTTAATAAAAGTTTATATTAAACAAATAATCATGAAAATAAAACATGTGAGCAAAGTGATTGACCAAGTCAAAAAATGATTTCTATTCTTTTTTTGATAATCAAATGAGATTACAAAGAATTTGGGTTTTAATTAGGGCATAAAACCCCAACACCTCCTGCTTTACCCTGACCCCGCCGCGAAAAGAGCCAAATTTGAGGCTAAGGAGAAAGATGACGTAGAACCCTTGGACGAGGAAGAGGCAGACGGAGCTATCCCGGAGGCATCGAGACACAACGAAGCCTAGGCCCTGGTCTTCTATTTGTTTTTCTTTCCTTTTTTTTATTTTGTAACATTTTTATGGACGCGAATGCGTCTAAGACAATTTTTTTTATTCACATTTAATTCGTTTCTTGCATAGGGCTTTCCTGTTTCCATTTGTTAAACGTTTACTAAGTGTTTTCACCACCTTGTGTAAACAAGTCGAATGTTCGGTCCCGGTTCCAACGGCCGGAACTGTTGGGGAAAAGTTGCAGAAAATGTCTCTTCTGGTGATCCGTCTTTGGGTCTTGACGGCCTAGACTAGATTATTCTGTTTTATAATGCGGGCTCCAATAGCCCGAACCGCCCGAGATCTTTCTAGATTTTAACTTATCCACTCGCTTTACTCCTGTTGCTAAGGTTCCAATGGCCTAGGCCATTAGGGAGTTGATAATTATCTCTAAATCTATCCGTCCCAATTCTAGAGTTCAGGTTTTGACGGTCTGGACAATCAGGGATTAGCTGATTCACTTATTTTGAAACCTGGGTTAGGTTCCCATGGCCTGGGCCATTTATAAGACTAATTTTAGACAACTTATACCTGAGACTCGCGCTCCAATAGTCCTGTGCTATTACAGAGATGACGCGGATGGGTATTTGGTTGTTTGTGACCACGCTCGGTCAACCAATTTTTAGGTATTTTATATCCCCGGGACATGCATGTCCGAGTTAGGACTTGGGCTGGCCCATATGTCCTAATGGATATTTCACCTCCCGGACTATGCGGGTCAGGGCCTAGATCAGGTCTGAGTCTTAAGTCCTATAGTTTGTACCCCCGGACCATGTATGTCCGAGTCAGGACTAGGCCTGAGCCTTAAGTCCTATTTGGTTTATACCCCGGACCACGTATGTCCGGGTCGGGTTTAGGCCTTAGCCTTGTGCCCTTTCATTAGTGTCATGTTTTGTTTTTGTTCTCAGACTTGCTCGTGTGAATGGATACCCCCCCCCCCCCCCCCGCTTTTAGTGAGCCAAGATTGGTCTTGGGTCACTTGCTTATGGAGACGGACGAGAACTTTCATTGTTTCACAATATTTCTTTATGACGTTTTGTACACGTTATTTTTATTAATCAAGAAATCTCCCTGGGGCATACATTGTTTTACAAAGAAAATATAAACATGAAACATGCTCCCCTGACTACTGATAGTACTTATGGAGATGTTCCGCGTTCCAGGCCCTTGGGACTTCAGTTCCATCGAGTCGCTTTAAGCAGTACGTTCCCGAACATACTTCATGTTGAATTTTGTATGGCCCTTCCCAATTCGGGCCTAGAACCCCAACTCCCGGATCTTGGGTTGCAGGGAAGACTCTCCTTAGGACTAGGTTGCTAGTTCCGAACCTTCGACTTTTTACTTTTGAGTTAAAATGTTGAGCGATCTTGCCCTGGTACATCTTCAACTGAACTTGCGATTCTTCTCGGATCTCTTCGATGAGATCCAAGAATTCCTGGAGTAAGGCGTGGTTCTGGGCGGGATCATACGTGTCCCTCCTGTGGGATGGGATGGCCATTTCTATCGGGATGATGGATTTGCATCCGTACACCATGGAGTAAAGAGTGTGTCCAGTAGACGTTCGTTCGGTGGTCCGGTTCGCCTATAGTATGCGGGGCAACTCTTCTGGCCATTTTCTCTTGCAGGCATGAAGTTTTTTCTTTAATGTCCCCTTCAAGATTTTGTTGACGGCCTCTGTTTGCCCGGTCGCTTGAGGTCTAGAGACCGCGGAGAAGCTCTTGATGATACCATGTTTTTCACAGAAGTCCGTGAAATGGATGCTGTCAAACTGCTTCCCGTTGTCGGACACAATCTTGTAAGGGAGTCCGTACCGGCATACGATGTTGTTGATGATGAATTCCAAGGCCTTCTTTGAGGTGATGGTGTTCATAGGCTCCGCTTCGAAGTCTTGAACTGGAAACGCAGGGCATTTTGTAATTGGTGTCCCTATGGTGACACTAGGATGATTCCGGCCCCTGCTCCATTTTCGTTCGAGGCTCCGTCTATGAACACTTTCCACAAGGGTGCTGTGGGGTCCGTGGAATCGTCCTCTTCAGTGATCCTGGAGCATTCCATGATGAAGTCAGCTAGGGCTTGTCCCTTGATTGATATTCTAGGGATGTATGTAATGTCGAACAAACTCAGTTTCATGTCCCACTTCAAGAGTCTTCCTGATGACTCAGATTTTTGCAACACTTGTCGCAAAGGATGGTTGGTCAGAAATCTTATGGCATGGGCCTGGAAATAAGGCTTAAGCTTCCGGGACACGATTAGTAGGCAAAACGTTAACTTTTCAAATAGTGGATATCGTTATTCTGCACCTAATAACCTTTTGCTTATGTAATAGACCAGGAGCTGGGCCTTCCCGTCTTCTCGTACTAGCACGGCGCTGATGGCGTGTTCGATCACGACCAAATAGAGGTACAATGGTTCTCCCTCCACCAGTTTTGCCAATATTGGTGATCAGGCCAGATGTTCCTTCAGTCTTTGGAAAGCCTCTTCGCACTCAACTGACCATTCGAACCTTTGGCTTCCCCGAAGGACGTTGAAGAACGGGATGCACTTGTCTGTGGCCTTCGAGACAAAACAGCTCAAAGCAGTTATCTGCCCAGTCAGGCTCTGAACATTTTTGTGCTTCCGCGGTGAGGGCATCTCAACCAGTGCCTTGATTTTTTCCGGATTGGCTTCTATTCCCCGGTAGCTTACTATGAACCCTAGGAACTTCTCGGACGCTACACCGAAGGTGCATTTTTTGGGATTCAACTTCATCCCATACCTTCGAATGATCGCGAAGGCTTCCGCCATATCATCAGAATGTTCGTTGGCGGTCTTGGAGTTGACCAACATGTCATCAATGTATACTCCATGTTCCGTCCCAGCTGGGCCCGGAACATTCTGATGACTAGCCGCTGATAGGTGGCTCTGGTGTTTTTGAGTCTGAAGGGCATGACGATGTAGCAGTACACCCCCTTGTTGGTTTGGAAACTGGTATGTTCCTGGTCCACTACATGCATAGAGATCTGATTCTAGCCTAAGTAGGCATCCATGAAACTCAAGATCTCATACCTGAACGTTGCGTCCACCATCTGATCGATCTAAGGGAGCGGGAAGTAATCTTTGGGGCAGGCTTTGCTGAGATCTGTGAAGTCGTTGCATGTCCTCCAAGTCCCGTTTGGATTCAGCACCAGCACTGGATTGGCCAGCCACACGGATACAAAGCTTCTCGAATGAAGTTGATCGAGTATAACTTCTCAACTTCCAGTTTAAGGGCTTCCGCCCTTTCTGCCGGACCGGGGTCGCATCCTTGTCGATATTCAAGGCATGGCAGATGATATTGCGGTCGATCCCGGTCATATCCGAATGAGACCAGGCCAAGACGTCCTAGTTCTCCTTCACTCGGGCGATGATGGCGGTCCGTACCTTTGCTTTCAGGTTCTTTTCGACTTGGATTACCTTGGTCGGTTTGGTGTCACTGATGCGCACCTCTTCAATCTCCTCCATGGGTTCTAGTACGTGGTCCTCCCCCATCCGCGAGTCCAGCTCATCCTTTTCCCGGACAATTCGTCTTGCCGGGGGAGGGGGCGGGACTTGATCGGCGATTTCCCCAAGTGGTTTTCTGCGGACCATGTAAATGGGTCGGGCGAATGCGTGGTAACATTTCCGTGCGCTCTTCTGATCTCCCCGGACTTCTCCCACTTCTCCATTATCGCAGGGGAATTTCATGCATAGGTGGCGGATGGAGGTGATAGCCCCGAAATCGACCAATGCGGGTCGACTGAAAATGATGTTGTATGCGGTGGGGCAGTCCACCACCACGAACTTACAAAATTTGAACGAGCTTTGCATCTCGTTCCCCAGTGTTACGGGCAACAAGATTTTTCCCATCGGGAGTATTGAATCCCCATTGAAGCCATAGATCTGGGTTGGGCATGCCTGGGTTGGGCATGAGGCTAGATCTGCCTCGGTTAAGCCAATTGTGACAAGGCAGGTTTGAACAAGATGTTGACGGAGCTTCCATCGTCCCCCAGCACTCTGGACACCATCTTGTTGGCGATTTGGGCATCAATGACCAGAGGGTCATGATGCGAGAAATGGACGTTGCGGGCGTCGTCTTCCGTGAAGATGATGGGGAGATTCATCAACTTCAGGCGTTGAGCCGGTGCTTGGACCAGGGCGCATACCTCTTGGTCATGGTCAAGTTCGCTGAGGTAACACTTTTGATCATTCCGGGACGGTCCTCCCAGATGGGGCCCGCCCGAGATGGTGGCTACGTGACCATCTACTCGTGGGGGCGTGGTCCTGACCGGGTAAGGCATTCTGGGTTTGGGCGCCTGCACGGCAGGGGCCTGCGATCCTGGGCCCTTTGCGTATCCTCCCTGGGGAGGTGGGTATGTTCCAGGTGCACCCAGGATCGTGGGCTGTCCGGGGACCAGTGACAGTCCCAGAACTCCCACGTGAATCCTGATCCATTAGTGGAGATGTCCCAGCTTGATCAAATTTTTTATCTCGTCCTTTAGCTGCCGAAATTCTTCGGTTGTGTGGCCCGCCTTCTTATGGTACGCGCACCTTTTGCTGGTATCCCTTGGGTTTTTTCCTACTCTGAACATGGGGGTTGGTTTCTGGTAATTAACCGTCCTTCATTTACCAGGGTCCGGGTTCGTTTACCAGGACTCGGGTTTATCCTCGGAGGTCCCGACCCAATCTTGGATTTCGGAGCTCGCGACCTCCTTTTCCATACCTCAGGGGACATCCCGGTATGCGGTCTCAGGTTTATATAACCTGCCCCGATGACGGTCCCGGCTCACTCTCCCAGACACCCTCTGGACCTTGCCGAGACTTGGGCTGCCAATATCCGTTTTCCCTTCGCCTAATGGGCCTGATCTGGGCCTTAACTCTCAGGGAAGCGGCCCATGGACTTAGAGCGTGGATCCGTACACTTTGGAAGAAATGGGGATAACATATGATATTCATATAATATTATTCTAATAATAAACAATCAATATAAGAAAAAAATTCATTTTTAATTATTTATTTCATAAACATTGTCCAACACATATGCTTTGAAGGGCACAATTCCTAACAGCATCGACCAACTGGTCAATCGTGGCTAGTGGAAAACAATCATTTGGGCAGACTTTATTTAGATATGTGAAATTCACACAGGTCCCCATTTACCATTTGGTTTGGGGACAAGTACTGGATTGGAAACCCATGATGGATAAAACGCTACCCGAATGAATCCATTATCTTTCAACTTCTCCACTTCTTCTTTCAAAGTTCCCGACCTATCTTTATCGAGCAACCTTCTTTTTTGTTGTACTGGTGGGAATTCTTTTATCTATGTTCAAGATATGGCTAATCATGGTTGGGCTAATATCGACCATGTATTTATGCGACCATCTAAAGACGTTCTTTTATTAAAATTCCACCATTTCTTCTTGTACTATTTCTTCCAAATTTTTCCTGACCTTGACAATTTTGGTCATGTCTTCTTTCACGATCTGGATCTCTTCGAGATCCTCCACTGGTCCAACTTCTTCAATAAAATCCTCAAAGTGAGGATCTATCTCCTATTCCTCGCTTTGGGAAACACCCTATTTGGTGACTTGATCACCTGATTCGGCATTTAGCTCTGTAATTTCAATGTCAAAATTGGCATTTGTAAGACTTTCCTCTTGCTATTTTCATTCTCGCCGACAGGACTGCTCGTATATATGATACGAGTGCTTTCTCCTCCCTTCATTGGTTTAATGATTGTGAAGTTATAACACTCCCTAGCTTCCCTCTAATTACCAAAAATGCATCCTATCCTTGAGGAATTTTACGGCGAGATGCCATATGGACATTAGTACTTGAAGATCAACCAGTATGGGCCTCCCAATCATGGTTTTGTAAGCAGAAGGAAAATTAAACACTATAAAAGTTGCTAAGATTTTCCTGTTCGCAGGTGTTGTGCCTGCAGTGACTGGAAGTCTAATTGAGTTAGATGGTTTCGACCCTTTGCTAATGAAACCATAGATCGTCTGGTTGCATGGTTCCAGGCCTCGAACTGATAGCTTCATCCTTTCCAAAGATGACTTATACAAAATATTTACTGAGCTCCCTGTGTCGACTAGTACTTGCTTCACCATCATGTTGGCTACTTGGACATCTATTACTAATGGATTTGTGTGTGGGAACCTGACATGCTGTGAGTCCTGCTCAGAGAAGGTTATCAAGTTTCCTTCTACCCGAGGTTTTTTGGGAGTTCGATCCTCGACTGTTAACATTTTAGTTTCTTGCTCGTGACGTAGCATTCTGGCGTATCTTGCTCGTGCTTTGCCACTATCACCAACTAAGTGTGGTCTTCCATAGATCGTGAGCAAGGTGCCTGCTAGTGGAGCTGTCTATAATGGTGGTGAATGTTGACGTCCCCATGTCTGTTCGTTACCTTGAGCAACAACTTGTTGGGGGTCAACCCATGGTCTTACGCATTGTCGTAGATGTCCTTGTCGAATTAATAACTCAATCCCATCTTTTAATTCGTTACATCTATTCGTGTCATGGCCATATTCATTGTGAAAGTGACATAATTTATTTGTATCCCATTTTGAGATATCTTTCCATATTGGTTTTAGACACTTGTACATCATAGCTATATGACTATCCTGATACACATCTGCTCGGCTCTCGACCAAAGCTGTGTAATTAGTGAATCTTGGCTCATATTTGGTTGGTTTTGAGCATTTTCTATCGTTATTAGCAGAGTCATTGCTTGCTCATTTCCATCTGTTCTTTCCACCATTATTAGGTTTGTTAGAGGTATTACCAGTTTTGGTCTAATCCTTTTTCTTGTATGTTGCTACCTCTTTTACCTTTCCTTCATTGGCTATGGCATCTTCTAGCTTAATATACTTATATGCTTGATCAAGGAATTCCTGGGTAGTTCGTACTCCATTCTTATGTAGAATACTCCATAGAGGAGATCATCTTTTTACTCTAGTATTATCGCCAACAGATTTGGCTCGAGTAGCTGCTCTCATAAACCTCTGGATATATACTTTTAAAGGCTCGTCGTCCCCTTGCCTTATATCGAACAGATGGTTTGCCTCCGTTGGGTGTACACGTGTAGCATAGAAATACCCATAGAATTCCTTAACAAACATCTCCCAGAAGGTGATCGTGGCGAGCTGGAATTTAAAATACCACTCTTGTGTAGCATCAGACAGGGTTACGGGGAATATCTTGCATCGTGTGTCATCTAATACTTTTTGTATATCCATTTGAATCTCAAACTTGTTGAGGTGAGACACATGATCTTCTCTACTGTAGCTGGGCAGGACGAGCATTTAAAACTTGCTTGAGACTTTTGCATGATCAATTCTATTGGGGGATGTAGTGTCTTTCCTCCGATCATACTCTATGTCAGAAGTTTTATTTCCAGCTAGTTGTTGAACAACTTGATTTAATGCTTCCATCTGGGCCTGTACTATTGTTGGTATTGCAGGTGCAACCGCAGGGATATGCTCACCATGCCCTTCTCTTCAACCATTTAGTACATTCCACAAATCTTCATCTCTCTGCCTCTGGTTTTCTCTTCCTAGTCGATCAAACACATTGGCACTTCTAGGTCGCCCTCCAACCATCCGACTCTTATGTCAATTGTTCATAGGTGGGGGAACCTACTGCTCTCCTTGTGGCTCATCTTGGACCAACTTCTCTTCTCTGACCCTGATAATATTCTAAATCTCCCTTATTGTGGTCATTCCCATCTCTGTATCGAGACTGTTTTGTTCGTGTTCTACTATAACTATTTTCTCATTCTCTACAACCAAAATTATCTGGGTACACAGGTGGTGGTCTTTGTGGCATGCGTTGGTCGCTGGGTCCTGGGGAAATTATGTGCCTCAAAGGACCTCTAACCGCAAAGCCTATATTAGGTTGCCTTCTGTTTCCTAGTGGGGGATTTCCTAGTTCCTGACTAGGTAGAACTTGTTCATCAGTGACAAAACATCTTGGACTTCGAGGACGTTGCTCGTCCTTGATTTGTGTTTGTGGTTTCTCATCATGTCAACCGTATCTTTGTGGTTGACATTGTTCATTGTGTCTACCAAAAGGTTGTGGTTGGCAATGGTTCTAGTTTATGTTATGCAGCTGGTCCTCATCTCGCATTGCTCGAGGCTGTTCCTAATGTTGTGAGTTTTGAGAAGGCTAAGGATTTTGAGGCTGCTCAGGACATTGGGGGGTCCTATCTAGGTTGATTCCCTTGAGCGAACTGTATTGCAGCTTCAAAGGCAATGGTTGCATCCCTTTGACAGCGGTCCATCTCTACTTGCCTAGCATCCAACTCTCGTCACTGCCTGTTAATTTCTACTTGTTGCAGGATCATTGTTTATGCAACATTCTCCTACTTAGATTTCAGGGTAGCTAACTCATCCAGCATCATCCCCATAGCTTCTCGCAGGGTTTCAACTTCCATCTCATCACTTTCTTCTTCCAACTCAACCTGAGGTTCCTCTTCTAGGACTCCTAGGGGAGGAGGTGGAGGAGGGTCATGTGGGCCCTTTGCTGTCTAGCCCGACTGATGGCTTGGATTCTTCTTAGGAGGCATGGATGATGATTGGTAAGGATTGTCAGTGTTCTTGAGTTCATCTCTTAATGAAAGCACCAAAATGTTGAGCACTGATTTGGCCAAAGACATTGAGTCAATAAACAATACGAAAAATAGAGAACTGAACTGAACTGAAATAGTAAACGACACAAGAGTTTATAGTGTATCTATCCCAAGTATCAGTAAGGACTTACGTTCACTTAGATACTCTTATTATTGTAGAAAATCTCAAACCCACAATCATATGAGCCAGAGTCAACTGAGTTTCGTAAGCTTGAGAGGATACAATGCTCTGTGTATAAAATTATACAATTGACAACTTAAAAAATAATGATTCGCTAAGCCCTCTATTTATAGGCTTAGGAATTTACACAGTTGGGTCGTAGGCCTTAATGGACAACACATTTCAAATGATATGTAATGCCTTGGATAGCCAAGACCGTTACACTGTGTATTTATAAAGGTGCAAGACTTGCTAATCAAGTCATTACTTTCAAAACGTGTCACTAAACATGTAAGAGCTATGGTTAAAAAGGTTTCGGTCTTAAAAGACTAATTTCATATATTTAAACTGTAGTAAACATGGGATCCCATATGAAAACAATGTTAGAATAAGTTTATAGACTCCCAAAAGTACATGAATATCCACTAGCCATACTAAGGCAAAAAAGACAGTCTTTAGGTTCCATGTCCTTGCTTAGATCTAAACCGTGGCGGGCGAGCACCTGGCTATGTACATTCTGCTCGCTGAGCTCTCCAATCAGGGCTGATCTAACTTTCCCTTGCCTTTACCTGCACCACGTAGCACCCGTGAGCCAAGGCCCAGCAAGAAAACATCATATACAACTCAGATAATAATAACAGACAATCAACTTATTAGGCCTATAATCCCCATTAGATAACTCACAACAGATATTCAGATTCAAGATACAATTTATCACGTATTACACTCATATCACATAATATTCAGGGCCGACGACTTAGGCCGCGCCCTCTGTTTAACCCACTGACTCTGGCCCGCTTAAACCAAGCTCAATGCATAATAAGCTGTCCTCGGCTACCAGTGGCCGAGCCGCGCCTTGTGCGCTAGTGAAACCCTTGGCACCCTTAGGCCATTGGTTCACTAAATGGCTTGCATGGCATAATACCAACTTTTCAAGCATTTACAATAGGGAGCCCTTAGTCCCGTCACATATATTCAACTAGGTGCAGTTTTCTTACCTTTAGTCTGCGCAGTTATTGAATTACGAGCAACGCCTCTCAAGCACGATCCGTTCCCGAGCCTAAGTCTTTATCACCTAGTCAAAATCAAAGTATAGGGTTCCATTAATACTCCAATATAGGTTTCCAATTACAAAACTAACTCCCGGGATTCCAAATTCCACCAAGTACGGTGGTGAAACCAAACCCGAGCACACTAGACCACCTTCCCGTGCCTAAAATCCTCAAAAACTCATGTGTGCAACTAAGGGCTGCGGCCCCCGAAGCCTAGCCACGACCCTTCCCCAAAATAGAACCAATACCCATGCTGAACCACACACGCGCCGCGGCCCTTGCCTTGGGCGCTGCGGCGCTCTCCCTTGGCCGAGCCACCTTGGCTCTTTTGTATGCTAGGGCCGCAGCGCTCTAGAACAGAGTCGCGACCCTCCCTTTCGAACCCAGAATTTACACCATTTCTAAGCCTGAAACCTCACCTTAAACCATCCCAAAGTTACCCAACTCCTAACCAATTAATTCCCAACTCCTTTAGCATGATCTAAGTAACATAACTCCTAAGAAAACAGAGCCTAGCACACTCTAATCTTCTCATTTCAATTTCTGAAACCCAAAAGCTATAAACATTCAAACCAGCCATTCAAACCCAATTTA
The DNA here is from genome assembly GCF_963169125.1 of Humulus lupulus. NCBI lineage: Eukaryota > Viridiplantae > Streptophyta > Magnoliopsida > Rosales > Cannabaceae > Humulus > Humulus lupulus. Next base: position 180,692,287 of record NC_084793.1, read on the forward strand.
AAGCTTCTAAACCAGGAGTTGAAACTTACCTTTGCTGTTGAATCACTTCACCAAGCCATAGCCAAGCTAAGTCTCCAAGTTTCCTTCTTCATTCTGCCTTAAAACATCAAAGCTATGTTTGTTTCAAAACTTGACCAAAACCCAGCTAGAACTCAGAATTCAACCACTGAAAAGAAGATTAGATGCTTACCTTAATCCCTATTTTAGTTCCTTGATTTACTCCTGAGCTAAACCTCAAAATCTTCACCACAAATCCCAGAAATTCCAGCTTGTTCCCTTTAGTTTTCTGTGTTTCCTTTCCTTTGTTTTCCCTTGAGCGTGAAAGAGAGCTGTGGTAAATGCTTTTAGTCAGTTTATGTTTTTCTTCTAAAAGCTTCCTTATGTCTAACTTACCTGTTAAGTTAATCCCGAGGCTCGAGGTGCCGGAACCGTCCCCGAGGCCAAAATAGTAAAATCCCCCAATATTCCTGCCTAGACATCCTAACCTCAAATATATCTCCATATATTTATTTTCATAATCCGATAGTCCAAATCATTACCCGCTATCTAAAAATATCCCTGACTAATCAAAGTCATGTCCTAAGCCCCGTTGTGACTTATCCCGCTATCTGACCCTAGAATCGTCTTGCGTCGTGCTCTGGGAACCTGTCCACATAATAATGTGGTTCTCACATACATCACATATTTATTTCATATCACATTACCACATAATACCATAAATTATCACATAACTTTAATAAACATATAATTACTCATTTAATCACAATTATTCCACTAATGCCTTCCTGGCACACTAATCAAGGCCTTTAAGCCTTATTAGCGATTTTGGGTCGTTACATGATAAATATCTAATAAATATCTATTTAAATCGATCATTCAATGCGCTTTTATCGAAGCATACGACCAGGCTAGTCAGGCATTCCATCAAGCTGACCAGCAACGCCTTTCTTAATGAAGCTTTGACTAGGTTCTGACCAATTGTTGTGTGATGATGTTTTTATGTGTAATGCCCTGGATAACCAAGACCGTTACACTGTGTGTTTAAAATAGTGCAAGACATGCTAATCAGGTCGTTTGAACATAAATGTGTTATCTGAAGACAACTGGCAAGTTAGGGTTAACATATTTTGATTGTAAAGGGTTAATTTTATTAAAACAAGTGTTTGATACAGGGGATCCCAAAAATAGTATTTACATGGAGAAAAATATCCCTCAAAGTCTGATACAACAAAAGCTAGTCTAACGGCAAAACACAATTTAGCGCTCTAATTCCTGTAAATTCCCTCGGTCTTGGCGGTCGAGAAACTGACGATGTACACTCCGCCCCTAAAGCTCTCCAACTCATGGTTGGTCCAGCTTCCCTTTGCCTTTACCTGCACCATGTAGCACCCGTGAGCCCAGGCCCAGCAAGAAAACCATAAACGACAAGCATAAATAACAACAAGAGCATGTAATCATCTTTAATCCAATCAGTTCAACTAATAAGCAGAATACAAATATATAGCTAGATAGAGATAAACATATACTTTCAACATATATCTTGATCAGTAATACAAACAATTAGGTGTAGGCGCCCTTAGGCTGAGCCCTTTGGTTATTGTAACGCCCTACTACCCAGAGACCATTACGTTGTGCATTTTAGACAGTGCTAAACTCGCTAACCAAGTCATTTGGCCATATTCGTGTAACTAAATGTGATTTACGGTTTAGGGTTAAATTTTTTTGGTTAAAGATACAACGTTTCACTAAAACATTTACTGTATACATTGGGATCCCAAAATATATTTTAAAGGTTAATTACAATAAAATATTTACAACCAGCCGACACAAGCGGCAAAATAGGGTTTAACCCTAGTTCTTCTTTAAACCATCGGCCGTGGTGGTCAAGCAGTTGCTTATGTACACATTGCCACCTAAGCTCTTCAACTCAAGGATGGTCTAGCCTTCCTTTGCCTTTACCTACACCACATAGCACCTGTGAGTCGAGGCTTAGCAAGAAAACTCAACATGCTCATAAACAGGTAATAACATGTCATTAAATCATAATAAGCATGCCTAGCAGTAATAGCCCTATTCATGCATGCAGACAAGTCCAAAAAAATGATTATGGGCTCTGCGCCCTGAGTAGATGACTGTTAAGTCAATCTGGGGATCCGCTCCTGACTAATGAGTCTATCCGCTCCCTGAATAGATGACTAATGACTCTGTTTCTGGGGATCTTCTCCCTAAGCCATGTGAAGTTTCAGTCACCTGAGCCTTTTTGGCCCTGGCTCTACGTAACTAGCCTTTAGACCAGACAAGCGCTTTAGTTTTCTTTGTCGGTCAAGCATTTAATGCTTATGTTGATTAGATCTAATCATTTCATCTCTGCGTTCAATACGCTAATGCCGCTCTTGACTCATAGGTCAATTCCATATGGCCAGTGCTAACACCATTGTCGTTTCTAACTAATGAGTCAGTGCCACTCACAAGTAAGCAATGCAGCCAGGAATATAACATATGTCAAATATCCAAATATAGGGTGCAACGTCCCAAAATTACCTAATAAGGCTTAGGGCCTTGGTTAGGGGGCCAAGATGGAAATATATGAAAATGCGTGTTTAATTGATATATTAATTTTGAATATGTGAATTATGTGATAATATGATTAAATGCGCATATTTAGGGAGATTAAATATTCATGTGGGCCTGCTTCTTATTAGAATGACAATTTTGGTAATTTGGCCCGTTGCGAGCATAAATGTGTATTTATGTGCATATATGTGATATATGTGAGAGACCACATTATTATGTGGGTTTATTTGAACTTTTTGGCACGAGGCAATCCTAGGGAACAAGTTTGCGAGAAAGTCACAACGGGACCCGATACCCGACTCGGGGTGAGTTAAGGGGTATTTTGGATATTGGATAATTAATTGGGTTATGGAAATAAATAATTGGACATATATTTGAAGTTAGAAAGTCTAGGAGGGAATGTTGGGGAAATTTACCATTTTGCCCTCGGGGATGTTTTTGGTACCCCGAGCCTTAGGATTAACTTAAGTGACTTAAGTTAGATAAGACAAAAGGGAAGAAACACTTAGAACTCTGCCCCAAAACTGACCCTATTTTCCTTCTCTCTCACTCTTGTTTTCTCTAGATACTTTCCAAGTGAACCATTGAAGCTAAAAGGAGGAATTGGGTTAGAAACACAAGGATTTGAGCAAAAGTCTTGGGGATTAACTCAGTAGCAATTTGGGAGATTCAACTTTTATTAAGGTAAGCTTTGAATTATGAGTTTTGACCTTTTAATTCTATATTTTCTTAGCTGGTTCCTAGTGTTCTCAAACTCTTTAAGTTTGTGAATTGAGTTGGAGTTTTGATGAGTTTTGAGTTTGGTTTTCTGTTGGCTTTTGTTGCTGGGAGCATATTAGAGCTATTGTGTTGGTTGAATTATGTTATTGGGATGATTTTGGGTTAATTTGGTTGAGATTTGGCTGCTGAAAAATGGAGGTGTTTCTGGGTTCGAAGGGGTAGGGCCGCGGCTCTGTTCTTGGTGTGTCGCGACCCTCTACAATAGATGGGAGCCAGGGAATGAGGGCGGGCCGCAGCGCCATTATGGCTGGGCCATGATGCGTGTCTGCTAGATGGGGAGGTTGGACCTCTGGTTGGAGGCGGGCCGCGGCATAGGGGCATAGGGCCGCGACTCTTAAGGGGTTTTAGGACCCCTAGAAGGTTTTGAGCGGGGGAACTCAACCTTAGGGGCTCGGGATTTCTTCCACTACCCGCTTTGGTGGAACCAGAGGTCCCGGAGGCTAGGACTTGGTTCGGAAGCCTTTGATCACTCGATATTAATAGAATCCTATTTTGTGGTTGTGACTTAGGCTATCGCTAAGGGCTTAGAACCAGGATTGTGCTCGAGGGTCGTTCTTGTTTGTGATTGCTTGGACTTAAGGTAAGAAAATTGCACCCAGAACGTGTTGCATGTGATTAGGGCTTGGCCCGTCTGTGGTATATTAATATGATTAGGGCTTGGGCCCCAGGATTGGTTATGTTAGGCTATTATTCTAAATGCTTGTTGATAAATACTTAAGTGCTTATATTCGTTACATGAATACTATGGTTAGGGCATGTGGCCCCATTATATGAATATGTTTAGTATTGTGGAAATGGTTATTCAATGGGATTATATGATTAGCATGAATATGTGCTTAATTTTTGGGATGTGCCTATCCACATCTGTTTCTTATAAGTAAGGTATGTAATCCTAGATCAGGGCTTGACTTATAAGTCAAGGACGACAATAGCGCGTTGTGCACTGGTTGAGAGGCATTGGCCTAAACCAGCAACGTACTATTATGTTGATCGACTCTAAGGTTGATGGTGAACCACGGGGGTTGGGCTAGCTCTATGGCTAGTGAGACAGAGCTAAGGGCGAGGCCCCAAGTGACTCTATGGTCACGTAGCTAGGGCATAGGCCCGGGAATTGGCTTAAAAGCCAACTGAATAGGGCAGCGGCCCCAGGTTGATCCAATGATCATGTGATTGAACTTAGATAATATTGGCTATGAATTAATGTTGTTAATTATTGTTGAATGGTTATTCTTAAGTTATATTCTCTGTTGTTGCACGTTCTATTTTCTAGCCGAGCCTCGGCTCACGGGCGCTTTGTGGTGCAGGTAAGGGAAAGGGAAAGTTTGACCAGCCATGAGTTGGAGAGCTTTGGTGGCGGCGTGCACATGCGGCTGCTCGACCATCACGGCCGGGGTTATCTTAGAGGAACTAGGGTTATAGCCCAGTTTTGCCGCTTAGGCCGGCTAATGTATTTACCCTTTTTAATAGTTGTGTTGTAATATTTTGGGATCCCATGTTGTATAACATTTTGGGAGTAAAAGTCAATGATTCTTGACCAAAATTTTTAACCCTAACCCTTGTCACTAACCTTAGTTACACGTTTAAAGCCAAATGACCTAATTAGCAGGTCTAAATATTTTTAAGTACACAGTGTAACGGTCCTGGATTAGGAGGGCGTTACAACTTGGTATTAGAGCTGTCAGGGTTTAAGGGTTTCTGAAGACAGGTCGGGCATGTACACTCGCCACTAAAGACAAGCTCGACTTAGGGTTTGGTAACTGTTATGTGTTTATATGTTTAAATGCTTAAACATGATATGAACGCCTTATCTGCATGCTTGTTTAGGAAGCATGAGATTATTTGATAGGGCCTGGCCCTTGACTGTTGAATGAATGTTAAAGAACATGCTTATTAGCATCGTTACTACTTGTGGATGCAAGGGAACCTCCTATTAGCGCTATTATTTGTATATAGGCCAGAGGAAAATGTTTATTAGCATTGTTATTACTGGCAAGAATTAAAGAACATGCTTATTAGCTATGTCAGATTTGTGAAAATACTTGCATATGGTTGTATGTATTGTTACTTGCTGATGGATATCAGGAGGTGCTTATTAGCACTATGAATGAATATATATATATATATTGTGTGATGGCATGCTTATTAGCATTGCATATGTATGTTATCTGATGATCTTGGACCGTCAGGCGGCAAGTGGTATAGTTATGACTTACCTAATGGACGATTTGATCTCTATACGATAAATTGAGTGTCAAAGTGAACCCTCAAAGGTCAGAGAGACTGGATGGCCAAGAGTTACAGGGCAGTGGAGGGAATGATCAGGGCCAGGCCCCACCGCCAGCTCCAGAGAGTTGGCACCAAGTGCTTACTGATATGCAAGCCAGGTTAGAGAGGCAGGAAGAAGAGATACGCCTTTTGAGACAACAATAGGTTCCAGCAGGGAACCTACAAACCGCGGTACCAGCAGTGGTACAACCTGAGGTGTCGGCAGTTGCGCAGCCCCAGACAGGGGGAGATAGGTGGGAACCCCTATATGAGAGATTCAGGAAGCAACACCCTCAAGTTTTTTAGGGTAGTTCTGATCCACTGAAGGCTGAGTAATGGATGACTATGATAACCACTATCCTGGACTTTATGAGGGTAGGTGGTAGTGAGAGAGTGGCCTACGCCACTTATATGTTTTAGGAGGATGCCCGAATATGGTGAGAGGTGGTATCCCAGACCAAGGTAGTTGCCACCATGGAGTGGGAAGAATTTAGAACTTTTTTCAACAAGAAATACTACAATGATTCAGTTAAGGTTACTTCAGGGTAACATGTCAGTGACTGATTACGCTCTGAAGTTCGATAAATTGGCAAAGTTTTCCAGGGATCTAGTGCCCACTGATGGGACCAAAAGGGAGAGATCTCTGCAGGGGCTACAACCTATGATAGCATGGTATGTTCGCATTACTATTGTGTCGGGAGTGACTACCTATGCACAGGCCGTGGAGAAGGCACTTACAGCTGAGAGCGTTGAGAACAAGATTTGGCATGATAATGAAGCCAAAATGGATTCTAGGAGGTTGGGACCTCCATTTCCAGGTTTTGGTAAGGGCGAAGGCCCCAGTGATCAGAAGAGGAAGACCCCAAATACAGCTTTAGTTTCAGGGCCAGATAGGAGGCCACAGTGTATGCAGATGGGTCACTAGGGTGGCGGTGAGACATGGAGGGTATTCTCAGAGTGTCCTAGGTGGAGGAGGCGCCATGTTGGGGAATGCTGGGCGAAGGCCTCTGATCTCATGAGCTCGAATAGTATGTAGCCTCGAAGGTGTTTCGAGCCTATAAAGTGAACTCGTAACTCACAATAAGTAAGGGTTCGACACTTGTATAAGTTTCTTGATGCATCTCCTACCCTCAGACAAGATGGTTCGAGCTCGAGAGGAGTAAGCTCGAAGGTGACAGCTTTGTCAATGATTACTTGTTGGGAGCATAGGCAAAGTGAGATGACGAGCTCGTAATAGACAAACGGTCTCAAAGACACATGGTTCCAGCATCCGAACACGTCAGCTGAGTGTTATTGTTATAAATTCCCAATATTTAAGGGATCTAATGTAATATTGGTATTAAATCCCTCATTTTATGGGATATTACCGCGTGCATAGCAAATAATGCATTTATTGGCGTTATTTAATTTAATTTACAGAATATCTTCCCGAAATATGTGGGGACGAATTCTGAGACCTTCTCTATAAATAGAGATGTAAACTTCATTTGAAAAGGATCGAAATATTGAGATTTGGAGAGAAAACTCTGGGCAACTATTCTTTGAAAGTTTTCAGAAAACTCAAAAGAGCTAATAATATAGACTCGTGGACTGGCAGATTTTTAACTGCTGAAGCACGTAAAAAGATTTGTTTTCATTCTTTTTATTCATTTCCTCTGGTATATTCTTGTTTAATTGCTCTCATTTTTTAAGTTGACGAAAAACGGCGTCAACAGTTTGGTGCTTTCATTGAGAGCTATTAAACGGAGACGTGAGCCTATTTAGTTAGAGAGCCTCTCGAATCGGCAATGGCCGCGGCAAACAACCCCAATGTACCTGAGGAGGAAATTCCTCGTAATGAAGAGTACCCTCGGCGGCCTGGGAAGCAGCCAATGGTGGATCCCAATCCCGATCCCAACGAAAGGAGTGACTCATCCAACTCTCGGGGACCTCCTGCTCCCAGGGCCGACGAGGACATATATTATAACCCCGAGAGATATGTTCCAATTGTGGAACTTGAGAATCGCCAATTGCACCAACAGTTGGCAGAAGTTACAAAACGCAATGAAGAGCTAGCCAGACTAGCTGCTGAAGCACAAGCACCTCCTGGAAACACTCAGGCCCCACCTCGTAGGCCTAGGGGATGCCCTCGTAAGAATGTGACCGCTAGAAGGGTGGAACAAGCACTGCCACCAACATCCCATCTTGTTCAGCCGAGACCCTGGAGGGGCAACCGGGCTGAAACTACTGCCAACCCGACTGTAGAAGCACAAACGGGAGTGGGGAATAACCGAGTCCCTCAGTGGCTCGGACCCCAAATCCCGGTGCTACGCAGAACGGTCTGGAACCTGACCGGGCGAATTCGGGGCCATCAAGGCTACACAATGGGAGGCAGCCACCATCTCCTATAAGGCACCCACCATCGCCAATAAGGCATCCCTCGCCAATCCAGAGGGTTCTGCGACTGCTCACCAAGATAGGGATCGGCGAGCTGGGCGCGGATAGGGAAATGGAGGAGAAGCTCCCTGAGATCGCAGGGCCCCTCAACCTGCGAGAAGCCAAATGTCATGATCACAAACTATTGAGACAAGGAGGCTAGCAGGAAACCCATCTCGTAATAACTGAACAACGAGCTATATCAGTGAAAGCTCGGATTACACTAGGTCTGTAAGCATGTACAACACAGAACCAAGAAATGTCGAGAATCGAGGAGATCACCCTGATCTACAGGAACACTTAAACCATAATCAGGGGCGTGATAAGCTCATGAACCCAGATCTACGAGATCATCTAAATGGCCACAAGCAGCCGATTTACAATCCTACACCGAGACAGGGAGCTGGAGTTGTTATCAACGATAACCAGCCCCCTCAGGTCCAGGCCAGGCCTCTCGTAGATCTAGTTCAAGAAAGAATTGAACAGTTGGAGAGAGCATTCTGGCTCTTACAGAACGAGCGTAGCCAGGAAAGGGATGAAGAGTTTGATGAAGAACTCGAGTTGTTTGCCCCACATACCTGACCGCAAGCTTAGAATGGCGAGCATCTACGACCTTACTATCAATAGTGTAGGAATGATGTCTCATTATAACCAAGCGTGTTTGTTTTTGTAGAATTTTTATTAATAAAATGTTCGATTTTGATCAGAGGTCATTTTCTTTATTTAATGCTGTATTTTTTGCACACTCTCTTAATTCAATAACCTATGATCACACCCATGGGATATTAAGGGGGCATCGGTGGTATACAATGATACCATGAGTTTTAAAAAAAATAACATAAAATAAAAATGTCTGGATGGTTAACCCAAAACGAAAATGTTGTATACACGAAAAATAGCAAATGTCTGGATCATTAACCCAACATAAATGTTATAAGCGTATGTGCGAACTAAGATGATCTGGGCCATAACCAAATTATTAAAGTTATAAGTGTCTAGATATAACCAGATACGCGAGCTAAGATGATTTGGACACAACCAGATTATTTTAAAATATATATATAAATAAATACAAGTGTATGGATTACAAACCAAACACGACCTAAATAGGTTTGGAACAAACCAGCTAAAACTAATCGATGAAAGTTGGAGCATAAATAAACTTACTTCGAGCTAAGTTGAGATCGAGGCTGGAATATTTTGCAAAAAAATAGTTTTGGTCTTATAACCTTAAGGAGCTATTCGAGGAAGAGGAAAAGTGACTAGAAAAATCAATATATAACAAAACTACCTATCTTACATGCCACATAAGTACTTTCGAATGCGTGGTAAAAGTAAGGTCCGACCTTGACAAATAACGAGATCGGACATGGATATATCGAGCAAACTGTGTATAAATGCATTGAAACTCGAACTTAAATCCAACAGATGTTTGTATGAATAAGCAAACATAAAAGCAAAAATATCAAAGTAAAAGCCGAACATAAAATTAAAGATATCAAATATACGAGCTGTAAAAAAATTTTGCCCCAGGGGCATAAAAAAGAAAAAGAATTTTTTTTTAATGGGACGCAACCTATGATCTCGCTTCTAGGAAGTAGGAGCATCCCCCTCGGCGGCATCCGGCATCTCCTTAGCCTTTTCAGCCTCCTCCTCAACTTCCTCTGCCTCCAATCAAGCTTGCGACCTCGCCAAGAACTCGTCCTCGAGGGTATCCAAGAAGCTTGTATCGAGGTCGGCATTGTTGGCCCAGATCCTGTACATGGCCATGTCTACTGCGCGATCCTTCTTTTGCTTGAATTCCTCGAGGAGGCAAGCCTTTTCACCCTCCATTATGTCGAAGGTGGCCTTTTTCTCCTCCTCGAGCTTAGTGTTTAACTTTTCAAGCTCCTTGACTCTTGAGTTCTCCTCCTCAAGCTCTTTGATTCTTGAGTTCTTCTCTTCGAGCTCGGCCTCCAGCTTTGACTTGGCAGCTTTGAACTCGTCAGTGAGCTTGAGCTGGAGATTCTTCGACTCTTGAGCATAGGACATGCTCGAATGAACCTCATTGTTTAGCTTGTAATTCATCTGAGCAAATGCAGCAAGGGCCTATACACAAATAACTTGGGTCAGAGCATATGCCAAGTAAAACCCAAACAAATAACAACAAAGTTAGATAAAAATTACCGAGGAGATGAGCTCGGTACACTTGTCATAAAGGGCATTGAAGTCTCGCGCGTTGGTCAGGAACTGCCACTGAGGAGCCTCGAGATTGCTTAAGCTTTGACCTACTCGAGACAAAACGTCCGAGCCTAGAGTTGCTCCGTGGGTCCTCGCAGCATTGTCGATAACATACTCATCAGAATGAGTTGAAATCGATAACAAGCACTCCCGAGTGGGAACTGGCTTCTTCGGAGTTGGTGCAGTCGTCTGAAGGATTTGTGTGGCAGGAGGCAGAGAAGGAACGACTTCAGCAGGTACCCCGACCTGGGGGTCTGTGGTCACAACTTGGCTCGGGCCTTGGGGACCCAGAGGAGGAGGAGTCACCTCAGCCCTTTTTGGGACCTTAGTTGTCCGTCCCGTTTTTTGTGACGCCCTCGGGCGTTTGCTTTGTTTGGCTCCCGAACAGCGATTAAGCACGTTATCGAGGTCAGAATCCATATTGCCTGCAGAAATGAGTCACACGTTAGTATGCGAGCTCAAAATACTAAAGTAAATGTGAAGCAAACATTTAATGGAAACAAAGATTCAAGTGACAAGAAACCTAACTGGAACTCTCCCCCGAGCTCGTGCTCGGCGACCAAGTAATCCCCCTATCTTCAGAGGAGGCTAGGGGAGTCCCTTCCCTATATGTGGAAGTTAACCTCGAAAGGTCTCTATAATCGTTTGTTCCATATTGAACGGCTACCCCATTCCAAACTTCATTTAAATTATACATATTTTGGTATTTCCTAGCCAACTAACGAATCTATGACCCCATCATCTACCCAAGACCATACATGGAAATTATCCCTGGAATATGGGAATAGGATCAGGGTGTCGGGTTTATATTGTAGTAGGAAGGAGACCACAAGGCCAAGCTGAGAATGACTTTACCTCTGTCACTCGAGCTCGAAGCCTCGTCATTCGCATCATTTCCTGAGCACGGACTCCTGTGGCGACGAACTGGGGATCTGGCCCTCAAGCTCGTTGACTTCTGCCTCAGAGGAAGCTTGTCAGTAGGGAGTGGTACGTGCTCCCACATAGTGTATTTTTGGTAGGGGGTGTCGTCCGTCGACTGATCCTGCTCCAGAAGGCTGCAGGCTTGAAGCTTATCTTCATGAAGAAGATAAGATAGAGAACGCCTACCATACAGCAGCTGGAGCAAAACTTCTTTGTGCTCCCTCCTTGAGTCTGTAGGAGTAAGGCGGTGATACGTTGAAGAAATGGACGCATATAAATTAGATCAAGCCTAAACATTAATTGAGCATGAAAAGAAGGGAGGATATGTACTCGAATTCATTGGAACTAATAGAACTTCGAAGGAGCTAGGCCATCTGTCCAGAAGAAGCCCAGTTTGAAGTTGGGGGGATGGTTGGGCATGTCTTCAAAAAATTTCTTCTCCTTGGGATAGCTCGACAGGTAGTAGAATCCATCTCCTCCCCGAGCCCGGGAGGGGTTTCTTTTCAGGCAAAAGAGATACAGGATCTCTCTTGGTGAAGGTCCTTCCCACTTTAATTCGTGGTATAGCGACCTCAGGGCTGACAAGACCCTGTATGAATTGGTCTGGAGTTGTAAGGGTGAGAGCCCAACAAAATCCAAAAAATCCTTAAAAAAGGATTTCAAGGGAAGTAGCGCCCCTGCCTTCATATGGTCGCGACTCCAGGCCGCGAGCTTAAGTTTATTGTTAGGAAGACCATCGCCCGAGGCATAGCATCTTCGTTCATTGGAGGTAGGAGCTCGAAACCTCAGCAAGCCTGGCAATCCTAGGTCGTGGCGAGCCAGGATGTCAGAGATTTGTCCTAATGAAGTAATCGAGCTCCAGTAATTCTCGGCCTCGAAAGATTCCTCTATGGAGGTAGGAATAGCAGCAGGTCGTGAGGTGGACGGACGGTTTGACGAATCCTCCATTAGCGAGAAAGTAAGCTCACCAGGCTTGTAGTCAATGGTTACTTTAAGCGTGGGGTCGAGAGGGACCGGTCTAAGCTCGGGATCTGGGTCTGGATAGATTGCGACCTGAAATTTCCTCCTTTTCCTCTCCTCGACCTCGTCGATTTAACGCTGGAAGTGAGCTCGAATATCTTCTTGCTCGCACCTCACTTTATGTTCGCAAATTAGTTGATGGTTTTGAGTGAAGGGCGATTCTGGACTTGGAGTTGTCAGGGAATAAGGAACTACGAGCACTGACCCCCACCATTTTTCAGAATTCTGCGACATCTAGCAAGAAAGAAAAGGGTGAGGGCCAGGTACACAAGAAATCAAAGTAAAATTTTAAGTGATTCGAGCTCGAATGCCCGAAATCACGAAATAAACTTGATCGAGGCCGAAATCTCGATAGAACGGGTCGAACTCGAGGAAAAACCCCGAGCCATTATAAGGTTCGGGCTTTGAGTGTGTATTTGACGCAAAGGAGGGAAAGTGTATTCATTTTAAGAATCTCAAATTTCCAGGGAAAAAGTTGACGGTTACTCAAAAAGGTGATAATTTTAGGAAACGTGCAATTTAAAATCCTAATTTAGTACCCCATTTCTTGGTCTACACGATACCTTACCCATGGTCTAAAAAAATAAAAAATAACCTACATTTACGTCTTTTGAACTAAATCTGGGTTTGAAACCCATGATATCAAAGATTTTGAACCCAAAATTTACACAATATCAGCTAAACAATGTGGTTCAGATTACTAATTGCTATGAATATTCTTATAAAACTAGTGAGAAACTAGTAAATACGTTCTCGGTGCAGCAGAAACATAAAAATGCACGGAAAAAAAATGTATGGGGTCAAGAACATGAAACTTACACACTGAAGCTTGCAGATATAATGAAATCGACAACTGAAGGAGTGGTTGCAAGAGTGATCTCACGGAGTCGAAAAGGCCAAGATTGTTTGGTTTTCTCGGTTTAGAAAACATGCAAAGAGGAAAAAGGATTTTTTTTTGGCTCTGGTTTTTCTTTCTGAAACTTAAAATGTTAAAATGAAGAAGAAGGGGGCGACACAGTTATATATATGTGTCCCAAGAGCAGATCAAGGGTTGAGCTAATCTGGGCCTTTGGCTGGATTTGGTATTTGATCCAACAGTTAGGTGTGAATGTAACAATGGCAGAAAAAAGCTGGAACGTGAAAGGACGTGGGTGTGCTGAAAAAGTACTCAAGTACTCTGATTGAGCAACCTGTGGCTGACGCGTGTCCACACTCGAGTGTGGTAGGTAGTTCAGTTTTCAAAAAAGGGGTAGTTCAAAAGTTTCCTTCTCATGGGATTCGAACTGATACTTTTGAGGGGGAAAAATGTTACACCCAGATTTCGAGACTAGGAACTTTGACCTCGAAATTCAGGTTCGTAAGGTGTAAGCTCAAAATAAGCAAGGTCATTATGAGGTCCACCAGTCAGAGATCTCGTGAGCTCGAATAGTATATAGCCTAGAAGTTGTTTCGAGCCTATAAAGTGAACTCGCAACTCACAATAAGTAAGGGTTCGACACTTGTACAAGTTTCTTGATGCATCTCCTGCCCTCAGACAAGATGGTTCGAGCTCGAGAGGAGTAAGCTCAAAGGTGATGACTTTGTCAATGATTACTTGTTGGGATCATAGGTGAAGTGAAATGAGGAGCTCGTAATAGACAAACGGTCTCGAAGACAAATGGATCCAGCATCCGAACACGTCAACTGAGTGTTATTGTTATAAATTCCCAATATTTAAGGGATCTAATGTAATATTGGTATTAAATCCCTTCTTTTATGGGATATTACCGCGTGCATAGTAAATAATGCATTTATTGGTATTATTTTATTTAATTTACATAATATCTTCCCGAAATACGTGGGAACGAATTCTGAAACCTTCTCTATAAATAGAGATGTAAACTTCATTTGAAAAGGACCGAAATATTGAGATTTTGAGAGAAAACTCTGGGCAACTATTCTCTGAAAGTTTCTAGAAGACTCCAAAGAGTTAATAATATAGACTCGTGGGCTAGACAGATTTTTAACTGCTGAACCACGTAAAAGATCTATTTTCATTCTTTTTATTCATTTCCTCTAGTATATTCTTGTTTAATTGCTCTCATTTTTTGAGTTGACGAAAAATGGCGTCAACAATATAAATATATAATTTAATTTGTATAAGAAGTTTGAACCTTTTTAAATAAATACATGGTCCAAAGGTTCATTTTTAAAAATAAAGGGTTAAAACGAGTAATCGACAAAAATACAATGTTCAAATAATCTATCTATCAATTCTAATTTTTAACATTTTGACAAACACACAAGATCTAAAAGTTAATTTTTAAAAATAAAGGCTTCAAACAGGTAATCGTCCAAAA